>NW_026000196.1:7903742-7984748 GCF_001458135.2 Marmota marmota marmota
CTCTCTCTCTCTCTCTCTCTCTCTCTCTCTCTCTCTCTCTCTCTCTCCCTCTCTTTAAAAAAAAAATAAATAAATAAGCTCTGGGTCTGAGGTGAGGCAGAACATCCGGCAGAAGGGTGTGGCTCAGGAAAGCAGCTCAGGAAATGGCAACCTTAAGCAGGAGGGAGAGCTCTGTCCATAAAGCCAAAATATAAATTCCAAAGGCACACCCCTAGTGACTTACCTCCTCCACCCACAACTTATCTGCCTATGGTTATCATCCAGGTAATCCATGTCAGTGGATTTATCCACCAATTAGGTTGATAACTCTCACAATCTAATCATTTCAGCTAATATTCTTGCATTGTCTCACACATGAGTTTTTGGGGGACACCTCGTATCTAAATCCTAACAAGGCACAAAACTCCTCAATTCACATTAAATAGTATTAGACTACATGTTAAATAACATTTTGGATCATGGCCAAATACTTTTTCCTTAGAAATTCAAGGATGGCTGAATATCAGAAAATTTATTAACATATTTTGAGTATTTATTAACTTAAGGAAATAATCATTTTCTTGATAAAACTTATCATACAATCTTGATTTTGTTAAATTAATAAGCTATAAAAATTATAATAAATAAATGAGATATTGAACATGAATGTCTCACAAACAGCCATTTCACTTAAATGCTTGAGTGTCCTTCTTATTTAGAATTAGGTTCTTGGTTAAAATGGTCAGCACCCATAAACATTGTCTTTAAAATCCTAGCAAAGGTCATAAAGGTAACAATATAAGAAAAAGAAGTAAGGAAAGTTAGCAGTCTAAATTGATAAGTTATTCTATTGTCTATCTAAAAATAAAGAGAAAAAATCATGGAAAAAATTTTAGGCATAACAAGAGAGTTCAGTGAAGTTGCAAATAAATATAAAATGATCCAGAATATTTTCTATATATTCTAAGAATATATTCTAATATATTCTTTATTTCTAAGGCAGCAACTTATAAAAATATAATGAAAAAAATGCGTTCCCAAGGAATAAGAAAGTTTAAAATACTAAGGCTAAAAGTTTATGATGATTTATTAAGGAAATTCATGGAGAGGTTACAAAAAGAATCCCTACAATATTTTATTGGTGAACATTGAAAACCCGAAAATGGGAGAAAAATACCAGATTTGAAAAGCAGAGTGGGAAAAAAACAGTCAATATCCCAAGGAAATCTATCATTTTAATGCAATTCAAGTTAAAATCCCAGTGCTTCAGGTTTTGGCAGCTACCAACTCATTATAAAATTTGTAAGTAAAAATGAAGAAGGGAACATAGCAAAGCACATTCTGAAACAAATACAAATGAGGTGGTACTTAAATATCGTTATGTTTAAATTATGAAATGACAATATTATAAACTGCATGCTCCTGGCAGACAAACGAATGGAACAGAATATAAAATTGAAAATATACCCAGGTACATACACATGTATATTCTATGTCATAAACTGATATTACTAATCACCAATTAAGTGTGGATTATTCTTAAATATAAAGTGACTCAATATAAAGTAAAAAATGTAAAAACACATTATGCAATGTAAACATATTTATAAATCTTAATAGGTTCATCTGGACCATTAAAAGAAGGGGTAGGGGTGTTTTTGTGGGTATGTTTTCCAAATTATATTTTCTCATTTAGAAGAATAAAAGTGTATTTTTAAAATAAACATTAATTGGGGCTGGGGATGTGGCTCAAGGGATAGGGGCTCGCCTGGCATGCGTGCGGCCCGGGTTCGATCCTCAGCCCCACATACAAAGATGTTGTGTCCGCGGATAACTAAAAAAATAAATATTAAAATTCTCTCTCTCTCTCTCTCTCTCTCTCTCTCTCTAATAGAAATAAATATTAAGCATCTTTTTATTACTAAAAGTATGATTATGTTTTATATGGTCTATAGAGATTTTTGGGATTTAGTTTCCTTTCCATCAAAGTAAAGAGAGAACCAAACAACCTTATTTAACTATGTGGGCACTAAGAGAGCCAGCTAAAGCATCAAATCTGTCATTCGGGAGACTATGTGAGATATGGAACTATTGCTGAGGCGCTGTGTCGAAACTCTGAGCTTTCTCTCATTATTAATAGAGGGACAAATGGAGATAGGGTTGCTCAGCTGAGAAGAGCAAGAGGCAATGGAGGGATACAAATCGAGATGAATAGTGGCTGACTCGGCAAAACTGTTAAATGACTTTGCAAAAGACCTGTCACAATGGATAAACGGTGCCTCCCAAGAAGCAGCTTAGCATTCTCGCAGTGCACACGCAATTATTTCCAGGGATAAGATTGAGAGGAAGGAGGAAGGACAGGAAAGGAAAGAAGATCAGAAGATGCCTTAACAAATCTACAGACATTTCTTAAATGAGCAACTGGGAAGGAGCAGCCATGGAAAAAAACCCAAAGCAAAGAGAACAGGTACTCCATGTCACTGGGCAAACATCCACCGTTTCTGCTTTTCCTCTGCTTATGAAAAATGGTAAGTTGCTCTGTGGATGTTGCCTACACTCTAATTGTTTTTACGGTAAATGAGGCATGAAACCTATTGTCAAAAAACATGATGTCCTTCGTTGTGCAGCCGCACTTTGTCTTCCCAGCAGGTCACACTCAGGGTTTACTCGGTCTGTGGAGCTCCGGAGACTCAAATACCACATCCTTGCATTTCTTCAAGGCAGACCTTTGGAAAAGAGCTCTTTCCCCCTAGTAATTCCTCTGTACAACATAAAAGCCTTTCTGAAGGACAGTGGAAACCCTGTTATACCCAAGGAGGAGGCAGGAGACCAGGAGGTAGCCAAAAATCTCTTTAAGAAGTGTGAAGAAATGTGTTGACAAACATTAGTCACATTCTTTGTACTACAGTAAGAACCCTGCTGCTAAGTTCCTGGGATTTGATCCACTTATTTTTCTATTTCTGGGTTTAACCCTATTTAATCAAATAGTACTCCCAACTGCCTGCTGCTGGTTTCAAATGAATAGATTTTATTTTATTCCTTTCCCCTCTCTTATCCCTTAATGAGTATAAATTTATTGCCTGGAATATTTTGGGGTCAGGAAATATTCAGGATGAATTTCCTCTCAATCATCCAGTCTTCAGGCTCTCTGAGTAAGAACCAAACTCACTTTTGGCCAATTACTTGAGAACGAATGGGAAAATACATTATGATACAAATCTGGTTGAAATACTTTCTTTTTGCCCTCTACCAAGCTCCATGCCCCCCAGACTTAATTCAAACTTATTCAAATCAGCCATATTTATTACATTTTTTTCTGCCCTTAATTTGCTGAATCAGTTTAAGAAGAATCAGATGCCAGGGGAGACCCTCAGCCTTAGTATCCTTGGACTAGTTGCACCTGAAAAACTAATAGATAGTTTGTGTGAGATGTTGGGGTGGGAAGACAGGTGAACCTATCTTCTTATGATAACCCACATAGCTGCCATTGTAGTTTGAAGCCGTATGCCAAATTCTTTCAACTCGAATTAGAAAAGACATTTCTTTGATAGATTTCTTCTTGTTCAGTTTACCGGCAACTAATCCTCACTGCATTGGATCAAATGGACAGGCACAATCAATTCAGAAAAAGCAAGCAATGCCAGTTCTGCTCAATCTTCCCTCTATGAGTAGCAGGAGGTAGGGGTGGGTGGAGAAAGAAAATTCAGATGTGCCTGCACCCAGGACAGCGCAGCCAAGGAAAAGATGAAAAGACAAGTTGAAATATATGTCCTGGCAGGTGAAAACACTTGCTGTCAGAGGGAGAGTCTAAAAACATCATAAGGAAGCCAAACATACAGAACCTTCAGATGCAGAGGCATACTAGAGGGAGCAGGGGCAGATGCAAGTGGTTGTGATGTCAAAACAAAAGCCATCAGTGACAGCATCTCTTGGGAGGAAGAAGGTCTGGATTTATTTAACTCTCCATACTCTATGATCTATAGCCCAGTGTGACGAGCAAGTTAATTACTGCATTTAGGTAATTAAGTCTCGGGAAGCCAGGGACTTCCAAAGCAGGATTAATGTAGAGTGCTAGATCTTTCTAGGTTTGAGTTGTCATTTGGTGAGAAGTCACACTGGAAGAGCATTCTAACATTGGCAGGAGGAAAAATAATGAAAATGAGCTGTGAACAAAATGGCCCAGTATTAATGGTTTCCTTTGCCTTTGGACATCATGTTCATGGTGAGCCTCCTTCTCATTTACCAAGAGACACAATTCCCCATCCATCCTGTCACTAGAAGTGCAGGCATGACTCAGCCTTTTCTGACTCTTCTGAGTCCTCTGGTTCCTCTCTCCTCTCATGTGGCTATTATTTCTTTCTTTCTCACCCCCTGAATTTGTTTTGGTCAGGTCTAAAATATTTGTCTATTGAAAAGAGCATCAAAAAGGTCTCATTACAGTAATAATTCTCCATCGTTTGGCTTATTAATGACCCTCACATTTCTCAGAGATCCGGTCTTTCTCTGCTAACAGAGCCAGGTTCTCTGAACCAGTATTTAATTATCTTCAGGTGGTTCCCCTTGCCTTCTGGGAAGTTGCATAACTTTTGGAGAATGGGACTATTAAAACATTTCTTGTCCCCAAGTGCCTAGATATTGGCAGTGATAATGCCATTTTTTTAAACCGAGTAAAGCCTCAAAAATTCTATATACATACAAACACTGCCAAATAGTAGTATCTGTAGATGTGCATGTGCGTCACCTTGCATCTTCCTTATCACAAGCAATATGTATTAGTATATATTTTTTTCAATTCAATAGACATTTGTTTGCTGAACTGAATTTGTAAGGATGCTAAGGGTCCAATGCAAAGAAAGGGGACATTTTTTGGATTAATTTTGCAGAGAATTTTTTTACACTTATTTTTGAAAATTTATTTTTTCTTTTATTTTATTTATTCTAATTTGTTATATATGATAGCAGAATTCCCCTACCTCTCACAAAACTCAAATCAAAGTGGATCAAGGAACTAGGAATTAAACTGGAGACCCTGTACCTAATAGAAGAAAAAATAGGCCCAAATCTCCATCATGTTGGATAAGGCCCCAAGTTTCTTAATAAGACTCCTATGGCACAAGAATTAAAATCAAGAATCAATAAATGGGATGGATTTAAACCAAAAATCTTCTTCTCAGCAAAAGAAATAATCTGTGAGGTGAATAGAATAGGAGCAAATTTTTACCACACACACATCAGATAAAGCACTAATCTATAGGATATAAAAAGCACTCAAAAATCTTAACACCAAAAAAATAAATAACCTAATCAATAAATGGGCCAAGGAACTGAACAGACACTTCTCAGACGATGATATACAATCAATCAACAAATATATGAAAAAAGTTCATCATTGCTAGCAATTAGAGTGATGCAAATCAAAAAGATTTCATCTAACTCCAATCAGAATGGCAACTATTAAGAATACAGACAATAAGTGTTGGCAAAGATGTAGGGAGAAAGGCACACTCATACATTGCTGGAGGGACTGCAAATTGGCTCAACCAATATGGAAAGCAGTATGGAGATTCCCTGGAAAACTGGGAACGGAACCCCATTTGACCCAGCTATTCCACTCTTCAGTTTATACCCAAAGGACTTAAAACAGCATACTACAGGGATGCAATCATATCAATGTATTAGTGTATATTTAAAAACACATGAAGCTTTATAATTGCATGTATGTAAACAAATGAGCCACATCCTCCTCCCGGTCTTCCAGAGGAAGGAAGGATATCTTGGGTCTGGCTTACTATACAAATTAACAGAACTTACCTTCATTCAGCAGCTCTTCCATATTTTCTGTCTGTCAAAGACCATCTGGATGCACTTGACCTGGAATACTAAAATATTCTGCAAAAGGAATACAAAGATCTAAATGTCACTTGTGCCCTCATGAGCATCTTACCGCTGGGGATGGTGATCCAGAGCATCTTCCTCTGCATTCAGCAGAGTTGCAGCTCGAGCCAGGAGCTGATGGCTGCAGCTTACAGATTTGAGTTCCAAGATGAGGAGGCCCAAGCAGAACATGGCTCCCATCTCCTCCAGTTCACTGGTGCCAAACTGGAGACCCTGCCAGTTAAACAAAGCAGTCAACTGTCACTATGTAATGGGAATTGAGTTGTGACAATTTGAGATAAGGAGGAGGGACTCCCAGACACATGCCTATCACAGAAATTGAGAGTTAATGGTATGTGTCAGTCACTGTCCAATGTGTTTTCTTGAGGGCGCCATGGATTGGCGATTTTCAGCCTGGGTTATGTGAACATCCAAGGTTCCCTAGAAGCAATGTTGTTTTAGTCAGCTTTTTTTTTTTTTTTTTTTTGCTGCTGTGACTAAAAGACCTAAAAGCACAACTGTAGAGGAGGAAACATTTAACTTGGGGCTCATGGTTTCAGAGGTCTCAATCTATAGAAAGCAGGCTCCATTCCTCAGGGCTCAGGGTGAGACAGATCATCATGCCAGAAAAGTGGCAGAGGGAAGCAGCTCATATGATGATCAGAAAGCAGAGAGAGCAACTCCACTCACCAGATACAAATATGAACCCCGAAGCCACACCCCCAGTGCCCCACCTCCTCCAGCCACCCCTTTAGTTACCACTCAATAGCTTCAGGCGATTAATTCACTAATTGGGTTAAGGTCCTCATAACTCAAACATTTCTTCTCTGAACCTTCTTGCATTGTCTCACACATGAGCTTTTGGGGGACACCTCACATCCAAACCATAGCAAATATTAAGCTGGTGGGTGGCCATGAAGAGCAGAGGGCAGTTGCAGGATCAGTAATAAGCTATTGCCACACCACTGCAGTCAAAGCAGCAATACTTCTTTCAGAAAGTTTCCATTGCTGAAACAAAAATGCAATCTTACTAACAGGAACTCTCTATATATTCTCCTAAATTAATTTGTCAACCAGTGGAGAAGAGTGAGGGTAATCCTTCACACATAAATACTAAAACTGAATATATATGTATATATACATACATATATATGTATATATATATATATATATATGTACATATATATATGTATGTGTGTGTATATATATNTTTCCCAGCACCATTTGTTGAAGATGCTATCCTTTCTCCATTGCATGCTTTTAGCGCAACATCATCAAAATGGCGATATTACCCAAAGTTCTCTACAGGTTCAACGCAATGCCAATCAAAATCCCAACGGCATTTCTGGTAGAAATAGATAAAGCTATCACGAAATTCATATGGAAAAACAAAAGACCCAGAATAGCAAAAGCAATTCTAAGCAGGAAGTGTGAATCGGGAGGTATAGCGATACCAGATTTCAAACTGTACTACAGAGCAATAGTAACAAAAACAGCATGGTACTGGTACCAAAACAGGCAGGTGGATCAATGGTACAGAATAGAGGACACAGAGACCAATCCACAAAATTACAACTTTCTTATATTTGATAAAGGCGCTAAAAAATAAATTAATAGTGAATAATTACATAATATATTAAGTGAATTATTACTTAATATATTATTATGTACTACACAATAAGTTATACTTTAATAAAATAGTTAGCAATTTATTATATATTTTAAAAATAGCTAAAAGAAAATTATTTTGATTCTTTCTAGCACAAATAAATGTGCTAGAAAAGAGGAAACATTTAACTTGGGGCTCATCATATGATACATGTATCATATGAAGGATCTAATTACTCGGCCTTGACTATTACCCAGGGTGTATGTTTTAAAATACCACACTGTACCCCACAAATATGTACAGTTATTGTGTGTCAATTAAAAATCAAAATAGGTTTTTTTTAAAGAGAGAGAGAGAGAGAAATTTTACTATTATTTTTTTAGTTTTCAGTGGACACAACATCTTTATTTTATTTTTTATATGGTACTGAGGATCGAATCCAGCGCCCCGCGCATGCAAGGCAAGTGCACTACCTTGAGCCACATCCTCAGCCCAAAATAGGTTTTTACACTCAGATGATATCAATATAAAAGACAGGGATAGGTAATAAGAATTTTAAAAGCTTGATCACGAGCATTCCAAGAAAAATCACAGTGCCAAATCAAGAAATCACAAGATTCACCAAAGAATCCTAGGTAAAAGCATAAAGGGAAGTGGAAAGTCCTCAAGTTTATTTCAGATAGTGGAAAATTTGATTTGCTGCATGCTTTGATACCTGTTTCCTGAAGAAAGGATACTTCAGAGTTATGAGAAGTCTGTTCCTCTGTAAATAGCAGCAGTACAAAGGGAAAGGCAGATGTTGAACAAATTGTTTTTTTTAATTCCCTAAACAATATAAAGATTGCTTTTTAAAAAGAGAAAAACCCCAGAATCTCTCCCCTCATGCTAAGGCTGTAAGGTCCGGTTCTTGCCCCCCCTGTTTAGGCTGCTCTTCCTGGTTCCAGCAATGCTGGCTAGTTGGCAGGAAGGAAGCTTTAAAGGTCACTGTCTCCTGTTCCATGGCCACCTCCTTGCTGATGGCAAGGGTGGTAGATAAGGAAAATGAGAGCAAGACACCAGCCCCTCTGGGGCAGGTGACACCCACTATACACATGTGAAACCCCAGCATTTAACAGAGCAGGTTATAGGTATTCTGTAGAGGTCAAAAGAAGAACAAGTTCTATGTAGAATAAATCCTATACCATGTTCCATAATGACAGGTTAAGGGCAATTGCTTCACACCTGAGCACTTCTGTGCAATAAGAGCTACAGTGACAGCATTTTTATAATGTAAGAATATCTTCATATCCCAGATATTGGCCTGTTTATTTCAGGTAATGTTTTGGTATCATAAAATGACTAGTTCAGAAAACCTCAATTAAAGGAACCTGAACAACTTTATGGGTGTTAGAACTTGCCCAAGTCCTTGATTTTATTTTGTCCTCTACTACTAGTGTTAATTTCTCCTTAACACTCAATTATTTTTACTCTAATACTGTATAAAAAAAATATTGGTTTATATGAATGACCTCCTCTCATTCAATCCCTAGTCTGGAAGAAAAATACTTAAAGGCAAAGACTGAGCAGTATTTATTTATTATTTAACTTTATCATCCCTGTCATAGAGTGCATACCTATCATATGGCATATTCTCCATATATTATAAATATATAAATAATTTGATATACATAGTGAGTATAAAGAGGCATGGATTGTCTCTCAGATGAATATTGCATTTGTCAAGTGGAACTTGACTTCTCTGGATAAAAAAGTCACTGAGTATCTTTATATTGTGTTCTCCCATTGTCAAATACTCTATTTAAATATAGTGTATAGATATTATTTTTCTTCTAGGGTACTCATTCCTATATCTGGTTGTGATCTGATAAACAGGTAAGTAAACATTTAGAAATTTTGAACTCTACAATGGTCAATCATCATAGGCTCACAGTAGCAATTTTGTGAAGAAAGTTGGCTTTGGATTAGTTTGAAAGTGAGTATTAATAAAATAGACATCCAGTTCTCCTTTAAACACCTCATATATGCAAACGTGTGACTGTAGTGATTTAAATAAATAGGGTTTCACTTTGCACCCTTAATACATTTGGGGCGCAGTAGAAGGTTCATAGCATTATTTCAGCAACTTAAAATCAGGGACATGCTACTAGCCATGCTCCTTTATTTTTTATCATGATTGAAAGGTGAATTCTGTAGCTCCAGATAATACATTATCAATAAAAAAAAATGAAAATAAAAATAAAAAGAATAAAGAGAAAATGGGGGGAAATGGAGAAGGCACTAATTTTTACCTAACATTTGATTGACCAGAACTGTATAGTAGAGCCACCTTCAGCTTCATGATAGTCTAGTAGCAGAACATTTTAATTTGTCCAACCTCTTAAAAAGAGGAAGGTAAGAGAAAAGAAGTTAGAGATGAGCGTCAGGTGAGTGGACAGGATCTGCCAAATCAGTATTCTCATACCAATGTTGCTAGAAAACGTGAACTACTCTACATAGCAGTAGAAAACCAATCTACTTGTATGATCCTCCATTATCTTTTTTTAAAAAAGTTTTCTTGATAATTGACCCAAAAGAAGAATATCTGTTACATATTGATAAGACAATCTTAGGATCCAAAACAAGATAAGTTTAAATAGCCAAAGCACTGATAATTGATTTGCAAAAGAGGAAAAGCAATTAATAAATTAAACAAATGTGAGAAAATGGTCAATTACAGTACTTAAATAAACATGTCTTTTGTACCCAGAAAATTGGTAAACATATTTTCAAATTTATAATAATCAGTGCTGACCTTATTTTATGCTAAAAGCAGGCAAATATCAAAATGTCTGATTCATACCTTTTGGGAAATTGTTCAATAACATATGACATGGTAATGTCACTTCAGGGAACAATTCCTAATCAACTGATTGAAAATAAAAGTGAAGTTATATGCATAAAAATGTAAATTATATCAATGTTATATGCAATAATCAAAAATTGAGGGAAATTAAACCCTAAATGTCTAATAAAGGAGGAATGACTAAGAAATAATAATGGAATAAATTTGATAGAATATAATGAAGTCATTAAAATGATAATTATAACAACCATTTGGCAATGTGAGAAATGCTCATGATTTAATGATAGTTAAAATAAAGCAAGATACAAATCATGAGATGATGATATTTATCGTGAAGAGTTAACAGTGAAAGTGGAGGTGGCTACCCTCAGCCCCCAAACACTTTCAGACTTTGTTGCTATAGTTTGCATGTAAAATATAAGTACTTGGAAGAGAGAGGGCTCTATTATCCTCTCAAGAGGACATTCATACAACAAACATTTACAAAATTACTGCTACTTAAAAAAATGATTCAGCTATCGTATGCTAATAAATGAATGCTAAATCGCCCTTTAGCTATTTGTAAGATCTTCTATGTATCTTTGATATTCTGAACAAAATTTACAATTATTTTCATTTCTTTCACTTGGAAGTTATTGACACTGTCATTGGTATCTTTCAACAACTCTAGAAAAATGTCATTTTGAATATTGCATCTCCCCTAGTCTCTGACAAGGAAATCAAAGATAAGCTACTATTAAACTTACCTATTTTAATTTCATCCCCCATCTCTTGATCTTACTTTCATAATTTCTGGGGTTTTTTTATTCACTATAATAAATTCTAAACATTTTTTATATTAATGTTTCTTTTTAATAATTCTTTCTCCCACTTTGTTGAATCAGTTCACTAGCTCATCCATCTCAAAGACCTTCTAAAACACTTATAAACATTTAATTTATGTTACAGCACCTAATTATTGCTTTCTATGCAGTTTTCTGCATATCATTCATTAGTTTGATTTTTTGTTAAATATCAATAAAGTAGGCTTCTTTGTTCAAACATTTTACAATTTTTAAAATTCTTTTTTTTTAATTTTGAAAAAAAGTCTTTGTTGATTAGTTTTATTGTCCTTTTCTCCCACTAGAACTTGTGTCTTTTTTCCCTGAGTACTTAAGACCCTGTCAGTAAAGGGTCACTAAAAGTAGGACTATATTTAAGAATTAAATTAAAGTCTTTATTAAGACTTTGCTATCTTTTTCTGCTCTACTTAAACTATGGCTAAAACAGTCAGATATTTTAGTTTGTCATTTAAATTGCAGTTTCCATATTTATTGACTGCTCTTGTCATCTCTGAAGATCCTGGCTTTGTATAGTTGTTTCCAATCAACCCTCAAAACTTGTATGGTCCTCTACTTTTCCCACAAAACCCAGGTTATAAACAGATGAGACTTAGTATCAGTTAAACCCCAAACCTATAGCAACCTCTGGCAAAGTCTATCTCTTTATAAAACTGAGCATGATTGAATACTCTATAGAAATATTCAGAGTGAAAATATTATACCTATGGATAAATAACTCAATTAAAACAAGGGCATTCTGAACGTCCCGAACCAATGTCTTTCTATGCAATTAATTTACAGAAATTTATAGTCTCCAGAAAGACACAAGAGGATGTTGTGCTGATGAAAGTACCACCAAAGCATGAAAAGGTAACAGCAATAGATTAGAAGAGATTGCATTATGAGATGGAAAATACAATTTCTAAATTAAAAGCCAAAATGGAAAGCATTAACAGACTGATGCAGAAAATAAAATGCATTACATAGAAGACAACTTCAAGACATTTTCCAACATCTTAAGTGGAAAAATAGATTGAAATGATGAGCTAAATATATAAATAAGAATTTTAGGACAGATTAAGGGAAAGCGATATGCCCCTAATATTGTACTTCAGAATGAGATAATAGGGTTGTCAAAATAGAAGCCAAGGAGAAAGAGAGAGGAGTAAGGATGAGGAAGATAAAGATTCCAAACAATAACTGATCCACAGGCTCACTGAATAGATGAGATCCAGTTAATGAAAAGACATGGAAAGTGGTGTAAGATTTGCTCACAGTACTAAATACTAACAACAGTGAAGCAAGATATACAGAATTTTGAGGAAAAAATATTTGTTCCCGCAAAAGTCACTTATATGTGAAGGTCTCAAGACAAAATCAGAAGGCAAGCAATGAATGCAAACCATACGTACATGAGGAAAAACTTCAAAATTTTCCTTAAAACGTTAGTATGATGCTGAAAATAAACAAACAAAAAAACCTGACCATTATAAGAAGTTAAACAGCAACTTAATCTGATAGGTAGGTAGGTAAGTAGATAGATACAAGTATCGGTATACATCCTAATTAAAGAAAACTGTTCAGAAATAGGATATATTAAAAAATTATACAATAAGATCTAAAGATTATTTTCTTAAGAATGGCATGGAGATGGTGTCATTAGATTTCCACTGATATCAATGATAAAAAGAAAACGAAAGACGGAGAAAAGGAACCTCTGGATGAATGCATGACTTTAACACAAGTTGTATGTAATATATGACCCGACAAGAATGCACTCTAAACCAGAGGGCAGTATGCCTGGTGGGTGTAGACATAGACCCTGAGGCCCAGATTGCTGAGGTTCAATCCTATGATTCCACTTGTAACTGTATGATCTCAAGGAAGTCATTTGACTTTACAGTGCCTCCATTTTCTCATAAATGGAAATAAGAGAAATAATACATCGCTCATGAAGCTGCTAAAATACTTCAGTGAGTGATGAATATAAAACTTGAGATTGGCACTTGACCCATTTCACATTGTAAAAGCATCCATTATTATCAATAATAATAACAAATACTTACTACATAAACAAAATGGTTAAATAGCACACAGTCCTTATCAAAACTATGGCCCAAACTAGGGCCTGCTCTCACCATTATTTGCTTACCATCATTTAAAAAGTTTCAGGCAATTCAATAAGAAAATGAGTCATACATATTTGAAAGAAGGAATCACATTATCATTACTTGAAGACTAATTATATACTAAAACAAACCAAAGGAATCAACTAGAACATGAAATTTATTAGATATAAGGCAAGAATCGAGTAAATAGACAAGGTTACAAATTAAATATACAAAAATCAATTTTTTCTATAAACTAGCAAAATAAATTATAAAGTATAATAAGAATTTCATTCACAATGGCATGCTAACTACAAAATATCTGAGAATGAAATTAGTAATAACTACCCAAGGGTTATGTGATAAATGTTAGGGTTTTATCAGGAGATAACAAGGAAAATTTAAACAAATGAAGAAATGTGCTGAGTTCTGGGAAAGCAAGACCAAATACCATGCAATATCAATTCTTTTCATATTAGTCTAAAAAAGCATAGGAAATTAAAACACCGAGGAGGATTTTCAGACTTGGCAAACTAATTCCACTTTAGAAGCACACATGGCAAGAATATCCCACAAGAATCTGGAAATAAAGAATAAAATATAATAATGTGATTTTTCCTTAAAGTTAGGAAAAGCCTATTATATGCTTCAGTATAGGCATACCTCATTTTATTGTGCTTTGTTTAAATGTGCTTCACAGATATTTTATTTTTTTTACAAATTTAAGCATTGGGGCAAGTCTGCTTCTAATTGGCACCATTTTCCTAACTAGCTCAGATAATCATCAGCATTTTTTGGCTATATAGTATTTTTAAATTAAATTATTAGATTAATTTAATTAATCTGATAAAGGTATATCCTTTATTAGATATAATGCTATTGTACATTTAATGGACTACAGTGTAGTATAAACACAACTTTTATATGCACTGGGAAATAAAAAAAGTTGTGTGACTCACTCTATTGCAATCATTCCTCTATTGCTATGGCCTAGAACAAAACCTACAATATCTCCAAAGTATTCCTGCAATTAAATGTTATGATATTGATGCAAAACAAGGCAGACAGATCAAGGAAAAAATACAAAAAGCACAAACAACCTTGGAAAATGTAAAACTTTGCATGTGAAAAATATGCTCTCATAGTACCAGGGAATGTTCTATGATAAAGAGAAAGAAATAGCAATTGGTTAGTATTTGATGGAAAATTATTACCACAAAAATGAAATTTGCTTTTTTATTAAAGGGTTAAATGTTCAAAAAATTTGATGATAAAAAATAAAATATAAGTTTACGTGTATTATCATCTCTAGGCAGGAGAAAGTCTTCCAATGCCTATTCTCATCAGAACAAACCATAAAGGGAAATAGGAATGATCAAAGGAATAAAATTATAATATGTCTAAATAGCCCCAAATATCACAAACTAAAATGGAAACAACAAAATAAACATAATTGCAGTGAAGGAAAAATTAACTTCCTTTGATATAAAATGCAAATTAATATAACAATAAAACAGCATGATTTGCTTCTCAATCTCAACTCACCCTCACCTTCCAAATCTTAATGGTCTTCTGGCAAAGGGCTGGATTCAGGCATTGTTAGACCCTGTCATAAATGGAGGAGCATATCCCTACAGTATTTCCCAAGGACAATTTGGAAATTATTTCAAAAGCCTTCATAACCCAAATTCCAGAAATTAATTTTAAGAAAATAATTATAAAATGAGAAACTCTCAAATGTATCCCAGTATATTACTAGTCCAATAAACTTGAGGGTATGTATCTCATAGAATATTAACATAATGATGTTTTTGGAACAGGCAACACCATGGAGATAAAGTTATGATATGTCATAGTGTATCCATTATGGTCATAGTTTTTTTTTAAAAAATGTTATGATAAATATACACTAAACTGTTAAAAATGGCTTAGAAATGCATGGTGAGATTGCATGACTTAAATATTTTTTGTATTGTCTTTATTGTTTTCTAATCATGAAAACTAAGTAATTGCTTTTGCCTCTCATAGTTCCTTAAGCAAGGCAAACAAGCCTGAAAAGGAGAGTATATCTAAACTAGTTTATTTTGTATAATATATAATTTCAAGTGAAGTATGAGTAAACTTAAATTTAAATTAACTTTTATTATTTGTTAATTTTAAATTAAGTATTTTAATTCAAATACTTGATAATGACAAAAGACAAGGGGACAGTCTGGCTAGGCTTATCGAGCTTCTTAAGCCTCTGCTTTTTCCTGCACATGACCTATTTGGTGTTCCCTAAAGTCCACTTAATTTTTTTTTTTGGATTCTAGGCCTGGGCATTTTTCTTTTGGTACAAATATTTTGTAACTTAGGGTCTAGAAAAGATATAGCAATGAGATATCTATATCCTTGGTATTGTCCCTGGAAATATTCTCATAACCTTTACAAAGTGCAAGTTGAGAGTGACTTTGAAGTTTTAAACTGGTTTGAAGAGACTCTGTACTTGAATTAAGAGATGAATACATCTCTGCCCTGACATACACTCAACAGAGAAGTTAAACTGAGCCAATGCAGCCATGCAGATCTAAAAACTCTAATAGGTGAGAAAGACGAGAAAGAGCAGCAGAGTGATGGGCTCTACAGCATCCCCATTTATCGACCCCAACAAATGGACTCTAATGCTTTCATGCTGAGGACCAAATCAATCACCAAGCATGTTGGTGTCTCTGCCAGAATCCAACAGATCTGCTTCTCTGTACAAAGCCCCCTCTGTGGACATCCTTTCAATCCAAGCTTCCTCTCCATTTCTGGCAATTGTTTCCTTAGTAACTGCAAAAAGGCCATAGATTTGCTTGGACCAGTGGGGCTGAAGGTTTGAGTTGTGTCCTTCATTTCTATGCTGGATCCTCTGGTTCTTTCATTAGTGAAATTGTTTCCAGACCACAAATGACCACACAGCAGACAGTATGGTCCTTTGTGATTACCTTTCCATGTCTTCCAGGAGCACATAAATGAGGACAAATGTGAATCAGAGACTGTATCATTATTCAGCCTAGAGTTTGACAAAGCAAGAGTATCTCTGTTTCATTGATGCATAAACTGGCAATTCTATGAGTAAAGCTATGTAGTTAAATGCCAGTAGAACCAGGGTAAACAAAAATAGTCCCCTGACTCCAAGCAAATATCTATGCCGATACCTAAGGTTTTACATATCACATATTTGATTCCCAATAGTTCCTGTAAATCTGGAGTTCATCCTTTCTTACAGGTTATACATCCCCAAAGTTCTACTTTCCAAATTCTCCATTCCCTTCTCCATGTGTCCACCAAAAGACCGTGAAGCTCTCTCATTATGGAACAGGTACACACACAAGCCCAGTCTTAAAGACCTCCCTCCTTCACTATTTCCACCCAATGGCTCCTGCACTCATTTTCTCTGACTCTGATCCCTTAGCTCTGGCCCTGGCTTACAAAACCTGCTGGGGACCATTTTATTTGATGACAAAGGAATAATCCTATAACTCTTGAACTCTGTGGATTCTTTCAGTCCTATGTTTGAATTTTCCTTCTAGTACCACCAAATGGAAGAAGAAGGGATGTGCTTCTATACTCAACATCCCCATGGATTATAGCCATCATCTTGAGAAATTCATCTTAGAGGGACAAAGATCACTTTGAACAGATGCTAGTCATTGCAATGGAGCAGAGCTTTTCTTTACCTAATGTTAGCTCTTTGGTTTCTGAAATCCAAGAAGGTTCTGGAGGATCAGGGAAGGAGTGGGAGAGAACAGGTTAGAGAAGTGGGTAAGGGTTTCATTTGGATGAGCAGTGGCTATTAACCCTCAGGTGTGAAACTATTTTAACCTGCTAGCAATCAACATGACTTCTGAATGCAAACTGGGGAATATCAGTCTTAACCCAGGTTCCACATCAGCCCATCCATGTTCACCCAGTCTCCTCAGAAAATGAAGACAAAGAGATAAAAATCAAAACTGTTTTCACAAAGATGGCATAACATTAACATGAAGAAGCAGCTCCCAACTCTCCCATATGGATTACAGTGGTTCTCTACACATTCTTCCATTGGTCATGCTGTACAGTAGGCAGTTTTTGCTGGGTGGGAGTACCATGGTAGTCACACCCAATGCTTCTCAAAGTGTGAAGGACAGATTAGTGCTTGCCTGTGAAATATCCATGAATTTGTGTCTGTGATTAAATAAGAGAGTTGGGCTAAAAGATCAATCAGTCATGTAATGTGTTTTTAGTTCATCTGATCTTATCAGTGAAGCAGGAATTGTGATTGTGTCCATTCATGTTCAATATAAGCTCCTGTCATATCATCTCATCAACCAAGGAGCCAACAGTTTCTGAACAATGGGTCAGCAGATACTTTGAGTAGTTCCTAAACATGCTCCCCAAGAAGCCTCTGCTTTGAGTAGTGTAAAGAGAATGCGGTGATGATAGTCAGATCTCTGAACCCTAATTCTGTCATACCCTATCAAATTGACCACATCCAAATACTACATAACCCCTTCAAGTTCCAGGTCCTCATTCTTAAAATGGGAAAACATTACCTGTCACCAAAGTGCTTCTGTGAAGATTAAATATGATATAAAATATACATGCCCTGCATTGAGGCACAGTATAGGGGCTCCATAAATGTGGATTATTTCAGGCACTTTTTTTTAACCACATGCAATATCACACTCAGGGACCTAATAGAATTGTACAGATCACAAATATACATGTGTGTATCTGTGTATTGATTTGGATACATAAATGCCACTCATCTCTGCTTAGTTTTCATTCTCTTCCTTCTGAGGGAAATCTTTACTTTTCTCCATGTTTTCTTAGTCAAATTGATGTGGATAAAACAGAAAGACAAGTATTACTGACTGAAATGCAGGAGAGGTTGGAGATTTTAATCTCTATGTCCAATTAAAGTTGTTGAGTAAGATGAGATAAAAGAATAGCATTCCTGGTGTACTTAATTTATATGGAAAGCAAAAGTTAAATTAAAGAAAGGAAATTCAGAGCTTGAAGTAGAGAGAAATTGTCCCAAAAGAGAGAGTCATTGGCTAGTCAGAGAAGTTGGTCAGAAAGTTAGATGGAGCTATGTGATGACCATTCAAAGGGGCCAGAGTGCATCTCATGGAAACTTGCACTCTGCTGAGACCTTAGCAATATCCTTCAGAACCCTAGACCATACTGTGTTTGGGAATTACATGCTTGTGCTTGCCAAGAGGTTTTAAATTGTTTTATGAACCAATAAATGTTGGTGGACAATTGACAATTCCTCTCAAGTTTCAGGTAAATTTGTGCATAGCCATTGTTTCCCTTGTTTCTTGAATAATTGGATGCTTTTTTGAAAGTTGCCAACATGGCTGGGTCAGCATTATCATCACCAGGTATGAGAGCCTAGTGTCCACTCTCTCTCATAATGAACATTTATTTACCTCTCACTGTGCACATGACCCTGTTATAGAAGTTGAACTGAAAGAAGCAAGGTCTCAACTACCAAGGGTGATTTTATGTGCCTCCCATCCCCAAAAGACCACCTTCAATATTACACCCTAAGCACAGCGTTTGTCATAGGGTGTGATTTTGGAGTCCTGTGTGGGCCTTTAAAGAACCATCAAAAGGGATAAGAAAAGATATCAATCCTCAAGGGTTTTATATCCTTCTAGGGAAGCTAGAACTTCACTAAAAATGGGAAACACCTTGAATGTTCAAAGAAAAAATACATTGTTTGGCTTAGGCTGGACTTTGGAACATGTGTACCTATACACAAACTTAATTTGGATGCCATGTTTGCTTCTACATATAATTTTAAAGCTGTATAACTAAGCAGGTACAGCAACATATGCAGTTCAACCCATACTGTATTTTCCCAGTCCCTTGCATTTGTGTTTTCTCTGTGACCCCTGTATGCATTCAAGTTGTAAGCATTTCCAGTCACTAAAACTAGCCCCCATTGATACTTGTATTGTTTTTCTTCATCAAGTTCTTTGGAAAGAGACTGAGTAGGCAGAAAACAAATATAAATAGGAATGGGGCTCAGATCCATTAGGGCTGAAGATTTATGTGTGGCTAGGATTTGCTGTTATGATCCAAAAGATAATATCTGACCAAAAGCAATATAACAACTTTGTATTTAGTTCAGTAAATGAGGCCTGACCAAATGCAGAGAAAAATCATCCTTCGAAGCTTAAAAGCAATAAGATTGCTATGCAAAACCCTTATATTGAGTCAATAAGTAAATTAAGAAATAATGGTTAATTTTAAAATGTTTGAACTAAAAAGCCAATAAGAAAATTTCATTGACAACATTGGATTATTAATATAATTAACCATAAGAAAAGATTATCTCTTAATCATTCTGAAACTTTGCTGTCTTCACACAATGGCATCTACCCAATTGCCAATAGATTTGAAAATATGATGATACAGGCAAATGTATACAATAAGAATGCAAAGCCTTCTGATTATTCTGAAGAGGAAATGTATTTGTTTGTGCTTTTCATGAATTTATTTATGAAAATTATTTTTGCAAAGTAATGGAAGAATCCATTGTCCAGGCTTCAAGTCTGGGTCTCAGTTTTGCATTGAATATGACTCTGAGCCTAGATGCAGACTGAAAGACCTGATCCAATAATATAGATGGTAGATCTTTTCAAATTAAAATGAAGATACTTTGCAACCTCCGGTCTGCTCCTTCCTAAAGTAGAAAACTGACATTTCCTGCAGAAATGCTTCTTTCCTGTGGGTGTAAGTCTAAACACCTTTGGTTCTGCTTACCAGATAAAGGGAACATACTAAATTCATATCAATTCAAAAGTCTCTGAGCAGTGGCTGCAAATGCTGTGCCTGTGATTCCCCAGTGTTTGTGTCTGTGCAGATAGACCTTCAGAATCCATGAGAAGAGGAGTAATAATAGTACTGAAAACGGTGACAGACCTGAGCACTGTCAGGCTGTAATTGCTGTGGCAACAGAGCAAACAGTCCTACCGTAGGCCCATATGGCTTTGATACCCAAGTGCTCAGGAGGGAACAGCTGGAAAACCCAGCAAGCAGATCACTTGCCAGCAGACTTTGTTCACTTCAAACAGGGAGAAATGTTTTATTTTTTAATGAAACCTTTTCCAATCAGCCCTGTCTTCTTTCTGCCTGCCTCCAGCCTCGTTTAGCTGTCTCATTTTTACATAAGGGGAAGTGTTCAGGTGAGAGGCTGTTGTTGGAAAAAGAATAGCCATGCACTGTCGATGGAAGGCTTAAGAAGCTCAAGATGCAGCCACAGGTAGCAGAAGATAGAAACATGGTGCTGAAATTCTGCAAAGTAGGCAGCCAATAGTGTTCCCAGGAGAGAAAACCCTGTTATTGGGCATGGAGATGAGGCTGTGGCAGATCCACCTGCCAAATAGATTATAGTATTTTTACCTTCAGAGTGCTGGTCATGTGTAATGTATTATTTAAAGGAAATTTTTAAAATCACCCTGTTTTAAACCATCTCATCCATCAATTTTACAACACTAGAGATTCTTTTTGTTAATGGCTCCTTATATGTCATGAATTAGTAAACAAAATAACATTTATTTTATGCTGCTCATCAGTGTACTACCAATATACAACCTCCATTCAGTAGAGGTTTAGGGCTCAAAGGAATGGAACAGAACAGGTAAATTCTAGGGGGGGGGGAATTAGAAATCTGGAAATCTTCAGGCCTTATATGAATAGCTTGAGGATAGTGGTGGGGAAGTGGGAGAGAGACTAAATTAAGCAAGGAATTTTCTTAATTGAAAAGCCTTTGCTTGCTTCTGTCTGTGAAAATATTCCTTTTTGTTTTCTGTATAGTACAAATAGCCAATCACCTTATGTTCTTCTTTTACAAGAGAACATTACCATAACCTTTGAACCTACATGAGGCTTGAGGTTACATCCCACATAATTTACCTCATTAGAAGTAGTTTTCCTGATGCTTCTGAGTGAGCTCAGGCAGATCTCATGACGTCCATTTTTTTTTTTTGTGATAGAAAATCAAATTAGAAAAATCCTATGAAATACATAAATAGATATTTTAATCTTTATTCAAAGGCAAAGCTTATCCTAGTTGAGACTGGACTGAGTGGGCAGCTTCAGTAAGGAGGAGTTTGTAGAGGGAGGTGAGAGATATTACCTTCTTACAACTCATTCACTGCTCTTTGGGTTCCTTTCAGTGAGACCCAAGCAGAACCCATAAGGGAAGAATCATCTGGTCTCAAATAGTGGGTCCAGTTATCCTTCTGACTCAGGAACTGGCTGGGGCAGATATGTAATTGCATTCTTTGGAATTTCCCATCTATGGGTCTTCTCATCTACATTTTTCTTGATGTAAGCAAATAGATCTCTACCTTAAGGTATTACAGTGCGGTCCCTAGAAAGCATTTGCTTTCCCTTATTGTGGCTGGTGTTTCCTTAATAGTCCAGGTATATAAGATGGATGGAGCCTCCAATCCTGTTCTCCTCTTACACAAGTCACACATCTCTTGTTTGCTGGGAATCCACACACCTCTTTTGAACAGAAAATTGATCCCAACCTAACAAGGTCTCTGATCTACCATAATGTGATGATTCAAAATGTTGCTAAAGCATCTGGGAGGGAATTCAACAGCAATTCATCATGGCTTCCAAGCTCCAACTTACCACAACCCTAAAGATGAGTTTCACAGAAGTTAAACATCTTATCTCTGAATGCTCAATAAGCAGGAGAGCTGGAAACCAAACTCAGCTTCCCTGGGGTAAGGGTGTTTCTCATCAAGACACCACAGCTGTTAGCCCACCAGTTATAATTGCTCCCTTCTGGTATACCCCAGGTAATTGGCACATTTCATCGGGATAAGAAGTATGAGATATAACAAGGAATGCTTCCTTTCATATGATATGTGGGCAGTCCAACACCTTAAGTTTGGGCTACTCAAGTCCACATGTAAAGAACACAGTAATTACATATAGAGCACAGCCTTTCCAGGAAATATATTATTAAGCACAAATTTGAAAAAAATGACCTCCTTTGGCAACAATAATTGTTTCTGTAGTACTTTCATATCCTACTGTTACTCATTTTTCCTACTAAATGCTCAGGGCAAAGGATTTCCATTCTAAACATCACCTCCAGTCAATATGTTTATACATATATATATACACAGAGAGAATTTTCTGCATCCCAGTAGCTTTACGTATGCACAGTGCTTCTGCCCTGAGGCTGGGTATAAATAAATTGACAGTCTGATTTCCCACTAATGCCATCAGAGAACACCCTTTCAGAATACTAATCTGAAAATCTCAGGAAGTAAGGGAAGCTTGTGACAAGAAGCAGGATGATACACACTTTTACTATGGCCAGAAAACAGATTGACCAAAAGGGACTCGAGTGGGCTTCAAGATTTGTGCAGTTGGCTTTATTGTAATTCAGCTTTCCCTTCTTGAAAGACTTATGGGAGACTTAAGGCTGCTTAGGGCTTAGTGGAAGGGCTGGGATGGACAGTTGAGCATATTAGCAAAAGTAATCAAACAGATAAATGAGGAGGGTGAGGGCCTTGGAAGCAAAAACTAGGATTAAAAAAAAAAACCTGTTGGTCTTCAAAAGAAATAAAGCCCAGGGAATCAACATAGCTGAGGCCAGATAGAGGGCTGGGAAATTAGGTGAAAGCAAGAATGAAGATTAGAATATCATAAAGGAGAGGAGAAGAGAAAACACATTAAAATAAATACTCTTAGTTTATTTGTAATTCAAACAGAGATCTGGGATTTTCCTACCTCTCTCTACCTGTCCTTTAGGTAAGTTCTGAAGAAAGAAAGGACCGTTCTAATATTAACTAAGGAAGAACGTGCCACAGAAAGCATTTTATTATTAAAAGCAGTATAAAGGCATAGGCTAAGTTGTATGCTACAAAGATACACTTCATCTTTCTGCCCCACCCCATGTCCTGTTTCCAGCAGGTTAAACAATGGAAAATATTGGTGATGGGGGTGGATAGTGAGGGAGTAACTCCACAAGAGCTATGGCCTGGTGAACAAAGAAATTCTTCACCAAATAGGAGAGGGAGACAGGAGGGAGAAGCTAGGTTACAGAGATATATGGTCAGTCAAATCAGAACTGTTATGTTTTGGATCTGGGTGTCCCTTCAAAAGCTCATGTGTTGAAAGCATTGTCCTCAATACAGCAAAGTTCAGAGGTGTAGTTTTAGGCAATAATTGGATTGTAAGGGCTCTGACTTTAAAAACATGAATTAATCTATCAAATGTGAATTAAATGAATTAACCAACAAATGTGTATTAAATGGATTAATTTACTGATGGCTGAATGGACTATTGTGAGGTGGAGTTAGGAAGTAAGTCACTGGGGTGTGCACTGGAAAGGTGTTTCTTCCTCTGCCCACCCTATCCTCTGCTGCCATTGCCATGAGCTGATGGGTAGTTTTTATCTACCATCACCTTCCACCATGATGCCTCTGCAACTGAGTCTGTTGACCATGGACTGAGAGCTCTGAAATCATGAGTCAAAATAAATCCTTCAGGGGCTGGGGTTGTGGCTCAGTGGTAAAGTGCTCGCCTAGCATGTGAGAGGTGCCGGGTTCAATCCTCAGCACCACATAAAAATAAATAAAATAAAGGCATTGTATCCAACTACAACTAAAAAAATATTTTTTAAAAAATAAATCCTTCATCCTTTAAATTGTTCTTAGCAGGTATTTTAGTCATAGTGACAAAAATCTGACTTACACAATGACATATTTTACAAGATATTTTGCTACTTTTTGATGCATAAAACACTCAGAAATTCAAGAATAAGGTCTGGTTATGGGGCGGTCCCCTAGACATTCCCTTCAATGAAGAACCAGGAACAAATTGTAATTATACCCTCAATAAGTGATAAGTTCCGTCCTTTAGAACTGAACAATATTGTGTTTAGAGGTAAAGTTGTTTAAAATAATGCAAACAAACCTCCTAAAGTCCCAAGATAATAACTGTGCACTTTTTAAACACCATTAAAATTGTGAGCATATTCTTTCTTTCTAGAAATGTTATCCATGCTCAAATAAGCAGAAATTTCTAATAACCGAAGTAAAATTTAATGTGTACATAGTTCTCACCCTCTCCTAGTGGCAAAGAGTTGAGAATAGTTTATGAGTACATAATATACAACAAGGACTTCCTTATTATAAATTGCAACTTCCATCATCAAAGATCAGTAGAAAAATGTTCAAACTTATCAAAGACTTCAATGAGTTGACCTATTATACTGAGGATACAGAAAAGAATCTGCTATGCTATGAGAGACTCCTACAATATTTCATTATTTATTCTACTAATTTATCAACTTGATTTGTTATACATAATTATTTCCACTTTAAAGATGAAGAAATTGATCTTTCCAGTAAGAAATTGCCAGTAAAGGAGGCAAACTAGTATGCCCAGCATTTGAAATGTCTATCAGTCTTTTTTTTGAAACCAAATTTACTACCTATAGGAACCCATTGCTTCAGCCAAACCATCCCTAAGTACACAGCCCTAATTTCTTCATAATGTTAAATCTAACTCCACTTCCAACTCCTTGCCCAATTGTGTCTCCTACTAGTGTATTTAAATTATGTACCTTCTTGAAGCATTTCCTAACCAATATAAGTCTACAATGATTTCTCTTCCAAACACCACTATCACAGCAATGACATTTATTGAGTATCTAATAACATAGAAGTGCCATTTTCTAATTTTTTGAATAATGTGTGTTCTTCATGTCAACACACATGATAGTGAGGAATCCTCCTCCAGAAGATAGATGTACCCAAAATTATGCACAATATAAGATGATTAACAAATATTTGTAAAAGAGGGAAGAAAAGATAAGAGAAAGGAAAGTAACAAGAAAATATTAATTCTCTATTTCTGAATGTCAGTTTGGAGATATTTAACCACTGCTTACTTATATTTATACATTTTCTATTGAATACTAGTGAGAATATCAATGCAGAAATTGGTAGGTAAATAAAACCCAGAGTCACTTGGCTAGTCCAGTCTCTATCTCCTCACTGTGTGCTCAGTTATTCTACAACTGTTTGGAAACAGTGGGAAGGCAAATTGTTAGTAAATGTTCAGAATTCACTGAGAAATGAAAGGAAGATAGATGGATTTGCTTTCCCCATGCACCTGTGTCTTCTCACTAGTAGTTTTCCCAGGGAAGAATGAATTTCCAGACATTGGGATCAGTCCCAGAATTATCCCACTGAATGCATCCAGAATGATTGTGCCAGTTGATCCAATGAGCCCTTCCTGTACTTCTCTTATTGATAGATGCATCCCTTTCCCTGGATGGCTAGGAATGAAAGTCTTGGTTAACATAAGCCATTCAACTACTCTTTTGCAATGCTACACTGAGAACTAGGAGCTACTGAGATGTTACACTACAACAGAGCAAAACCTCACTTAGTGAGATTCCAGAGTAGCAGTCTCTTGGTACCTGGGGCTATTTGAAGCTCTCATTTGATTTTGTTGTTTACCAAAATCTTTGGTCAGGGGAAGACCTGTGGACCAGGCCCTGTCATCGGGAAAGCCTTACCATGAAGGGGACTGGGAGATCAATATCCATAGTTCTCCCCAAAGGAGGGCTTCAATGACATCTATAGAAGACTTGGGGGAAACAAAAGGACACCAACATATTTCTTTGACATCTGCCATTCACTGTCCTCCAAGAACACATGTAGGTTCTGCACAAGAAAATTTAAAAAATTACCATGTACTTTATAAATCCTTGTCCAGGGCATTGTGAATAGACATTATCACCTGCTTATTTTCAAGGATACACTGAATACAAAGACATGTCAGAGACTGGGCCCAACCTGGAAGCCCACACCATAGATAGACTGCCCATAGATAGACAATTGAGACTCTGTATCCATGGCTTCCTTGGATTCAACCATCTGTGGATTGATGATATTAAAAAAAAAAAAAAAATCTGCATCTGTTAAAAAAAATGTTTGTCACCATTATTCCCTAAACAATGAAGTAAAACAACTACTGGCACAGTATAGCATTTTCTCTGTACTAGTTATTATAATATATAATCTAACTATCATTTTAAATATACAGGAGGATTGCATAGGTTCTATGCAAATACTGTGTCATTTTACACAAGGGCCTTGATTGTGGTATCCTTGGGGGTCCTGGAAACAATCTCCAATGGAACCAAAGGACAACTATATATCCAGTTGACCAGAGAGACATCCATTTATTTTTCCCTTGACCTTCTACTCATTTATATTATCTACTTGGCCCATAGAAACACATGAGTTTGTGGCTCAGAATAAAGTCTTGGTCGTTTTGATTATTAGTTAAATCCTGCCATCATTCTGCCAAAGATAAATTTTTTTTCCTGTGAAGAGACTAATGTTGTAACTATGGTGTCCTCCTCTCCCTCTTCTTTTGATCAGATGACCCACATACATCTGCTTTAATATGATTTTATTTATAGCATGGACTAATTACAGCTCCCTCAAAAAATCGAGAATTGGGAAATACAAATGAAAAGTAAAAGAGCTCCAGGATTTAGTTTTATTTTGTGCTGTCTCTGGGAGTCCAAGACATTGGTAGTTTCAGCTCTAGGTGATAGCCTTTATTTGTCTGCAGCTATTAAGTACTAAAGTGGAAAAGCATCATGATTAAAGACATATTCAAAATTAGTCCCTCCTTCCTAGTCCTGGTATCCTGGCTTGTATCTCTTCCATTTGGGAGTGGAGACAGGCTGTGGTCACTCAGGGAGCAGCATATGTAGGGTGAATCAACCCATTAGGAACAATAAGGGTAAAACCTTGGCGCTTTTATTAGATTTGATTTGTATTGCTTTCAGGGCTCAAGTGCAGGGTTTATAAAAAAGAAGCAAGCAGTTATAGATTGTGTACTGCTCTTCGCTATGGTTTATATCCTAAGTCTGTAAAGGTTTTATTGGATTATTGGTAGCATGTTTATTTGCTTGAACACAAAAAGTCCTGCTAGGCCTTGAGAATAATAGAGAGTGGAGGGGCTTTGTGGTGTTACAGGATTTGTGAAAAAGTCTGCACCAAGCATTCCATGTGGAGGGGAAAGGGGAAGTGAGCAGCCCCTAAAGATAATTTAGGAGGAGGTTACTGAATAGATGTGGAGGGAGCCCAGCAAGCCAGGGTTAACTATCCCTTATATGTAAATAGGGCTCCCTAGAATATTGGGATATTTGTGCTGATTTAACGAGTTTGCAGTGAAGGAGGTTATGGAAAGATAATGCAAAGAACCACCTGGCAACCTCCCAACTGGCTAAAGAGTAAACTTGATTTTCATGGGGGAAAAAAAATGAGTATACATTCCAGTGATTGAAAACTTGGGTTAGGCCCTACACTGAGCATTCTCTACATCAGCACTGTAGGTATTTGGACTAGAAGGCTCTTTGTTGTGGGGACTGTGCTGCACGTTGCTGGATATTTAGCAACTCTATGTCCTCCTCCTATTAAGTAAGGGCTGGCTGCACCCCTACCTGGTTGGTAAAGCTAAAAATGTTTCCAGATATCATTAGATGTCTCAAGAGGGAAGAGGAAAGAAGGAGCAAAATTCCTTCCTGTTAAAAACCGCCACTTTACACCAACTGAAGTGTGTGTGTGTATGTGTGTGTGTGCACGTGCATGAATGTTCATGTCTGTGAGTGGGAAAGATTTAATGTACTGATTCATGAAATTTCAAAGAAAACCCCACACAATAGTTTTAATTATTTTAATTGCTTCAGAATAAGTCCCCAAAATTAAAGCTGGGGAATATCTAAGAAAGAAGAACAAATGGGTAGTCAGTAGAACACTAATGTTAGGCAGGCCTTATCCCAACACTGTATGCATCTACAACCTGTGGTGGAAACACACACAGTTGTAAAACACGAAGCAGTTAAACCACATCTCAGTGTGTTAAGATTGATCCTCAGACAACATCTTTCCAGAAACTATCAACCAGGAAGGGAAAAAAGAACTCCAGTAGCCAGAAAAGCAGTCTTTTCCATTCCAACCTCCAACATTAAAGCCTGGCTCTTATTTTTGTATTTTCTTTCTTTCTTTTTTTTTTAAGAATTAACCTTTATTTTATCTATTTGTTTGTTGTTTGTATGTGGTTCTGAGGATCGAACCCAGGGCCTCACTTGTCCTAGGCAAGTGCTCTACCACTGAGCCATAACCGCAGCCCCATCTTTGTTTTTTCAACAACACCACAATAATAAAATTAGGAATGCATTACAATCCTTATTACACATATAGAGCACAATTTTTATCGTGTCATGTATTTTAAAAAAAATAAAAATCAATAAAAAGTAAAATAAAATATTCCTAATTTTTATTACAAAAATAAATAAATAAATAAATAAAATTAGGAAGCAAAGATCCACATGCATCTCTGTAAGAGCCACAGAAATGGACATTGATTTCACTAAGTGGGGGTCACATCAGAGCTGCTAATGCACCCTGTGTGGCTTGAGTCAAACACACATAAGGGGTTCCCTTTAAATGCTTATGTCAATTTTTTTTCATTCCCAAATAAAAGTTCAATTGGAAGAGCTTTGGAGTTTCAGCACAGGTGTCAGAATTACTATTTTGACAGAAATTTTCATTTTATTGTGTTGAGAAAAGAACGAATGAAGACAGTAAAGATCATCCATTTGTTAGACTATCTCAGACAATGAGAGTGCAGTTGGATTGGAGAAGAGCAAACAAAAACTACCCTGCTTTTGAAGAATTCTCAGAACTTTTTTGTTTTCCAGTTTGGGGAATTGACCCCAGCCTGTGTAAATGCTAAGTATTCCCACCTTAATTATGCTTCATGTCAGCAGAGGTAGCACAACCTCATGTGGGATTTCAGCTCAACAGCCAGCAAGTCAGATGGGACAACCATATCTGACAGCCAGCAGGAGGACACTATTTTATCAGACATGCAAGAAGTCAACTGAAGTCTGTGTTAAGAGCTGACATAGTCAGTGGCAATTATAACATAGTTCTGAGATATCAAAACTTTTAGAAAGACGTATAGAGGGGATTGATGAACAATCTTCTGAGAGGTCAAGAGGTTTCAGATAAAAAAGTAAATGAGAAGAAACATGGATGGGTTCAAACAGGAACATCATCAGTTACTAATGAATGCCACTGTCCAAGGTGCCATACTGGGCATTCCAATAACAGCATCCTATGACAGTATCGTGAAGGAGGACTGCATAGGTTACATAACTTGTCCAAAGCATTTAACCAGGAAGTAGAAGTGCTATGATTACAATGATATATGTATGATTCAAAATCCACACAGCAAAAGGGGAGCCATGCCATTTTTCTTATATGTTTATATAGTAAAAGAAGTTATAATCAGAATATCAAGTTCTTCAAATGATCTCTTCAAAAAAGAGATCCATTCTATACAAACCTTGGAAGTGCTAGAACATTATATTAGACTATCTAAGTAAAGACTTATTAAGGCTATGCTGGTCAACTTTGTGTCACTTTGACCAAAACATCTAACAAGAACAACTTAGAGGAAAAATTTATTTAGACTCATGGTCCTAGAGATGTAGTCCATGGTTAGCTGAGTCCATTGCTCTGGGACTAAGATGCAGCAGGATATCATGGTGGAATGGGAAACTGTTCCACATAGCAGCCAGGAAGCAGAGAGAGAAGAGGGAAAGGGGCCATAGGGAAGATGAACCTTACCAGAGCACATCTCCAGTGACCTACCTGCTTTTGCCATGCCCCACCCGACTACAGTTATCAGAGTCCATTCATTCAAAGTAGGATGAACTACATTCCACTCTCATAGTCTAATCATTTCATCTCTGGATATCCCTGCATTGATCCAGAAGCTTTTGGGGGCACCTCATATCCAAACCACAACAGAAGCCTCTACACAATTTCTCAAAATGTGACCCATGAAGTGATCACATCAGATTCATGGGATTACACCAATTAAAAACAAATAATCTCATTACCAAAGTTACAAATCAGGCACTTGGAAACTATGTTTGGGTGAGGTGAGATGTGTTTATGTCAAGATTTTATTTTCATTTAAAAAATGAAAATTATTTAATTTAGTTGTATATTGGAAGGATATAGGAAATATTGGAGACATTTGATTGGGTAGCACCAGAATCTCCTTCTTAGAAGAAGCCAGTTTCAGGATTTGAACCACAAAATGCTAGGGGATTCACTGACTACTGTGATTTTCAAGAGTAACTGCTCTGCCAATGAACCATGAAGTCAATGAAATCTCCAAATCAGACCTATTTGGGATTTGCCCTTGTCAGAGAACAGCACAGACAGGTGAGAGCAGCTAAAGGCTACAGAAAATTACACATATACTCAGAATCCATAAGTCTTAGAGAAGAAGGAGCTAGGGAAATGAGAAATCTAGATAGGGTACTAATGTATGCATGCCAACTTGTATTTCAACGAAAGTAATCATGAATCTATACTTTATAGACATCTTGCCTTGTAGTTATTAAATTTGGTTATTTATTTTCCTTTGCCTTTTTAAAGTATTACTTTTTGAAAAAAATGTTTTTATTTTCAGGTAGTCCCATGTTGACTAAAAAGAAACAAGGAAAGGGTCACTTGGCCTAAGAAAGAAAGGGTGTTGGACTTTTGTACTATGAAGTGGCTATGATTTATTTGTGAGTTCCTAAAAACACGACAATAACACTAGCCTATAAAAGAAGTTATTTCTCTTTCCTAGTCATTTTAGCCAGAGGTATTACCCCATGGTGTCAGAAACCCAGGTTCTTTCTACCATATAAATTTATATAGCTTCTATTGTCAAGGTTATACTCTCCGTGGACTGACAGACCACTTCCACTTCTATTGGATTGACCAAAGATGGTCACATGGCCTTATAAAGAAGCTGGCAAACACAATCTTTATTTCAGGTGGCCCTGTATCTAGCTATAAATGGGGAATGGGATTCTGTTACTATTGAAGAATGAGAGAAGAGAATATTTGATACAAACCAGCAGTCTTTCTCACAAAATTAAATGCTACTCAAAAGCAGAACAGGTACATGTACACTAGACTATTGGAAAACTAGAGTATTTTTAAGCCCATGAAATAATGTTGAACGAAAGGGCACGATTCTGAGTAATTTGTTATTAGGCAAAAATAAATGCAATTCATTGCATGCATAAAAAGGAGAAAATGTAACTAAATATTAACCATTAATATACTTATTGGATTTATTGGTCCTTATTCAAATTAAATCCTATAGTCAGTCAATATAACCACACTATCCTTGCATATGTTCTAAGTCTCTATTTTCTGACAACATATACTACATCTACTTCCAAATAATTGAATGTAAGTAGGAGAAAACATATCATTTCGCTGATCCCCTCACATTCACTGTCAAAAATTTCTAGCAGATCCTTAATGTGGCCAAATTTTTGTAGTATGACTCTCTTGCCCATTTATTCCAATGATCCCTCAATAAACCATTTTTTTTTAAACTTTCTCCCAAAACCTTCTATTTTCCCCCCATCTTCATTTTCAGGTTATACTCTTACTCCCAATTTCACTGACAAAATTGAAGCAATCAGAGGATAACTTTTAAAATGTCTCAGCCTTCTACCCATCCTTCAGAACATACTCCTATATATAGACTCTGACTTCCTCCTGTTACTATAAATTAACTATGAACTTCTTTAAGGCCTAAGGCCAATCCCCCCATGTATGCCTCAGATTTTCTCTCTTCATTCCCCACTCAAGGACATCCATCTAGCAAGTCCAGCCTCTCTTCTTTATCAGTGTGCCTTCTCTACAATATAATCCCTTTCAACATATGAAAATAGTATCATTATCCATCTTAAAATGGGTGGGTTGGTTCTCTTGAAGTTACTTTTCCCTCCAACTCTACCCTCATCTATTTCTCTTTGCACCAAAACATTGTTCTTTTATATTATCTCACACTCATCGCTTACTAAAATTTTTCATGCCAGAGTTATCAATGGTCTCTATCTTATAAAATTCAGTACTTTCCCTGACTTGGCACAGAGAATCACCATTCTTCATTAAAATCTTATCACCATAAGGCATGGAGGACACTATACTCCAAGTTCATCTCCTGGTTTTTCTCCTACTGCATTTCCTCAATCTCTTCTGATGGTTCCTCCAATTTAGCTCTCAATGATAGAGTACCCATGACTAAGTCAAACTTACATCTGCATTCCAGAACTTTCCTAGGACTTCTTGGTTCATTATATAACTACATACTTGACATCACCAATTAGAAATCTCAAACTTAATATTTACTACACTGAATTATTTATATTGTCCCAATTTGCCCCAAATATATCAATCCCACCAATTTCCTCATCTCAGTTGATGGCAATTCTATCCTTCCAATTGTTTAGACCAAAAACCTTAAGAGTCCTCCATAATTTTACTGTTTCACTTATTATTGGCATATATTAATTATGCGGGCTAATTGGTTTCATGTTGGTATATTAATTTATTCTTTCTTTCATTTGCCACTTCCAATCCATCATAAAATCCTACTGAATCTTCCTTTACAATGTATCTAGAATCTGATTCTCACCACTCTCAGGTTTAGCACCCTGTCCAAGATACCAGCTGTCACTAGGATAATTGCAACAGCCTCGTCACTACTCTATACTTCCACCCCTGTCCTTCTCCTCCTACCCTACCCACAACAGATCATCTCACTAACTTCTTATTTCTCAGAGGAAAGTTCAAACATCATTATCCTAGCTTAAAGAACCTACATGATCTGGCCCTTGGTTAACACCTTGAATGTCAGTCAAATTGTCCACCTAGCTGTTGCTAAGAAATGCCAGGCATGTTCCTACTTTTGCACTAACTTTTCCTCTCTCTGTAATGTTCTTCCATCAGATAATCACATGGCTTCCTTTCTCACATGTTCATATTGTCACTCAAAATATCACCTACTCGGTGACCCCTCCACCCCACTTCAGGCAATTCCAAACTCTTTTTCCTTTCAATTACTTTTATTACCAGCACTTACCACTTTCTAATAATCAATATGGTTCACATATTTATCAGACATTATATATAGCAAATTGCACATATTATAGAAAATTGCACATATTATAATGCATGTGGCATGAGATCATGGGTTTTTGTCTTTTTATTGATGTAGTTTTGGCCATTAACACAATGGCTAGCAGATAGTAGGTGACTTGATAATTTAATAATTAATAAGTGTAGAACATGACTGATGTTTTTTGGTGATTATTTTTATGTTTCAAATATTTTCTACTTTACAATGTATCTTTAATACACTATTTTGTTTCCCATATAGTAAGAAATGACATTAAAATTAAGATTGTTAAGCTCTTAATTCTACATCTGGTTCAATCAAATACTAAACATTTGTTACTATATAAATCAAACACTGTGATGAACTTTAGTATTTGTCTTTTAAAAGGGGAGATTTCAAAGGCTAGTTTTGGTTACCTGAGCTGAGGAAGACAGATCTCATAAGACAATTAATGCTATGGGTTCAAATCCATAAAGTCATATCAGTCAGTTTAAGGGAATGTTTTGATATATTTTAATGAGATAAAAATCTCAACTCTTCCTGGATAATTAAGGTCTGATTTTTAGAATATTTCTTTTATGATATATTTTTTATGTTGATTTTAAGAACATACAACCTGTAAGACACATGAAAGCATAATCTTTCTATTTCTCAACATTAAAATATGGTCAAGATCACAGGGACTGAGTAATAGCACAATTGAAATAGTGGCCCCAGCTGCCAGTCCAGAATTCTTCCTATGACATCACACAGGATGATACAGGGTGAAGTTTCTCTAAAGTGAGGCAAAGTATGCTACTGTGGAAGGACCCATTTATTAACAAAAAAGTAAAAGCAAAAGCAAGACAAATCCAAATTTGGGGATCAGAGTCATGACCATGGAAAGGGCACACTGGAGACACACCTTTCTTCTCAGTGTGGGCAGGGAGTTGAGCAAAAGTAAACAGAATCAGAAAATAGAAACCAAGAAATTGAAAGCAAAACCTCTTTCATGAAAAGAGGATAAATGAGACTAGAAAGTATTCTCAAGCTTTGGAGGACTGTCTAGGGTCCAACATACCTATTTCCAGGAAGCCTGCTAATAGCCACTAAACTGAAATTAGCAAAACCAGACATAAGGAAGCCTTCTGTTTGGGGTTTTTACTGCTGCCATGCAATTTAGCATGGCTCTCGGCAGAACTATTTATGTGAAATTACCCATAATGCTTGACATCTGATAATTCCCTTTGGTCCCAATGCATATTCTACTGACAGCACTGAAACTTTGTCAAAGGGAAAAAAATAAATGATTCAGCAAACTGTTGATGTAAGATACAGAAATAAATGTTCAGAAATTCTGCTCCATGCCAAGACACTGCTCCCAACCTGGACAGAAAAGACAGTAAGGATGTTACGCATTTGGAGGAGTTACACAAAATGTTCCCAGCACAAGTAGAAAACAATGGCTGATTGACATGTGGTCAGATGTCAAAAGTAAATCTGAAAAGCAGGCTGAAAAATTGACAAACTGTTTATGTTTTCTTTGTTTTGTATTTTTGTTTTCTTTTTTACTGTGTTATCCTAATGTTTCACAGCTCAGAATTCTTCCTGCTCACACTTTCAGTATGCAGTATACTTTTCAGTGTTGCAATGAAAATATTGACTTAGAAATCATGAAACCATGATGGCAGTGCAGGCTCTGACATCCCTTACTCACCTTGTGAACTTGGACTAAATACTTGCTCCCTCTTGACATTTTTAAGATAACACTATCAGATAAGCTAATCACTCAAGACCCTATCTATCTACTGTGAAATTCTAAGGTGTCCTGTTTCTCTTACTTTTCCCAGCTCTCAGCTGACAGTGTCTTTGTGGTTTTTGTGGAAGAAGCTCAGGGTCAGAGACTTGAATCACAGAGCCATCAGGGCCACCTCTAGGCAATTTACCAAACTCTCCCGAGCCTGTTTCCATACATACTACATGAAATCATAATAAGAAATCTATTCCTCAGATATTTAAAAATAAATAGGATTTACATATCAATATGTACTTATTTCCCCCATTTTTTTATTTAAAAAAAATTAACACTACAGAAAATCAAAAGAATAACACAATGGACACCAATTCATCCATCACTGATTTTTAACATTTGTCACATATTCCTGCTTTCTTTCTACACACACACACACACACACAAATTTATATGTAATTTATTTCTACTGAACTGTTCTAAAGAAACTATTAGATCCCGTAATATTTGACTCCTAAATACATCATAATGTCATCTAAGAACAAGAATATACTTCTATATAATCATGATATTTCACACTCAAATATTTAACATTAACAAGCATGCAGTTCACATTCAAATGTTTCCAATTAATCCTGTGTTTGGTTGTGATAGCTTCTCCTTTAATCTAGACTAAAAGTTCAGTTTTTTGTTTGTGTACTTTTAAGGTCTTTAATTTTCTAAGCATTCAGGCCAATCACTTTAAATACAGAGTGTTTCATGTAAAACATATGACAAATATCACAAATATAATGTTGAATAAAAGATACCAGAAATGAGACATTACAAAAATGGACAAAACTTATCTATGCAGACATAATTAAGGACAGTAGTTAGCTGTAGGGATGGCTGACTAAATGGGAACATACAGATCAGCTACAAATGTTATCTGTCTTGATGTAGGTGCTGATTATGTAAGTGTGTGATCACATATTACTTATGAAATAAATTTTTTCTTGTGTATGTAATGTATGTGTGTTTGTTTGTGTGTGTGTGTGTGTGTGTGTGTGTGTGTGTGTGATACTGGGAAGTGAACTCAAAGACACTCTACTACTGAGCTGAGCTGCATCCCAGGACTATTGACTTTATTTTGAGACAGGGTTTCAACTCATACTGAGGCTGGCCTCCAATTTGTGATCATCCTGCCTTAGCCTCACTAATTCTTGGGATTAGAGTAATGCATTACCATGCCTAGCTTGAAATTAATTATTTAATTGAGCATTTATTTGTCAAAATAAGATGAACTAAGAAATTGAAACAACTATAATTAGAGTTACATGAGTTCCCTACTTTTACTGTTTAATAGATGCAGTAGAAAAATATATATGGAGAACAATGTTTGAGTTAATATAATTAACAGCCATGTGTGAATAGATATAACTTAATATTGTATATCTGAAACTAAAATTTTTTCTTTCTTTTTAAGTCTAAAAAATGTAATTTAAAAATGTGTTTACTGGGATATGAAACTGTAATAGTCCACAAATTAGACATTGTATAGTCCACATCATTTGTTCAATATTAAGTAGAAATTTCAAAATCAACTTTACAAAGCCCCACCAATAGAAATTGAAAACTACTAATCTAAAATCTATTAATTTAAGAAGTAAATTCATAATAAAATAGACCATTTAGAAACTATGTTAATGAGAACACTGCATTCCATAAATTTAAAATCTTAAAGTATTAAAAACTGAGTTTTCAGTCTCAAGAATTTAGAAAATGAATACAATGTTCCTCAAAGTAAACAAGATTGAATGGGAAAAATGTGATGTAAAATGATTAAACTTAAAATTTCAACCACAAGAATCACCAGACATGATAAGTGAATATAGGGTCCAATACTTAAAAAAAATAAAACCAAAAAACCTAAAACACAAACACTGAATATAACTTGTAAACCAATTAAGAAAAAAGAAATTAGAAATGATTGTGTAAAATTTATTTCACAGAAACCTAACCCAAATAAAGTTCTCAGTACTATTATTAATAGTATTAATTAATATTATTAATAGAAAATCAAGGATATGGTTACATATGCACAGTCTTATATGTGATTTAAAATATTAGAATATCATATAGAATAATAGCCAATATACTTAAAAATCAGGATAAAATGAATTATATCCTTAAAATTGATATGAATTACAGAAGGAACACAGTGTGCCTCTTATTCTAAATTAGATTCCCAATTTTGTCATTGTACAGGATGTGGAGATTCACTGTGCTGTGTGTGTGTGTGTGTGTGTGTGTGTGTATTCATAGGCAAGTTAAGTCAAATTCACTCCACTATCTTTCCTATTTCTTTTCCCCTTCATTCCCCTGTATCTAATCTTCTGAACTTCTATTCCACCCCTCCCCCATTTTGTGTGTTAGCATCCAACTTCAGAGAGAACATCAACCTTTGGTTTTTGAAATAGGCTTATTTTGCTTAGCATAATAGCCTCCATAAAGGTAAGTACTTTAGATTGTTAACACACCTCTTTTTAGTTAGTATTGAGATTATCTCACCAATATCTTATCTATTCCTCCCTCAACTGTCCATAGCTCTGGTAAATGGACCTACCATTACTTCCTGGCTGGGGCTCTAATTATTTTAGCTGGTTAAGAAAAGAGTTCCTTCATTATCATGACTGGTTTAGGTGGCCTATCCATGGTCCCAGGGTTGATAGCATTTACTTGGCCAGACATATATGGCTCAGTTTAAAACAGTGAAAAATAAGGAGAAACTTTCTATGGACTTCTCAAAGGTAGACAGCTGCATCTTATGAAAACTTACACCAAATAGCCCTCTCTCTCCTTCTGAACAGTAGACTATAGAGATGTGATGCCTGAATGTGCTTCAGCCATTTTGACTTCAGACAGACAGATAACCTGAGAAGTTTGTCACCAAAGAAGACAGAATGGAGTTGTACCTAAAAAATGTCTAAAGTACAGATTCAAGATTGCTATATGAGGTGGCTTGATGCAGGATCATGTGTAATATAAATGAAGGAAGAGTCTCCATGTAGAACAGAAGAGAAATGACCTAAATACACTGAATAGATGGGTAACTCTCACATTATGCAAGCTTTCCAAGCACTATAAATGAAATGCTAAATTCTGCTTCTTTAGTCCTTCATTTGGAGGAGGCCTCACAATGTCCCAACTGTACCACTAGGAAGCAGTTTATAAGTTACATGACCTTGAGAAAGATATTCAATCTTCCCATGTCAGTTTCCTACTTTAGAATACAATGTTAATAGTAGTTCTCCTTCACAGAGTAGTATAAGTTTTTAAATACACACAAAGCTCTTAGAACAGTGACTGGTATGTTAAAATAATAAGCATTACCATTAGTATTTAATAATTAAATATCAGTATTAAAAAAAAAAAAAACTTAACATTAACTGACAAAGTTGCAAGTGAAAATTCTCACCTCTCTGAATCACGAACTAGAAATAATGCCAGAAGCAGATAATTGAGAAAGTAAAGACTTTGAAATAAAACAAATAGGGATAATCATGTACAGATTATATGCTTATTGGGAAGATGTGAAACATAAGGCATTTTTGTACCTTTTTTGTAAAATATACAGAATGGTGGGTTTCATTATGGCATATTTGTATATGAATAAAAACTTCATTTGGCCAATGTCACTCATTAATACAAGCTCTACCCTTTCCACCTCTATCCTCTGATCCCTTTCCTCAACCCAGCTAGCCCCACCTCTACTTTAATGGCATCCTTTTTGTTTCTCTGTTTTCCCATTTAGCTTTCATGTATGAGAGAAAAAGTAAAGATATTTTCTGAATCTGACTTATTTTGCTCAAAATTATGGTCTACTGTTCCAACAATTTTCTTGCAAATGACATAATTTCATCCTTCATGACTGAATAAAATGCCATTGTGTATATATACCACATTTTCTTTATCCATTCATCTGTTGATGGACACCTAGGCTGGTTCCACAACTTGGCTATTGTGAATTGTACTGTGATAAACATGGGTATGCATTAATCTCTAAAGTATGCTGGCTTCAATTCTTTTGGATAAATATCAAGAAGTGGGATAGCTGAATCATATGGAAGTTTTATTTTTAGCTTTTTGAGGAACCTCTATACTGATTTCTATAGGGGCTGCACTAATTTACATTCCCATCAAAGAGTGTTTAAGGGTTTCTTTTACCCACATCCTCACCAGCATTTATCATTATTTGTATGCTGGATGATTACCAATTTATCTGGAGTGAGATGAAATCTCAAAGTGTTTTTGATATTTTATCTTTTAAGTGCAAAGATGTAAGACAGAGAGCCTCGTTCTGAATATTAAATCTTCTAGCAGCTGTTTCATTCATTTGGACAAGGAAAATAAGGGACCAACCTTATAAAATTGGGAAGATAAATGAATATAATATTTATAGAGGGTGAGAACAATGCCAGGCAAATAGGAATCAGTATACAATGATTGCTAAAAAGAAATTAAATAGCCTGTCTGGTCAAAACAAGATACTGAAAAAGTTTTATTATTAATAAGAGAGTTCAGAAAATGGGAAGATGTAATTTCAATTTTTAAAGTGCACATTATAAACTTATTCAAAATGTATGTGAAAACATAATGGCCATGCAAAATTAAGACACTTCTAAAGAGAAAAACAGGGTAGACCAGTAGGACCCACCATGGGGAAAGGCTAATTATAAAGATATATATATATATATATATATATATATATATATANAGTAGTACTAGTCCAATGTAGCTATTGAGCACTTAATATGTGGTCAAGTGAAAGAATATAAATACAAAGTATTTGGAAGATGTGTATAAAAATGTAAATATAATTTTATATTAATCACATATTGAAATAGTATTATTTTATTTATTTGTATTTTATTTTTTCATACATGCTACGCAAGTACTCTACCTGAGCTACATTCCCAGCCAAAAATAATATTATTTTAATATAATAAATTAAATAAAATTCAATAAAAATATCTATTTCTTTCTATTTTTAATATGGCTATAAAGCATTTTAATTTAAAAAATTAATTTACACAAAATAAGTCTACTTATGGATGCACAGTGATATTTTAATACATGCATACAGTATGTAATGATCAGATTAGGGCAACTGGCATATCCGTCACCTCAGACACTTATCATTTCTTATAAATTCTCTCTATTAGCTATTTTGAAATAAACAAGTGTTGTCAATCATAGTTACCCTATTGTGCTAGAGAACGTTAGAAGTTACTCTTCCTGTCCAACTGCACCCTGTGCCTTAAATTACATATGTGGCTGTCATTTGTGGCTCACATGTTTCTCTAGGTCAAAAACAACAACTGGATGTGGTGAGGTAGGAAAATCAATGAGATGTAAAGAATAGAGAACAGAAAAAAAGGCATAAAGTGATATAGAAACATGCTTTCTGATCCAGCAAACACTCAGATGATCAGGGAAAGATACCTAGTTCTGATACAATTGCTTATTGACATGGAAAAAGGAATGGAATTGGATCCTTATCTCATAACCTAAAAGACAAATTAGTTCCACTTTAAAATTTTAAGTTTAAACAATGAAATTTCAAAAGATAAAGCAGAGTAAGTCTTAGTGACTTATAGGATAAGGTAGGACTTTAAAAGTAAGGCATGGAAAGAAAAGATCATAAAGGTAAGGATGGAGAAATCAGCCAATGTAAACCTAAAGAACTTGAGTTCATCAATCATGTCAGATTGAGAGCCATAAATGGGAAGAATATGTATGTGAATATGTATGTGCAACAGTTATAATGAAAAAAATATTAAAATAAAAATAGAGAGGGAACCCCAAATTCAATTTTTGTAAAAAGTTTAAAGAAAAAAAGAAACAGAGGTGAAGAATTTGAATAAATATTTCTTGGTAGAAAAAAATATGAATTAATTTTAAACAAGTAAAATATGCTTAATCTCATTCATAAAGAGAACATTTATCATTAAAATCACAGTAAAATAATATTTTCTTCCTAGCATATGCACTTTAAAATCAGAAACACTAAATGTGGTTCACAAATTGGAGATACCACTACTATAGATGCCAATGCCACATCAGGTCTCTTCTATGGGCCTGGCCTCGGTTACCTCAGTCGCTACTTCCTACTCTACCTCTGTGGTTGCTGCCACTGAACCGGAAGTCTGCTCCCCTATGGCCATTGCTCTTGCCTTTGATTCTGCTGCTGCCAGCCTGAGGTCACCTGGAGGTCTTCTTTCTGGGTGCTGCTGCCACAGAAGACACTGCTGCCCTGGATGCAACTGAAGCCAACATTGCTGCTGACCCCCTGAGATCGCCTGGTGATGCTGCCCCCAGGTGCCAGCAGGTTTACCACCACAAGAGCTTCTGTCTGGGGACTCCAGCCAGGACCTGCAGGTCCAGTTTGGGGGTGACTGTGGGTTTGGAGGGCCCTGGGGTCTTCCTGCACAGAGTGCTGGTGGTGCTTGTCTTACTGCTGCATCTAAGGTTTGCTGTTGCATCTTGGGTTTGCTCCTTTGCATGAGTATATCCCTAGTGGTCTTCCTGCAAGTAGGAGCAGTACTGAGACCATGGAACTGTGGCATGGCCAATCTCGAGGTATCTAAAGTCCAGATCAGTGGGATAGAAACTAGGTTTTTGAGGACTGATCTGGATTTGTTGATCCTGAGAGATGCCAGAGACAGGGATGAGAAACTATTTTAATGCTGACAGAGACAGTTCGACTTTCTAGCAAGATTTATTTTATTTTTTGATTCACGAATTTCTCTACCATATTTGGAACAGGACGTTTTTTATGCATCAATATATGGAGGACAATGATATATGAATGGCGTTTTACATTTTTGTTGTACGCTTATGTCTTTAATTTTTTCTCTTTGTTCATATTCTTCCTCTCTCTTGTCTAATTTCTTGGATTTTTTTTCCAACATTTCTCCAACCAACAGCCAATCTCTGTTGGCTCCTCTTCCACTCTTCCTGTGAATTTTTACTTCTAGCTTCTCTTTCCTCCCTCATGAATATTGCATACTACGGTACCTCTGTTTTCTCATCCACCATTTGAAATTGTAAACATTTTAACAAATTTTATTTTTGTAATATAGTTATTAAACCCATCATTTTGGTATAATATGAAAAAGTAGTAGATGCCTTAGTTGGGTCTATTAGTTTGAAGGTTATGTAATGTATACACTGGGTGCTGTTGATATTGATCTCACCAATACAGTTGAAGCACTGAAAACCTTCAGGAATTCTATAGATCTATAGAGCAGAATTTATGCTGCCTTAGATCGATACTTTTAGATAGGAATACAAACCTACAACATGAAAAAAAAAGGAATAAAGTTCCCCAAACAAACCAAAATACTTCAACAACAGAGGGCACTGATAACACAGTAGAAGAAATGTCCAAGAAGTAGTTCAGATTGTACATAGTTAAATTGATATGTGAAGTAAAGGTTAGTATAAGGAGTGAAATCAAAGGAAAACTACAGGAAGTGAAAGACCACATCAATAAAAAGTTAGAGATCATGAAAAAAAAGCAGAAATCCTCAAAATGAAGGAATTAGTAAACCAAATTATAAATTCAATAGAAAACATCACCAACAGACTAGCACACTTGGAAGACATAACTTCAGAAAATGAAGACAAATATATAATCTTGAAAGTTGAGTTGACCATGCAGAGAACATGGTAAGAAACTATGAACAGAACATCCAGGAATTACGGGATAACTAGAACCAAATTTAAGAATTATCAGAATAGATGAAGGAGCAGAAATACAAAACAAAGGAGTGCACAATCTTTTCAATGACATAATAGAAGAAAATTTCCCAAACCTAAAAAGAATGAAATGGAAAATCAAATATAAGAGGCTTCCAGGACCCCAAATGTTCAAAATTATAGCAAACCCACACCAAGACATATTATCATGAGAATGACTATCACAGAGAATAGAGATAAAATATTAAAGGCTATGAGAGGAAAAAATCAAGTTATGTATAGGGGGAAACCAATTCAGATCTTAACTGATTTCTCAAACCAGACCCTCAAAGCTAGGATGTCCTGGAAAAATATATCTCAAGCTCTGAAAGAAAAGGATGCCAACCAAGAATTTTATATCCAGAAAAACTGAGTTACAGATTTTAAGATGAAATTAAAATCATCCATGATAAAAAAAACCTATTAAAAGAATTCACAATTAGAAAGCCTACACTAAAGAGTATTCTCCACAAAATATTCCATGAGGTTGAAATTAAAAAAAGTGAAAATGAGCAAAGGGAGGATCTACACTAAACAATCATTTAACCAAATGAGAAATTAAGACAAATAAAAAACCAGAAATAAATCAAAATGACAGGAAATACAAATCATATCTCAATAATAATATTGAATGTTAACAGCCTAAAGTCATCAATCAAAAGATAGACTGGCAGATTGGATTATAAAGCAAGACCCAACAATATATTATGTTCAAGAGACTCACCTCATGGGCACAACATCCATAGGCTGATGATGAAAAGATGGAAAAAATACTTATCACTCATATGGATTGAGTAAACAAGCAGGGGATTCCATTCTCATCTCAGATAAAGTAGACTTCAAACCAAAGTTAATCATAAGAGACAAAGAAGAACATTTCATACTTCTTAAGAGAAGTATACATAAGCAGAACATAACAATTATAAATATTTTTGCACCAAACAATGGAGCATCTATGTACATCAAACAAACCATTCGCAATGTCAAGAGTCAAATGACCACAATACAATAATACTAGGTGACTTTAACACACTTCTCTCACTACTGGACAGATCTTCCAAACAAAAACTAAATAAGGAAACTATAGAACTAAATAAAGCAATCAATAATTTATACTTGACAGACACATATAGAATATTTCATTTATTAATGAGAAAATGTACTTTCTTTTCAGCAGCACTTGTCTCCTTCTCTAAAATCGACCATATCTTATGCCACAAAACAACTCTTAATAAATTAAAAAATAAAAATAAAAACAGAGATAATATCCTGAATTCTATCAGACCACAATGGAATGAAATTAGAAATCAATGATAAAATTAAAAATACAAGCTACTATAACAAATGGAGACTATTGAATGATGAATGGATAGTAAAAGAAATCAAAGATGAAATTTAAAAAAAATCTTAGAGGTAAATGAGAATACTGACACAACATATCAAAATCTCTGGGACACTATAAAGACGGTACTAAGAGGAAAGTTTATTACATCGAGCGCATTCATTAAAAGAATAGAAAGTCAACAAATAAATGACCTAAAACTTCATCTAAAAGCCCTAGAAAAAGAATAACAAATCAATACCAAAAGCAATAGAAAAATAATTAAAATCAGAGATGAAATCAAAACAAAAGGAATAATTTTAAAAAATGACAAAACAAAAAGTTGGTTCTTTGAAAAACATAAATGAAGTAGATAAACCCCTGGCCATCCCAACTAAGACAAAAAGAAAGAAAACTCAAATTACTAAAATACAAAATGAAGAAGAAAATATCACAATGGACATGTCTGAAATACACAAGATAATTAGAAAATATTTTAAAAATTTGTATTCCAATAAAATGGAAAATATCAAAGACCTAGTCACATTTCTAGAGACATATGACCTACCCAAACTCAATGAGGAGGTCATACATAATTTAAATAGATCAATTTCAAGTAATGAAATAGAAAATGCTATCAAAAGCCTACCAACCAAGAAAATCCCAGGACCAGATGGATTCTCACCTGAGTTCTACAAGATTTTCAAAGAATTAACACAAATACTTCTCAAAGTATTCTATGAAATAGAAAAGAAAGGAACCCTTCCAAACTCAATCTATTAGGCTAATATCATCCTGATACCAAAACCAGACAAAGACACATCAAGGAAAGAAAACTTCAGATCAAAATCCCTGATGAACATAGATGCAAAAATTCTCAAGAAAATTCTGGCAAATCACATACAAAAACATATTTAAAAGATAGTGCACCACGATCAAGTGGGGATCATCCCAGGGATGCAGGGTTGGTTCAACATATGGAAATCAATACACATAATTCATCATATTAATAGACTTAAAAACAAGAATCATATGATCATTTCAATAGATGCAGAAAAGGCATGTGACAAAATACAGCACACCTTCATGTTCAAAACACTAGACAAACAAGAAATAGTAGGAACACATCTCAACATTTTAAAAGCTATATATGCTAAACCCAAGGCCAGCATTCTAAATGGAGAATAATTGAAAGCATTCCCTCTAAAAACTGAAAGAAGACAAGAATGTCCACTTTCCCCATTCCTATTCAATATAATTCTTAAAACTCGAGCCAGAGCAATTAGATAAAAGAAAGAAATTAAAAGGATACAAATAGGTAAAGAAGAACTCAGATTATCACTATTTGCTGATGACATGATTCTATATCTAGAAGATTCAAAAATTTCACCAGAAAACTTCTAGAACTAATAAATTAATTCAGAAAACTAGCAGGATATAAAATCAACACCCATAAGTCAAATGCATTCCTATACATCAGCAATGAATCCACTGAAAGAGAAATTAGAAAAACTACTCCATTCACAATAGCCTCAAAAACAACAAAAACCTAGGGATCAATCTAACAAAAGAGGTGAAAAACATATACAAAGTAAACTACAGAACACTAAAGAAAGAAATTGAAGAAAACCTCAGAAAATGTAATGATCTCCCATGCTTCTAGATAGGCAGAATTAATATTGTCAAAATGGCCATACTACCAAAAGAGTTACCGAGATTTAATGCAATTCCTATAAAAGTCCCAATGACATTCTTCATAGAAATAGAAAAAGCAATCATTAAATTTATTTAGAAAAATAAGAGACCCAGAATAGCTAAAGCAATTCTTAGCAAGAAAAGTGAAGCGGGAGGCATCACAATACCAGACCTTAAACTATACTATAGACCTATATTAACAAAAATGGCATGATATTGGCACCAAAATATACTTGTAGACCAATAGTACAGAATAGAGGACACAGAGACAAATCCATAAAAATATGGTTATGTCATACTAGACAAAGGTGCCAAAAACATTCACTGGAGAAAAGATAGCCTATTCAACAAATGGTGCTGGCAAAACTGGAAATCCATATGTGGCAAAATGATATTAAACCTATCCTGCACAAAAATCAACTCAAAGTGACTCAAAGACTTAGGCACAAGAACAGAGACCCTGTGTCTGTTAAGAGAAAAAAAGTCCCAAAACTTTACCTTGAATATTGACCTAGGATATGACTTCCTTAACAAGACTCCTAAAGTGCAAGAAGTAAAATCAAGAATCAATCAATGGGATAGATTCAAATTAGAAAAGCTTCTTCTCAGCAAAGGAAATAATCAATACCATGAGGAGATAGCCTACAGACTGGGAGAAAATCTTTATCACATGCAACTCTGATAAAGCATGAATCTCTAAGATATATAAAGAACTCAAAAAACTTAACACCAAAAAAACAAATAACCCAATCAATAAATGGGCTAAGGAACTGAACTTCATGGAAGATGAAATACAATTGATCAACAAATATATGAAAAAGTGCTCAACATCTCTAGCAATTAGAGAAATGCAAATCAAAACTACTCTAATATTTCATCTCACTCCTATCAGAAAGGCAATACAGAAAACAATAAATGTTGGAGAGGATGTGGGGAAAAAGGTACATTCATATGTTGCTGGTGGGACTGCAAATTGGTGCAACCACCATGGAAAGCAATATGGAGGTTCCTCAAAAAACTGGAAATGGAACCACCATTTGACCCAACTATCCCACTGATCAGTTTGTACCCAAAGGACTTAAAATCAGCATACTACAGTAATGCAGCCACATCAATGTTTATAGCAGCTCAATTTACAATAGCTAAACTATGGAACCAACCTAGGTGTCTTTCAATAGATAAATGGATAAAGAAAATGTGGTATATATACTCAATGGAATATTACTCAGCTTTAAAGAAGAATGAAATTATAGCATTTTCCAGTAAATGGGTGGAGTTGAAGAATATCATGCTAAGCAAAATAAGCCAATCCCCCAAAAACAAAGGCCAAATGTTTTCTCTAGTATGTAGATGCTAATTCACAATAAGGCAGAGGGAATTAGAGAAGAAGACTGTTACCTTAGATTAAATAGAGAAAAGTGAAGGGAGGGGAGGGGAGGTAATGTGGGTATAGGAAAGTTAGTAGAATGAAACAGACATTATTACTTTATGTATATATTTGACTAAAGTACCAATATGATTCTGCAACTGTACACTTAGAAGAATGAGAAATTATATCCCATCTATGTATGGTATATCAAAGTGCATAAATGCATTCTACTGTCATGTATAACTAATTAAAACAAATTAAAAATTAAAAAGAAATAGGGAGTGGGTATAAGATGCTAAAAATAAATAAATAATGAATAAGTAAAGATGGGAAACTTTATGCATTGACCAGAGGAAATTAAATTAGGAACCAGTTTGGCATTTATCCAGAAAAGTTGATCACACACACACACACACACACACACACACACACACACTCCAATATATTGTTAGATGAATAAAATAAGTGACAGAAAATCAGAAAAAGTCACACTGGGTGGTTACATTTATATACAATTTATAGACAAGAAAAACTAAACAATAATTTGATTAGATATTGAATACATACAATTTCCAAATTTAGCAAGAAAAAGAAGACATTAACCTAAAAGTCAGAGTGTGATTGCCTGGGGAGATGGGAAGAGTTATATAATAGGGAAGGGACATGGGACAGCCAAGGATGAGAACTGGCTTCTTAATTTGAGTGTTGGGATCCACGCTTTTCATTTTCATTTTATCATTTAAGAAGCACACATATATTCTATATATACTTTTTAAAAAATATATTTATTTTTTTAGTTGTAGTTGGACACAATACCTTTATTTTATCTATTTATTTATTTTTATGGGGTGTTGAGGATCAAGCCCAGAGTCTCACACATGCTAAGCAAGTGCTCTACCACTGAGCCACATCCCAGCCCTATATTCTTTTTGTGTGTGTGTGTGTGTGTTCATTTTTTATTAAATTATTTATTTATTCTAATTTGTTACACATGTGGCAGAATTCAATTCAGTTCTTATTACACACATAGAGCACAATTTTTTAAGTCACTGATAGTACACCAAGTATTGTCACACCATTCGTGTTTTCATACATGTACTTAGGGTAATGATGTCTCACTCATTCCACCGTCTTTCCTACCCACTTTGTAGTCTTGTTTCATAAATTTTTATATATTCATGTGTACATAAGAAATATTTTACAACGAAAATGTTGTATTGTTTAAATGTCAAAGTTCAAATCATAAAATTTTAAAAAGATAAAGTAGAGAAAACTTTAATGACTTGGTGGGTGATGAATAAATTTTCAAAATAATACAGGAAGAGATAATAGTGGTTAAATTTGTTAAAATAGATGAATGTGGTACGTTAGCCTTAATAAAAATTACTCAAGAAATTAATATACTTAGATGTCATGGCCATTTACACACACTCTTTAAAGGCAAATAAAAAGCTAGGAAACAATTTTATTCTGATAGCCAAAAGGTGAAAATAATCTATTAAAGAGGCTTGATGGGTTAAGAATGAAAACATTAAGACCTAGCCAAAATCAAGTGGGCAAAAGTCATAAATAAACCATGCACAGAATAAATGCAAATGGATGAAAAAACACATGGGAAATATCAGCCTCAGTGATTCAAAATTAAAATTAAAAGCAAATATTTTCTATCAAATGAGAAGAAATTTTTAAATGATGTTTTTTGATGCAGTAGAAGGTGAGAGAAGAGAGACAACCTCCCAGGTTCATGGAAGAATGCAAACTGACAAATTATTTCCAGGAAAAGATTTTGCTAAGTTTTAAAAAATATTATAAAATATAACAACATTAACCTAGTAATTAAAATGTTAAAACTCCCAAGGAAATAAATGAAGATGTAGACAATAACTATTATTATTTTTTGGCAAATCATTCATGTTAAGAAAAGATAGAAAAGTAAATCTCCAAAAATTAAAGAAATGGGTTAACCTTGTTGTTATATTTATTAGAATGGAATATTACATCACCAATAAAATAATATTTTCAAATATATGTAATGACAGGAAATTCCTCCCAATAGAGCATAAATGCAGCAAGATATAAAATATTTTTACACATAACTATACACACATAAGGCTAGAAAGAACAATGATGAACCGTTACCTGAGGGTTCTTTTATTTTATACTCTCAATTCTATTTCCCAATTTTATATAAACATCATTGTTTAAATAATTTAAAAAATATCTAAATTTTTAAAAATAAATAATTAAATGTTACAATATTTATAAACATGCATTTTTTAATATGTGATAGGCTTTCTCTTATATTTATAATTCTGGACTTTAAAGGCAAATAGTAGACACATACATGTATTTTTAGAAGGGATTTGGGTTTTTTGCTGAGCTCAAATCCTAATGGTCTAAATGGAACATTCATCTAGGAAAAGACTATTTTTGCAGATGGTGCACATAAAAGATGCACTAGAGGATGATGATGATGGCAGCGATTGTAACAATAATAACTGTGACATGTATATAGAGTGTTGCAATTTACATAGCACTTTCAGACACATTATCTCTTTCAATCACACAAGTCCACTGGAAGAAATGTCACAGCCCAGCACACATACAATCCTTTCATTCCACATCAGCCTAGTAGTGTATGCCATTGGGTAATACAAGAAAGCAGCAGATAAGAACATGCTTTCAAGGAGTGTGCAGTCTGGTTAAGGAGATAAAACCTGCACCAAATAAATGTTGTGTTGAGACTAAAAATATTAATATTTGTCAGTTTTCTAACTTTCCTCCTTTCCTGCTTACTTAAGAGAACTTGCTTTGCTACTTCACTTTTTTTACCCAGTCATTCTCTAAAGAAGGATCAGTAATTCCCAGACCCAGTTCTGTTCTGTGGACAGAACTTTTATTGGACTTTTGTCATCTGGAACTGGAAGAAAGAATGAAAGTTCTGGGAAGTTGTTTGGGGAAGATAGGAGAGAGCAATTTTAAAGCACCCATAGCACAATGTACGAATAAAGTGGTTGGGAGGGAGAAAGGTGGGATTTTCAGAGTAGACGTACTGCAAGTCCTCCACAATCCTTGAAAACAGTAGGAACTTGAGTCAATGAGATATCACTTTTGACTCACAGTCTCTTTCTCTAAGAAACTCAGAGTTTTCTACTAGAATAACACTTTAGAGCTGCTGCTATTTAGAAGAAAAGGTACTAGTCTAAGAACCTTGCTAAAGAAGCTCCTGTTCCCTTTTACCTATCATTACCCTAGGTATGATTCCAGGAATGATGTGACTCTACTTCATGTACAACCAGAGAAGCTAAAAATTCTGCTCCAGTTGTGTACAATGAATCGAAGGCTTTCTACCATCATGTACAACTGATTAGAACTAATAAAAATAAATAAATAAAATTAAAAAAAGAAGCTCCTGCTCGTTCTTCATGATGCCACACAGTTTCACATTTACAGCTAGATCTAACACAAAGTCACATGATTAGCACACTTCTGGCATGATCCTTGATGATTTCCGTCACCTGTATATGCTCTATGGTATGATACCCTTTTCTTGAGTGTGGGCTAAAACTAGTGATGGGCTTCTAATCACTAGAACACAACGGAGGTGATGGATGTCAATGCTATGATAAGGCTACAAAAGACTGACTTCTTCCTGGCGTGCCTCTTCACTCTTGCCATCTCGTTTTAAAGATGAGTGAACCAAGCTGCAAGATCAATGGAACAAGACACCCTCTGGACAAGGAACCCTGGGTGGCCTCCAGCCAACAGCCAGTGAGGAAGAGAATCCTGCTATCAACCAGAATGAGCTTGGAAATGAATTCTTAGCACATTGGTCTTTGTAATGATTACAGATGAGTCAAAGCATTGATGGCAGCCTATGAGAGACCTTGAAAGCACAATACACAGCTAAGAGAGCTTGAAAGCACAATACCCAGTTTCTGTCCCTCAGAAACATGATACTATGTGTTTTGCTTTAAGCGTCTAAGTTTTGTTGTAATTTGTTCCTCAGCAATAGGTAATATTATTGCATATTTTCTTCTTTCTTGTAAGTTTCTCACCTCTCCTCCAAATCATTCTGGTCCTCCTGCTAAAGCAGGTTTTCTACTTGAGTTGCTTAGACATTAAGCTGCATGTTAAAACCAGTGTGGGGCTGAAATGAGCCTCTGAAGTGGAGACTTCTCCTTCTATTATAGCCATCCAATAAGTCCACCACATGCCAGAGCAATGGTTTGACTCTCAAAATTCCTTACCCACACCTGCTTCCCCACAAAATAGAGGAACAAAATGATCATAATTCTAATGCAACTCTCCTGATCCTGAAATAGGACAGATGGGTGTAGAGATCTATAACATCACTTCTTTTGTAGACCATTAAAGAATGCCAGATCCTACACCATTCCCATTCAAATATTCATGGAAAATTTTAAAATACATATAAGGACATTTCAAAGTCATGTCCATCTCTCAACAGTGAAAAACAATGGATCATAATATGTCTTGAATTCAGTTGGGTTACTATCTGCTGCCATCTTGGATGACCCTTTTCAGGCAGCCACCACAGCAGAATTAATTGAAAAGAATAGAAACAGTTCTGTATCATTAACCTGTACTACACAGAAAGAAGATGGTAAGGAGCACATAAGTGCAATGTGTGAAAGATACATAGTCCTTTTGTTCCTCTGATACCCTGATCAGGAAGCAAATATATAGTAATAGAAAAAGAACAAGAGAGCTAAGGACAGGAGGGTAGAAGAACTAACTTTTCTGTCTAGTATGACAAATTACAAATCAATACTCTTAACCAGCTTCTGCATTCTTGATGCTGGTAGATGGTATATATCAAGAAGAATACACCCAGTGTTTCAAAGAGCCTCACAGTATTGCGACAGAATTAACATTATGAAATGAAAGTAAATAGTATAGCATGTTCCCTATCATTCACTCTCTCCACTCAATCCATATTTCAGTCTTGTCTATTCTACCTGTAAAATTTCATTTCTTCCCACTCCCAATTCTCATTGCTTTGGAACTACTCCAAGCCCTATCTTCTCTGGATGACTTAAGTAACTTCTGGCTAGAGCTGGTTGCATATCCCTTATCTAAAATGCTTGAAATGAGGAATAATCTAAATTTCAGACTTTTTTCAGATTTTGGAATATTTGCATATACATAATGAGATTACCTTGAGAATGGGATGAATGCAATCATAAAATTCACTTATGTTTTATATACACCTAATACACATGGCTCACAGTGATTTTATATAAGATTTTCAGTGCACCTGAGTTTGGACTATGACCTGTTGTTATTCCATGGGGTCTAATGTGGAATTTTCCACTTGTAGCACTGTGTGGGCACTCAAAAAGGTGAGTATTTGGATATGATTTGGATTTTGCATTTTCTGATGAGGATATTAAATCCATACTGTTTTTATTCTCTTCTGTATATCATAAAAAAGTAATGACGGTTTTAGCTCCAAAGTTTCATAGCACAGATTTATTAACTTGCCTATTAGTTCTTCAAGAGTTAGCTTCTGCCCCTCTCATCTGAACTACTTCCTGCCACCTTGACTCACCACAGCCCAGCCCAGTCCTTCCTTTCGTTCCATGAGCTCACCAAGTCCTTTCCGGCTCAGAGCCTTTCTCACTGTGTGTGTCTGGAATACTCCAGGCCACCCCTTGACCTAGACCACTCCTACTAAGTACTCAGCTCTCTCTTTCATGTCACCTTCTCAGACCCTCTTTAACCCTCCAGTCTTCACCAGGACCCTCTTTTCATTGCCTTTTCAGCTTTTTCATAAAACACCACCATTTATAATTATATACTCATGTGTATCTTGAATTATTTAATGTGCTTCTTTCTCATGAGAATATAAACCCTGTAAGAGCAGGAATCAAATATATCTTCAAAGGATTGGGTGGTGCACCCAGTCTTTTGAGTCTTCACCATGTTTTATATCTACCTGTCACCTAGAATTGTTATTATAATTTCTTGTGTACCTGCCTGATAATGCCCACAATTTCTTAGCTCCTAGAGGGGAAGGTCTGTGTCTTATAAATCTCTAAACCTGTGTTAGGTCCAACAAGAGCCATGCATAGAATTGTCACTAATCAATATGTAATGAATGGATGAGAGAATGGAATGATGCCTTATGAGTCACCAGAGATGGTTCCACAGGGTTTCAGTTAAATATATTAAAGAAGGTGATTCTTTCCTGCCTTTCTAGATTTACACTAGTGATAATATAAGTTTGCTATAAGTCAGTATGATAAGATTTAAGGCTTTTGACTCACAATGATTCAGTAAACTAATAATACTCTCACAGTGAGGACATTACTATGAATTTGTTTTTAAAAATGTGTTTTTTGAGGGGAAAAAAGTTTTCATCTCTCTCTTTAGTAATTTTTTTAAAAGGTGGGGAATATTCTAGGAAAAATATATTTTGATAAAGAATACTTTCTCATGCTGCCTCTTCTCTCTCTATATCTTTTAAATTGGAATGTTTTGGAATGCCCTGTGGACTCATTATTCCTGTATTACCTACATGAAATAGGGAAGATGGATTTATTTGAATGGGCATCTATAAAATGTCTCTGCAAATGAGGGGGTCAGTAGAGTTATACTTATTATGAAGCTAAACTGAAGCTTCAGGGCCCCTTACAAACAAACTCCTTCTGGGGCCTTATTATGGTAAAATTTGCACATGTGAGCATTTGGGGGTTTAGTTCAATTTTCAAATGATATATAAAAATACAGAAATTGTACATAATTATGGGCTGCCATATACTGTTTAGATGTGTGTATTTTAATACTATTTGCTTGCACCTGTCTCATATTACAACTTTATCCCTCTTCTCCATTAAATTTTTTTCACATGTGGTGTGGTAAGGTGGTGCCCATGGGCATGATCCTTGGAAGAAGTTCAGCTGGGGTCATATTTAGTTCATGTTTAATGGTACCCAATTATGTGGTTCATAGTGATTCTTGTGTGTAATTCAGTCATCACTTTTCAGTATAGGCAGGGCTTCTAATAATCCTACTAATTATTACTAATAGCCCTACTAATTATTCTGACTGTGCTGACTCACTCAATATTGCAATACAAAATTTATGGCCAGGAGTTCTACTGTGTTTCAAAATGTCCTACAGCTCTTTGCAACAGTGAGGAGGGAGCAAAGACACACACTTTGAAATTGTTTTAAATTTCATGTTGTAATTTGGTAGCATTTTTACCTGTGAATTTTTTGTCATTCTAAATAAATGTTCATTTTTATAACTAATTCTATATTTATAATATGCAATGTTTTTCTTATGGAAGTGTCCTGTAATATTTCTAACACCCACATGACTATTTTTCCTAGAGTAAGAAATCAGAGAAACTTTCAGGCACATCAAGGGCCCCTAAGTGACCCATCTGTCAGAAACAGCAGATATTAGGCTGGGTCTGTTACATTAGCTTTCAACCAGGGTATAAAACCAGTGTTATTTGACTTGGTTACCTCCATAGCAACCTGAATAAAAATTCAAGCCAATAGTACTTTGCACTTCATAATTAGTCAGTGATGAGAAGGGGAAAACAAGAAAGAAAAATTTAAAAGGCCATATTACTTGCTTTCTGAAAATAGGGCAAGAAAAAGAATTATGGTTAATCTCTGGGTATTTTAGGCTTTAGACAGAAGATAACACAAAACCACTTATTTTGCTTTCTTCTTCACATTCCTTAAATGAAGACATATTACCACACATCTGAAACTTTTTTCTTCTAATTCATGGAACAATTTGATTAGTTTCTCAACATACCTTCACTGACATCCCTTTTAGACCACCATGAGGATATGCAAAATGGAACATACCATCTCCTGTTATATCAATGCTTATAGAGAGAATTTAAAGAGCGGCACCTTTTTGAGTTTGTGCTGTTTAAGAGAAGTAATAAACTAAAGTGGAAACTTAATGCAAATGGAACTGAACATTTTTATCACCATGGTCTTCTTAGTTATATTGGCTTCAGCCAATTTGTGTGAATTTATCTTAAGCAGTGGTTTAAAAATGCATTTTTATTTCTTAAATAAGTCTTATTGAGAAATAACTCACATATCATAGAAATCTCTTTTTTTAAAATGTACTGGTGTTTTTAGTATACTGTCAGAATTGTACGGCCCTCACCTCTATCTAATTTTAGAATACTTTCATCAAATCGAAAAGAAGAACCACACCCTTTAGCAGCCACTCCTCCATTTCTGTTCCACTCAGGTCCAGGCAACCACCAATGAATTTCTATATCTTTGGTTTTGCCTGTTTTAAATATGTTCTATAATCACACAGTATGAATCTTTATGTCTAGTTTCTTTCACTTGGAAGCATGTTTTCAAGTTCATCCACATTGTAGTTTGTGTTAGTACAACATCGCTTTGCATGAAATCAATTCTATGGATAAAATGACATTTTATTATTGCATCAATTATTGGGCATTAGGGTTGTTTTAGCTATTACAAATAATGCTGCTATCCATATCCATGTACAAATTCTTGTATGGATAGGTATTTTCATTTCTCTTGAATATATGCCCAGGAGTAGAATTGTTGCATAACATGGTAATTCAAGTTTCAACAACTTATAGAGTTGCCACACTGCTTTCCCAATCAACTCTACCATTTTACCTTCTCACCAGCAGAGTAGGAGAGCAGCAATTTCTCCACAGCCTTGTTAGTACCTGTCATTGTCTGTTTTTATTTTAGCCATTTTAATGAATGTCAAGTGTCAGCATAGAGGTATTGAGGTACATTCCAAACACTTTGATCTTATACTTGGACATTCATCCCATTTTATGTGTGCTGAATTATTTAAAAAGTTATGTATATATTATAATATTTATAGACTTTATTATAGTATACATATATAATGGTATATATGTGTACACATGTGTGTATGTGTGTGTGTTTATGTGTATATAATGTAAAACATGCACTTGTAAATATAAAAAAATATCTAGTAAGGTGTGATGGCACACACCTGTAATCCCAGCAGCTCAGGAGGCTGAGGCAGGAGGATTATGAGTTCAAAGCCAGCCTCAGCATCTTAGCAAGGCACTTAGCAACTCAGTGAGACATTGTCTCTAAATAAAATATTTTTTAGAAGGGCTGGGATGTGGCTTGAGCACCTCTTGGTTCAAGCCTCAGTACCAAAAAAAAAATCTAAAATTTTCATCCAAAATGTCAGAAAATAAAAATTTATTTTTTTATTCCCCTGGAGTTAATTCATCCCACTTAGAAACCACCTATCTAAAAAGCTAGAAATAGTTAAAAAAAAAGAATTCTGCTAAAGATCACAGATTTTATTAGTTTTTCAGCAGCATTTATTTATCGAGAGTTCCCTATCTGTAAAGCATTCTACTAAGTACTTTCCAGCGTTTGAAGCATATAAAAAACAATCCATGATTCAAGATATGACAGTCTGTGTTATTTCATAGGCAGGGACCTCTTTACATAGACACTTTTCTTTTAAGTGAGGATAATGTAACCACATTCCATAAACAATATGGCATGATGTAATCAAATGCAGCAAAACAAATCTGTCATATCTTAATGATAGAGAAAATAATGTGTTTTTAAGAAACTTTAAGTGCTAATGATTCACTACAGTTCCATCAATTCATTTTCATGTTCCCCAGTTTTCCTTTTTTGAAGCTGTACCTCTTTTCAAGTAATAAAAGATGGTTTGATAACCTATCTTCTATCTAGTTGTCTTCCAAATATTTTTTTGGTCTTTACTAGAACTTTTACTATAATGCATCTAAGCGTAAACTTATTTTAACCTCTATTATAAAGAACATATTATGTAGGTCTACTGTTACTTTTCACAGTGTTCATCAAGTTTAGAAAACTCTCATTCATTCTGTCTTTGAATATTGTTTTTGTGATTTTGTAGGCTTTTTAGTTAGTAATTGAAACATGTAAGTGAGCCAAGGATGGTTAATTTGCAGCCAATATTCTCCATAAAGACAATGATCAGTGCTGGTACTCAAGCTGCCACAGACATCTCATGGGAAATGATGCAGAAGATAAATAAAAGATGCTAATAGTCCTCAAGTGAAACTGCATATCTCAAAGAATTAGTTAATCAGCAACATTTTTTAATAAATAAAGCAATGTAAGCTCTAGGTCTTTCTAGTAAGCTTGGCTCTGGGCAAGTCACTAGGTCTCTCTGAAGTCTCTTGGCCCCTTTCTGAGTACCTTAATCATTAGTATATGATATAGCCAATCTCTTAAGGCTGTTGCTAAGATTAAAACCTGATACATGCATTAAGCTAGGCATATGAGCACTCAATGAATGTGATTCTCTTTCTTCTGTTCAAACTCATGTTTCCCCTTTACTTCCTATTAGGAATCTGTGACATGAGAATACCATCATCATACTAAAAAATAATAACTAAAGTTAGGACAAATTATGTGAAAAACTGGCTGCAGAGCACAATGCCAACTAGGTCATTCACTTACTTTTCTCTACATATTGAGGGGGGAAAAATCAAGGTGCTTTCCCTATATGATCTATACACTACTGATTTGTTTTCTTTCACTTTGAAAGAAAGGACTTTCAAACTCAAGTTGTTTTTGTCACAGAAGACAGAGTGTTTAATTGAAGAAGTTGAAACTTATCGCTGACTGAGACAAGAGAAGCAAGTCTTAGAGCTACTCAAAGTATGGTTCGTGGATCAATAGCATCTGGCGCCGGTGGGAACTTGTGGAATCAGAATATGCTTTTAAACAAAATTCTCAGGTGAGAAGCAGGATGCCCCTTCTACACCACCTCAGCAAAACTGCTCACAACCTCCGTACTCAAAATATGAGATGTCATCCAGGGAGGCTTATTTTGTACTCTGAATTCTCTATTCCATTCCATGGTCAGTGGTGAAGCCTTTCAGGAGTTCCTGGTTACTCAGTGATATGGTAGGTCAGAGCTGAGTTTCCCAAAATCTGTTGTGGAGCAGCATTCTCTTTGTTAGTGCTGGGACCACAGTCTTGCCAACAGCTAAAGAAACGAGATAAGGCTGCAAAGGATCTAGATTCATGGTGCTTGAGGGATTCAAGCAAGGTACAGTCACAGTCCTGTACACAAAGGCAGATGGGCCAAAATACTCACTTTTCCTATCCTGACCAAGTAAAAAGGGAATCCTCATAAGGAGAACATTTTTTTTTCCTCTTCAAAGCACCAAATTGCAGACTACACATAAAGGATTTAACAAGTAAATGGTAGCAATGTATTTGCAATTGCAATAGCATCTTCCTTGATTGTTGCATCTTCTACTCAGATATTTATTAATGTAATGCAAATTAGTTCTCCTAATGAGAGTTATAACAGAAGGGTAATGACCAGAAGCCTCATACAAATTGTTCCTCTTCATCTGTTTTCTTTACTCCCATTCTCTCTCTTTTTTTTTTCCTCTTAGCAATGAATTGATTAGGGTCTAAAATGAAGGAAAAGCAATATCTGTCAACTCACTATAAATATGGACGGGAAATTCTGAGAGAGTTTTTTTTTTCTGTTTCATTGGCATTTGTTTCAATGTTGCATGGATTTATTCAGAAATGAGCTGGGAAGTCAGAACTATAAAGATGACTAAATGCAAACATAAAAAATTAAACTTTTGTACCTCGGACCACACTGATGGTTATCTAGCTGCAGCCTCATCTCCATTTTTATTGGAATCAAATTATGCATCTATGTGCAAGTCAAACGATGCTTCATTTTATTCTTCCCTTTGCAAATATGTGGGTTTAGGTTCGTGGTTAACTGTGTATAGACAAGAAGAAAAACTTGCATATAACCATGCATATAACCCAAGATTTATGTCAGCTCTGAAATGAACTGAGGTTGCACAGAGATCAGATGATGCAGACAAAATCAGACCACTAATGTGCACAACAGATCTTCCACTTCTTTTTTTAAAAAAAGAACTATATATATATATATATATATATATATATATATATATATATATGTGTGTGTGTGTGTGTGTGTGTGTGTGTCAATGGACTTTATTTTGTTTATTTACATGCAGTGCTGAGAATTGAACCCAGTGCCTCACACATGCTAGGCAAGCATTCTACCACGAGCCAGAACCCAGCCCTCTTTCTACTTCTTAAATAAGCAAAATAAAATACATTTTCTCCTACTCTACTTCCTCCTCAAGCTCCCAATCTTTGTTTTATTACAAATTTTAAAAATTAAAAACCATAGAAACTAAGTAGAATGGTGGCTAGTAGGGGCTGGGGGTTGAGAAAAGTGAAAAGATGTCAGTCAAAGGGTACAAATTTGCAGGCATAAGATAAATAAGTTCTAGAGACCTAATTCCAAAATGATGACTACAGTTGATATTGTGTATGCCTGAAATTTTCTAACAGAGCTCTTGAGTATTGTCATCCCCTCCCCCCACAAAAGTTTACTATATGAAGTTGAACATGATACTTAGCTTGATCGTGGTAATCATTTCACTATATACATATATCAAAATATCACATTGTACATCTTGATTACATAACTTTTTACCAATTATACCTCAACAAAGCTGAAAAACAAATTAGTGAAAAAAAATTAAAGAAAAAATATCTGAAATCAACAAACATGATTTAGGCAGGTACTATGAGAGAGTTTGGTACTTGCTGAACATTCCTATCCAGCCTCATGTTGTAGGTAAAACTCTTGCATTGCATATGAGGAAACAGGCACAGAGAGATACCTGAAGTCAAGGCACAAATAAGAAAAGTAGTTTGGATTCCATCTAGGTCTTCTCATTGAACATAAAGGGAGCTCTTTACTATCTCTGGAGTAGTCAAAGTCTGATCACTAGACAGCTTCAGTACCACCAGGAACTTGATAGAATGAAAACTTGCACTGTGCCACCCACATTCAGGATAGGTCTCCCTTTTAGTTTGTTGTCCCATGTGCCAACTGTCTCTAGAATCACCCTTCTAGACCCATCCAGAAGTTTCTTAATCCTAGGTATCTCTCAATCCAATCAAGCTCACAATCTCTATTAACCTTTGCATCACTGTATTTGTGCTTTTCTTTCTCCATCCATCACACAATCATTGAATATATCTGATGGGGGATAACACTGTATTGGATACACTGACTACAAAGGCACAAGAGCTTCTATAACTCAGATGAAATGACAGTAATGCTAAAATGACACCCATCAGGAATGTTCTCATGAATACTCCCAAAGACTTTGCCTCAGTCCTTGATCCCTTGGGTGCCTGAAGCTAATGGTCTTCCAGGAATTCACTTCCTTTGTAACTCTATGTCTCAAGTGGCAATTTCCTTAGCTTTCTATCTCACTTTCACTCTGTCAAATAAGCCCTTCCCAATATTATCTGTATACATCTTATTTTCTCTTTATATATCTCTTCCTATAAATTATTTTCTCAGTTTGCCACTCCTTCTGATCTTTAATTTTTAAATTTCTTTAATTATTCCGTATTTTAATGACATCTTCATCTTTCCCTTGAGTCTCAAAACCTTAGCCCTCTCAGGCCTCTGTCCTTTCTCCAAAGCCCCTGTATTTAATAAGAGGCTATGTTCTCAAACTCTTATCTTGGATCTTAAAATCTTATTTTCACTCCCATTGCCACCAGATTCATGAAAGTGATATTTCACTATCCATTTGTCTGGCTGCTCGTCTCCTATCTCAACTGTCCATCCAAAATCAAGAGACAAAGATATCTTTATCAAAAGTACATTATTGGCTTACTTCAGAACTCATTTTGGCCACTCATCATCCACCAAATTCAGAATTGTCTTTTAGAAACATTCTCTACCACATTATTCCAGATAAACGTTCCCAGGCATAATATCTGATCTCCATGCTGAATTATAACCCAACAGAGAGCAGCATTTTCCAAATGCAACTTTTTCTTGACTTCTGTCCATGTGTTTCTTTCTTCCAGTTCATTCTTTATCTCATTACCAATCAACATCCTACTACTATTCTTTAAGGACTGTGCGAATAACACCTGCTCCATGATGCTTTTCCAGTTCCAGACTGGTGACATTGTTCCTTCACTGAATTTCTGCAGCACTTTGTTTGCTCCTTCCTGGCCCCTTGTCACTCTTATTTGCACTTGGATATTGGCATGGCTGGATTATTCCTTGCCTCAAGTGTTTTATGCCTTTATTGCCCTAACCAGTAACATTCTCAGGAGAGCAACTCAATAAATATTGGTTGAATGTAATTGAAATTTGTTTTCCTTCTTCTGCTGATCCTTTATCTACCATTCTTGATCCCATTTTGATGTTAACATTTGATTCACAAATATCCTTCTTAGCTCCTATCCCAAAGATCCAGCATCTACCTGTCTTAAGTCTTATTCAAATATATTTTTTGTGTCTTTCATCCTGGCATGTTTTAAACTTAATTCTCAGGAGTCACAAGAAGTTTGCATATGGTTTGTAAATTAGTGCCGTGATTATTGTAGAATTAATCGGGGCAGATCTGGATTAAAACGTTTTTCTGTGCTGTCTTTCCATTGTTGTCTGCTAGTCTCCCAGAGGTTCATTTCTGTGTCTGTTAATAGGAACTGCTTCCTCCCATCTCAGAGGCTTACAGGGCCCAATAAGACAATGAAATGGAAAGGTCTAGCAAAATAAGCCATGACAGAGTCTTCCTTAAAATTTTCTAGTTGAAAGGATCCCTTTTATTTTACAGGTGGAGAAACCAAGGCCCAGCTCTGTGTGTTTGGCGGCTGAAGGCCACCAGCTTGAAGGAAGCCGAGGCAGCATGAGCATTGTCTCTTGACTCCCTGCCTAGTGTTTCTCAAAGTCAATGATGCAGATCTCCTCCCAGTGACAGACTTGGTCCCATTCCTGGGGGCCTATGAGGGAGTCAGTCTTGAGCAGGTGTGGAATTGTCCTCAGTCCCTCACCTCATTCAAAGGGCAGCCAGAATCTAGACCTCCTCCTGTTCCACAGGGAGCCTTCCCAAGCCTGGTAAGCAATGTTGGAGACATTCTGTCAGGCCCCTGGCAGCAGCAATGCGCTGGATGATTTCTGCTGCAGCTGGGCTGACTCAGAGCTGACTCACTTGGCAACGTGGGTAGGAGAGGTGTATGCAAACTGCTGGAGTCTGACCTTTTAGACTTTGCCTCCCAAGTGTGTCCTGGAGTCCCTGGGGCAGTTGTGACACCCTGTGGCCAGGTTGGCTCATCACAGCAGAACATCTCTTAAGAAAACAAAGAGTGCCCACAGCAGGCACCCTGGAAGGGGGGGCTGCTTCCCTGAACTTGTGGATTTTTTGGCCTTTGGGCTTCACCTTAAGCTCACTACTCTTCTCACATCCAGCTCCAGAGTCTTTTGGCTTTGGTTAATTCAGAACAATCCCAAGAGAAATCAGACAAAAAGAAGCAAAGGCCACAAGAAATGATTCAGAATCAATATTGAAGGCTTCCGAAGGAGAGGGCCCTGTCTTCTTCCCCATGAAGCCCTACCCAAATCATCAGGGGCACTGTATACTGTAGGTGCTCAATATATGTTATTCAATGTTCAATGTGCCCCATGCCCAAAAGCCTAGCCAGAAGATAATGAGTACCATATGCTCATGTATTACATGTGATCTACGAAAATTAGTTAATCTCATAATTTTAACATTCCATTTTAGATTTGACTTGCTCTTGATTGTCAGTTGCCAACAGTGGGAACAAGATGTCTCACTTTCTTCCTAGAGAAGTTCAGATAGCAGAATTTTACATGCCTGCACTAACACAGGAAGATTCTACAAGAGCTAGACAATGTCATTTACACACTTGTGCTTTCGCGGACTTTTCATGCTCTCGTTCAGCTTTCCTTCGCTCCCTCTGTGCGTACAGTGCCTTCCATCTTTCTTTTTTCTCTTTTGGAAAGTCCCCTAGTTTTATCTTCTCATGCTTGATTTTATCCTTTGGGAATATGCTTTTTAATGAAGTAATTTATCACAGCAGTTCCTGTAACTGGGGTGAGACTGCCTCTAACTGAGTTCTCTGCTAGGTGAGCAGCTCAACACAGCACATGAGAGCTGAGTTTCAGGTCAGTGGATTGGAGAAGCAGCAGCACCCTGTGCATACTGGACCCTTCATGTAAGTAAATTCACTTACCTGGACTTGGAATTTTACAAAATTATTTAGGAAAGCACTATCCTGTCACTCGAACTGGAGGAACTGATAGACTGAAATGTCACATTCTGGTTCCTAGAAATCCCGTGGAGTATTACTGTCTACGTGTAATGGATAATGCAAATAAAAACGAGAGCAAGAACAAGCATCCAGAGCCTGTGATGCTCCCATGCTGGAGAGTAGTTTGGAAATGGGTAAAGAGAATGATGCCAAAGAAAGACTAGAGTTGGAAAAGGACAGAAGGTTCTATTTATCCTAGTCAACCACCCCAACTGCCCAGGGAACCTGCTGCATTAGCCTTAATCTGCACTGCTACCTGCCTTATCGTTAATGGTGCCCATTACCCTGGACAATGCTCTCCCAGCCCCAGTGAGATCTGTTCAGCACCCAGGATGGCCCAATCCCAGTCCTGCCTTACAAGGCTCTACGTTATCTGTCCTTGGCCTCCTTTTCGAAATTCTACCCCCACATTCCCCTACTTTCTAAGTCCTGATCAGCCTACTTTTTCTCCTTCTACCTCTGGGCCTTTGCACTTGCTGTTCCTTCTGCCTGGAATGTGTGTCCCCTGACCCCTAGCATGGGGTGAGCCCTCATTTCACAAAGAATCTCCTTTACCAATTCAAAGTTCACTATTTCCCCTGTCTTCCATCATGCCCCATTCCTTTGTCCTGTTTCATTTTTCTCAATTTTATATATAGCTGTTTGGCATTAGGTTAAACCTTTATCATGTCATTTTCTATTATGTATCTTTCCATAAGGACTAGAGTCTGTTCTATTTTGGTCAGTGTTTAGTAGTAGTTGCTCATAATTGATTGAAAGAATTAGGCCTTTTGGGTTTTGTCTAAACCCCTTCCTCCCCCCAAATTTCAACTTTGTCCTGCAGACAAATTATAAGAGGGAATGTAATTTTCATTTAGTAATATAGAACCAAACTACATTGGTGGGAATTAATTTCTGAGTGCAAAGCAAGATCACATCTCTTTTATAAAATGTCATACCAAAGGAAAAATTTTGGAAAAGAGAATTAAAACTTACTCATCACTTATTATGTGCCCACTTGATGTTAGGGGGCTTTCCAAACACTTTATCCTTTATTTCCCTCAGCAACTATTCTGAGAAGCAATATTACTCCCCAAAACTGAAGTTCAAAGAAAACAAGTAATGTGACTGCAACAGTGAGTTAAATAGTATTCCCCCAAAGATGCCTGGATCCTCACCCTCAGTGCCTGTGGATATAGCCTTTTTTGGAAATAAAGTCTTTTCAAATGTAATTAAGGATCTCAAAATAATGTCACACTGGATGTAAATGAGAGTTGAACTCAATGACTGTTGTCCTTATGAGAACAGGAGAGATACAGAGATAGAGAAGGCAGCCATGTAGAGACAGAGACCAGTTGGAAGGGAGAATCTGCAAAAAACCAAATGCCACTGATGGCTAGCAATCACTAGAAGCTAGGAAACATAGACTCGGGCACCTGGCTGCCAGATCTGTGAAAGCATGAACTGCTTCTGTTTTAAGGCCTCCTCCCCATTTGTGATCATTTGTTACAGCAACCCTATTCAATTCATACAAAACCTTAGGATGGTCAATGCCAGAGCAAGGATTTGAACCTGGATCTGATGAATCCAAAGCCTGCACTTATTCCACTATCTCAGCTGACTTCCCTGAGTTCCTAGCAGGAAGGCTACCCTTAATCAACCCATTATAATGATACAGAGAGGTTTAAAAGCAGAGCCCCATAACCAAATGAAGTCTGCAAGCATGGTTGTTAGCTTTGGTCATATCATCATCTATATTCATGGCCAATGTGCACCGAAGACCTCACACTAGGGAAATTCTCAAGTGATTCCACATTGAAAGGGTCGCAAATGCCAGGAAAGAAAGAAGAGAGATGCAGCGGAACTTTGCAGCAATAGCAATGAGAACAGAAAATAATAAAAAGAGATTTAACTGGAGGGAAAAAGCAGCCGCTCTCTTTGAAGGAAAATATTCAAAGCACAGAGTAGCCTTGAAAAGGAGTCATGAAGAGAATCACGCAGGCAGCTAGTCGGATTTAGACCAGTCATGCAAGGATCTAGCAAAAAAAAAAAAAAGGAGCTAATATCATTTCGAAGCTCACTTTCAGAGGTGCAAAAATCACATAGCTGGTAGGTTGCAAAGTCCCTTTTTACGAGGCTCTAATGAGAGGATAGATTATTTCGGAGTCACTTCAAATCAGAAAGTGGCAATGTACCAGAGCAAGGTAGGGATCTGATGAAAGGGTTAAATGAAAGTGGTGCGTGGAGAGGATGGATTGATTTCTTGGGACAGATTAAAAGCACTAAATATGTACACTTGACGAGGTGATAATTAAGGTCACTGGGGAAGCCATGGGAGCTGTCTGGGAGGAGAGGATGGGGCCAGCAAGCAGGCAAGTGAGGAATGGCTTGGAGAATCACACACAGGCAGGCGGGTAAGTGGGAGTGATGGGGTGCAATTCACAAAGGAGCATTCACAAAGTCTCAGCGCAAACTTCCCGACAGGGTGAAGTTTATTGCGTCTCTGTGTAACTCAAATTTCAAGTGACCTTTCACTGTTCCACGAGTGAAGTCATTTCCTTTGAGGAAAGGTGCTATATAAATGTAAACATGTAAGTCTCAGCTGGACAGAGTGCTAGAAAATAAATATATCCCGGAATCCTCCTGCCCTGATCCTCCAGAGACAGACTGGATGTGACCTCATAGATCTTTCTTTTCATCTTCTATTTATGGGAATTGTACCTGACACCACCAATTTGGTACACCCCTTCCATCTGGGAAACTCACAAATAAGTGATGTTACTGGAGACAACACTGTTTTAATAAAGAAGACCCGGAGGTCAGGCCTGACCCAGCTTGTCTGGAAGAATAGTTATGTGGCTGATATTGGAGAGTCTGGAAAATCCTTGACCAAGGAAAGACTGGGTTCCAAATGCAGACACTAAACTCTGTTCAGAAATATCCAGAAGTAGACCCTTGTAGAAACCTAGAGTTGGCCCCTCTTCTCTGCGCAGGCATGCACATCTCAGTTCCTTTGCATCTGCTTCATCTACCATCCAAATTAGCCCTTGTCCTTCCTCCCCCTGAGGTCTGGTCATAGAAATCTTGAAGGCTCAGCCCAAACCTCCTCCCAGGAGCCTTCTCTGATGCTCAGGCCATCAGGGAGCCCTCTCTGCTCTAGGTGTTTGTCTCTGTTTTAGTACTGGTCTCGTTTTTCTCTTGGCTTCCATAGCCCAGGGTCTAGGACTTGAAAGTTAAAAGGATGAGAGTCATACTCTGCCTCTGTTCACCCCCACTACATAAGCCCACCCCATAAGACCATGATGACCAATGAGCCTAATTACCTATAAATAGAAAAGACACTAAGGGTGATTTTCTCTCAGCTGTGAATTAAGTAAAAAGGTCACCCAAAAATGTGATTTTTTTTCCTCCCCAAGGAACAGTGATAGCAAAAACTAATGAAATCTGAACTTTATCATTTTCCACTGAACTTTTCATTTTGTTTTAGGATATTAAGAGAGAGAAAGAAACACGGAGAAAGGGAAGAACTGGAAGTCAGTCGTTGGATGTTAAAAGGCCTGACTTCCAGTTAATAGGTCATTTTACATTGGAGCCAAGTGCAGTTGTGCCATTTTAGGTTTGGAGAAGATAGTTGTCACAGTTTTGAAAAATTATATATTGAGAACTGATATCATGCTTGACCCCATATTGATAATAAATATCCCTAGAGTTTAGGATAGTGTTCCTTGTTCCTAGTAAGTACTTAATGCTTTTAAATGAATAGAGGAATGAATGGAGAGATTTGAACTACACCAGTGCTTCCCCTGGCAACAGATCCCTGAAGGCTGTAATAACAGAAGGTCCTGAAAAAGTTTCTGACACTGAAAGTCATAATTTTAATCTTAAATGAACTAAGTGATCTACAGTGACACCGCTGACATTTGTTCTCTGAGAAGGAATTGCGGCTCAACGGAAGGAATAGTGACTGTCCAAGTGTCTAACCAAATAGAGAACTGCCTGATACCCCAGGATTCACAGAGAATCTGCTGTGAGAAACAGAAAAGGGCTCTTAGAATAGACTCCAGCACTCTTTACCAGAGATTCCTGTAGATGAAGAGATGATCCTCTTCCTCATGGAGTGAAATTTGCGTGTGTCTTTTTAACACACCCTTGGTTTAGCAGTTCTCCAATGTGAGGTGCCTGTGACTTATTGGTAGTACTTATGTTGTAGCATGAACATTCATTTATACAAAACTAACAAATGTCAGATTTTTGGAAAAGCTAGAGTTAAAATGAAGATTCCCTGGCTCCATGCCTAAGGACACTTATTCAGTAGTTCTGGGGCTGGAGTAGATGAATCTATTATCTCTATGAAAATCCCAAAATGAGTTGGATGAGGGTGGTCCTAAGACCAAATCTGGAAAAAGATGTTTTATTTTAGTTTTCTTTATTACCTTAATGGGCCAGCCTGTGTCAGCATAAATGCAATGAGCCATATCTAGACAGGGGAGGGGTCTTTAAATCATGTTAACCTCATCTTAATGGTTTGCAAATGGGAAAACCATGGCACAAAGAAATTTGTAGTTCTTATCCAAAATCATAGTTATTTAAAGGCAAGACAAGGCAAACGTGTTTTAGTTCCTCTTCATTATTTAAATTCTCTTCCTTTGACATCAAACTTAGCATTCTGCCCAGTTTGGACTTACAGAGTAATTCCATTTGTTGTTCATGATTTTTCCTCTTTATTGAACAGTCCATCAAGACTTCAGTTCCTAAGATATGCAGTAAGAGATGGTAAGTTTTAGGTGGAAGCATAATGTAGTGGTAAGTCTTGGTCAATCAATTTCTACCTCACCAATATTATGATTAAATAAAATATTTGACCTACAGGAAGGCTCTACCAAAATTTTGTTGCCAAGTATTTACATTTTAAGATAACTTTCCTTTTCTATTTCTCTGCTTGTGTGTGTGTACTTGAACCATATACAACTGACAAATATTTTAAATTTATGAAACAGCAATTTTATACTGTTCTACCTAATATATGAATTACACCTATGATCAGAATATTGATAATATCACATTCTCCTCAACTGAATTAAAATTTAACAATGCCATTTGTAGCTTCAATTGTCAGAGTTTATCATAAGTTACAGGATATCTTCATACACACAATTAATTAGTAAATAGGGAAAGTTGGGCATGGTTACACACGGTAATCCCAGCAATCTAGAAGCCTGAGGCAGGAAGATGGCAAGTTGGAGACCAGCCTCAACAACTTAGCCATACTCTGTCTTAAAATTAAAAAAATAAAAAGGGCTGGGGATGTAGGTTATTGGTAAAGTGCCCCTGGGTTCAATCTCTAGTACTACCCCTGCATACACACACACACACACACACACACACAGAGTACATGGGGAGAATTTCATGGTCAATTTTAGATCAAGTTTATATTTAAACCGACTTTAGTCAAGGGCATCATTTCTCACAATGTCAAAACCAGTTTGGCAATTCTTTCAACTCATGTGTCTCATTCTTTTTTTTTTTTTTAAAGAGAGAGAGAGAGAGAGAGAGAGAGAGAGAATTTTTAATATTTTTTTTTTAGTTTTCGGTGGACACAACATCTTTGTTTGTATGTGGTGCTGAGGATCGAACCCGGGCCGCACGCATGCCAGGCGAGCGCGCTACTGCTTGAGCCAAATCCCCAGCCCATGTGTCTCATTCTTAAAGCAAAAGAAAACAGAAAGGTACTGAAAGGCCCCAGGAATATTATTGTTGGCTATTGACTCGGAAATCCAAATAGCTGTCAGATTGCAGGAAACATCAATTCTGTCAAATGACACTGAGTCCAAATTCCCGTCAAAGGGTCAATAAATTGTGTAAAAGCAGGACCCCTTACAGAATGTAATTAGAAATCACAGATCAAAGGTTAGGTCAGGACAGAGGTAGCTTGCCAACGCCAAATGGGACCCAGGGACAGATTCACTCATTTAAGCAGAGAGTAAAGATTAAAGGAGACAACACTTAGATTGTAGTTTTTGTTAACAGCACAACACAAGTTTTATCTTACCAGCAAGAATTGGTCCTAGTGACAGAAGAGGCAAAGGAGACAGACCAAGAGGCAAAGGTCCTTTTCTACAATACTTATCATGAGCTAAAGATAACTGACTGGTCTTTTATTTAATTTTCCCCTCCTTTTTATTCTCCTTAAACCAACTTTATTAAAGAATGATTTAGAAAAAAATATGGGCAAATTGAGGGGGAGAGATGGACAGAAATTGCAAATGTCTAAAATGTGACAAATTTGCGAGTGAAGAGTAAAAAGTCATTATCAACGGAACAGTTTTCCATATGAAGTAAATTAGGACCATGTTTCCAAATCTATGACTTTTAAAGAAATATTGAACAACTTGACATTAGGTAAATAAAGTATAGAGCTCTCCCAGAGTTAAAAAAAAAAGTCAAATCAATGATAAAGTGAGACAACAGGCATCTAGTTGTATATTTGCCCATTGGTAAGACAGTGTCCTTAACTGGCTCCCTCTCAAGTCCCATTTATTTCTCAATCCTCTGCAATCTGTGCATTCCAACCTCTATAGACAGGTATCCCCAACAACCAACCTAATCCAATGAACAGTTTTTTTCATCTTCAATTTACTGTATTGTAGTAATTGATATTATAATCACCTTAAGCTCCCTCCCTTCACCTCCTGAAAGTCTTCTCTCATTTACCTTCTGCTATGCTGAAAGTATTTTATCTTTCCTGTTGATACTATTTCTTTATTGAAGTACCTTAATACAAATATTCCCCAAATTTTCACCCCTAATAAGTGATCTTTTGTTTTGCAAACATTTTTCCTAGAGTGTTTACCTGCTTCCAGGATTTTCATCTGTGTAGTGGACATGTAAGTTTATTTCTTTCCTTTGACCTCTCTCCTTAACAAATAATCCTCATTTCTAATTCTGAATCTTTGAATTGTTTTGAGTTGTCTCGACATGTCAAAGTCTTCTCATCAACTTCAGCTGTCCAAATGACCACCAGAGTCAATCAACCAGTTAGACTCAGCTAGGATTGCTTCAGAGTCCCCAGGATGCTGACTTCCTTTGAACTGAGCCATCGCACCTGGGTGGCCTTGCATGGTTAGCATATCACCAGTAGTACTGTTAATTTTCTCTACATCTAGAACTGCAATGTGGGCTGCATATTTTAGCTAAATCCAGTAACCATCCAATCACCTCAAACTAGAAAATAATCATCTCACCTTCTTCCTTTGTATTCCACATCCCACTGGATGCCTCTTGTGTCAAATCTATTTCTAAATAGCTTTTCAATGTACTCCCATTGCTCAATTCCTGGTGCTCTGTTCTCATCACAGTCCCTTAGCACATCTTTTTCTAGATGGTTTTTCATTAATAGTCTTATTATTAGTCTCCCTGGCTCCCTACTCCACTCTAATGCTAAAACTAATGGCCCATATACCTGCCTAGGGATATTTCTGGAAGGCAAGTCTGCTAATGTTATTCTCATTTTAGATTTCTTCAGTGACTTCTCATCCACTTCAATCTGCTGCTCAATACAGCATTCAAAACATGTGACATTCTAGTTCCAGCTTCTCCTGAAATCCTTCCTCTTGGGATCCTAATTGTTTTCCTCAAACTGTCATCCCAGTTTTCTTCACTCACCCGATAACAACCTCACCCCCACCCAATAAACTCTCTTTACTGCCTGATCAGCTCCACACACAGCTGGCTGTCACCTCCAGAAACAAGCTCCAGTGGGCCTTTGAAGACATAGCGGTTTTCTTTGCCCACAGAGCACTTTCTTGTTGTTCTCAGTAGAGGATATGACATCTAGTTCTCTTCTCTATTTCTTCATTAAGTAATTCTTTTAGTGTATTTTTGAGTAGCTACCCAGTGATGGCACTGTCCTGGGTACTAGAGAGCACTTGTTTGAGAAAGCCTGTTCAGACCAGCTCACCGAGCCAATGGTTCACATCATTGCACAACGCCACTTTTGGTGACATCACAATGTTGGCTTGAAACTGGCCGTGAAGGAAGTATTTATACCACAGGCCTACAGATTCAGTAGGTCTATGGCAGGGTCTGAAATCCTGCATTTCTAACACACTCCCAGATAACACAGATGCGGAGACTCTACTCTGAGTAGCAGGGCACTAAACAACATTGGTTCTCATCCCCAATCGAGAACTCTCTCCTTCTGAGAGACCTCAGCAGGCACTAGAACTGAAGTCGCCTGCCCTTGTAACTGCTTTATCAGCACTCCATCAGGCAACACAGAAATAAGTCATTGAATTAGTGAAACAAATGGCTACACACATGGTAAATAAGAAAATTATCTTTAAATGTTGAAAGGTGCCATATATTTTAGGACAGAGCAAAAAAGATTAGAGTGATCCAGGATGTTGCAGACATCACCAAGAATTAAGAAAGGAGCGGTGCTGGAGAAAGTGGCAATGAGGAGCTGCTAAATTCATCCAGAAATAAAGAAGAGAGGACCAGGTCAAGATTCAATTTTGACCTTTAGAATTAAGAGTATAACATTGTCTAATACAAGGAGCTCCATGCATAGATTAGTCATTTTGTTTTAATCCTAGTGCCTGGCAGAGCAGAATAGGTGCTTAATTAAGGTTAAAATATATTAGAATCTTTAGTTTAGAACCAGGTAGCTAGTTCTGAGATGCACATACTTTTGTTTTATTTTGATTAAAACCAACCATTCAGCCAGACATAGTAGTGCACATCTGTAATCCCATCTACTCAGGGGACTGAGGCAGCAAGATGTCAAGTTCAAGCCAATCTGGGCAACTCAAACCCCACCTTAAAACAAAAACAACCATTCAGCAGGATTAACTCTTTCCCTTACTGTATAGAATCTATAGCTACATCCCTTCCTCCTCTTAGAAAACCTAACAACCAGAGTTTGGTCATTTCTCAAACTTTAATATGCTTATGAATCACCTGGGAATCTTTTCATGTTCCATATTTCAATTCAGTAGGCCTGGGATGGGGTCTGAGATTCTGCATTTCTATCAGACCCTCAGATGATAGAGATGCTGCTGGTCTGAGGACCCTACATTGAGTATGACAACATTCTATCATATCTCCAGCAATAAACACTCCTCCGAGAAACCAAAGGGCACTGTGTTCTCTTGGAAGTACTTCCTGAGATCTGCAGTCTGGCTCCCAGTGATTTCCTCTTCTGTAATTCCTAGTTTACACCTTTGTAAACACAAAGAGAAATTCCAATCTCTTACACGTGAGAGTAAGTACTTCACAGCAATTCTTGTCTGTCAGGTCTAAATGTTCCTTGATCCTTCTGCTACTCATCAAACTAAACTGTTTCAAGCCTTCTAAACATGCCAGTGGTTGTCTTTGTACCCACCCCTGCTGTCTAGAGACCAGGTAGCACCCCACTGTCCTGGAAATGCAGCTAAGATCAGCTCTGATTCACGAGACCCCCACTGCCTTCACTACACTGCTGCTGTGGCATGATTTTTAATCTTATACTCACCTCCAGTTCTCAGTCCCACTTTCATTTAGTGCTTTTAGTTGGCTGTTCTTATTGAGATTGTTCCCTGAACCCCATCCTGACAATAGCATAAGCATGGTTGGTACACGCAAGACACACTCACACAATTCATTGTTCTCCTTACTCCTTTACCAGCTATCCTCTTTCTCTTCTCACCTCCTGCTTCAGGAGAAGAAAAAAACTTTTTTCCCACTTGCTTTTTTATTCTTTCCATCTTACAAGAAAATTCTTTATGTCAAAAACCACTCTGGGTGGAAATATGGCCATGTACAGCAAATCCCTGCTGGTTGAGAAGACCCACAGGAAACAAACAGCTCTGTAATATGGGGTCCATCACTGCTGAATGTGAGGAAGGATAATAAAGCCTGGTAAGGGGACCAAGGGAGGGAGGAGGTGCTCTTCAGAATCAGAGAGGGGAAGATTTAGGGAGATTTATTTGGGCAGAGACTTGAGTAAAGAATATTTCAAGTCTTTCTCTTCAACTCAGTTCTAGGGGTAGAGGGAAGGCAAAATTTTACCCCTACCCTTTTAGAGTCTCTTGTTGGATCTGAAAATTAAATTGATATAAGACAGATTAATAAAAGAAAGACATACCAATTTATTTACTATAAGTTTTACCTGCCATGGGAGCCCAAGAAGGAAAATAATCCAAGAAAGTGACAAAATCCAAATGCTATTAAATTAGGCTGAACTAAGAAAAGTAATCATGGGGAAAGCAACTAAACTACAAGGGAAGCTAAGGGAAGACAAAGATGATTTTAACAAGGTCTGTTTGTACAGAATGCTCTTGTCCTCAACCTCCCCTCCTTGATGATGAGAGCATCACTTTCCTTCTGGTACAGGGAGGACATCTCCATGTGAGGGTCTTATCTCCTGCTGTCAGGAAGAAAACAGGGAGGTTCAGAGCACCTGTCTTGCACCTGCTGGCCTTTTAAAAGTACCTGTAGCCCCAAATAATCTTCGTGACAAAATGGCATGTTTGGTGGCAGCATATTCCACTACCTTCAGGACTTTCTGTTTGCAGCTTCAAGCACTCACAGAGGTGACATGCCATGCTGCAGATCCAAGGCATGGTCCCTTCCTCCTCTCCAGAGTGCTTTTCAAGAAATAGAGAACAGTATAGAGATGGTACTCTCTTTCCATCACACTTACTAGGCAAAAAAGGCAGAGCCTGATTTGGGTTGGAAATGTGGCATTTATTTGTTAAAAGTTCCTTAAAGTATAGGGCACATACCAGAAGGCAATCCTTCAGGTGTGTTCTGCCCTCTGCTGAGGCAAGCATCCCCAGCCTGCCCCTGTTTTAAATACCAGGGGCTTATGCACGCAGCACAGGATCCAATTAACTTTCTTGGCATCTTGTCATTGTGTTGAATCACCCTGAGTTTACAGTAAACTCCCACCTCTGAAGCTCTCTCACTAGCTGCTGCCTTCACAGTATCTTACAAATGGGCTTGCTCTCCTAATAAGAACCACTTCTCTGGCTACCGTTGCCTGCTGAAATTCATGTTTTAGAAATTATATAATGATAATAAAAGTCCCACAGAAATGTAAATTGACTTCTGATTAGATTACCAAGGTTTTTTTTTGTTGTTGTTGTTTTGTTTTGGTTTTTTTGGGGGGTTGCATCTTGGAAGAAAAATTAATGCAACAAATCAGCAAAGATTTCCACATCCTGCTATAAATTGCACTTTTATCATGGAGTATCCAACATTAACTCTTTGTTCCCTAGTTTGGTGAACATTCCTCTATGTCTCATGTTTTTTATTTTGTTTTGGGAAAACTGAATGGCTTCCCAATGCATAAAATTATTGAAGGAATGTTTCATATCCTCTCTATTGAAATATCCTCCAAAAGAAGTAGATTTCCTTCTGGCTTGTGTTACAAATAATCTATGGCTGGAGTGTTTGCTAATTTAGGAGGACATACATTTGTAAATACGCAAATATGTAGATGGCAATCTTCAAATAACAAATTTATAGTGTCATAGAAGTTCTGAAATACTTACTGATTTTGCTTTCTGGTTCCCTTGTTCTCCCACACATCCTTTGCATACATAGATCATATAATTTATCATAAACCAAGAATTTAACATGGTTTCCTTTACCAAATTACAAGCTACTGAACTTGGGCGTGAATCAGCATTATGTGAAAGCTTGTTAAGACTGATTGCTGGGCCCATCTCTGACTTTCTGATTCAGTAAATCTGGATGGATCTGAAAACCTGCATCTCTTATAAAAGTTCCCAGGTGACACTGATGCTGATGATCTGAGGACCAGACATTGAAAACCACTGACCTAGAATGTAGGCTAGTGTTTATCCTTTATCATGAGCATTGAAATATTTAATAAGAGGCAAAAACAAGGCAATGGAGTAAAGGAAAGGAAGGGAAGGAAGAAAAGATGTGATTAAGGGAGAAGTGTCAAAGCTAATTTGAACTTTGGCCTATCTCCAGAATGTCTTAAAAGAGTGTGAAGTGGGATTGTACATTCTGACTCTAAATCAGATATGTCCCTTTCTTCCACAGACAGATTTGATGGGAATGGCTTAGATTTGAGTTTTTCCCATATTTGAACACTGACTGACAGCCGGGGCAACAAGTCTAAACCGTCTTCTGTTCTGAGGGGCTGTAGTTTAAGTGAACTACATCATCTAGCTAGTTGAGTTACATCTGTTTATCCCTCAGGCAGAATAGTGACCAGACATGGGCTAGTTTCCTTGACTGTCACAATGATACATATCTCATTTATTCAAGAAAATGCCTTCAGAACTAAGGGTCTAAAGTAGACATTGCAAATACATCTATTTCACTCTAAATGTACTAATTTGTGTTAAGAGATTCGATGCTGCTTGATCTTAAACTTTTGTGTAGTAGCTTGTGGACCAAAAAACTAATGGATGGACTAGGCTTTTCTTTTTCCTAGCTGCCATACTGCAATGGTCTTACATTAACCCAACAATGCAGTCCTGGTGAAACTTATCTTGACTAACTAGATGATGCAGGTTATTTAAACTGCAGACCCTCAGAACAAAGCCTTAGACATTTTGCCTCCACTGTCAATCAGTGTGCAAAATGAGAAACACCCAAATCCAAACCATTCCCAGCAAATCTGTGAGTGAAAAACAGGGACATACCTGATTTAGAGTTTGAGTATAAAGCTCCACCTCACACTCTTGACACGTGCCAGGATAGACCAAAGTCCAAATCAGCTTTCACTCCACCTCTCTAATCACATTTTCCCCTTCCTTTCCTTTCCTCTGTTCATTTGCTTTTTGCCTTTTTGGTTATCCACACACATCACCACCACGGGTCTCTGATGGCAAAGGAGAAGCAATGAGAATCTTCAACTGAATTCTCTATGCTTTGAAGAGGAAAAGAGCACCTAGTTATTAAAACAGTAGTTTAATTAAATCCCTAATATTAAAAAAAATAAACAACTTTCTGCTGCAAAGGGACTGCAAGATTTGGGTGTGCCATGAAGAAACGTATCTTTCTTGGATTTCCAGCTCTGCTACTTGTTTGCTCTGTGAATTTACACAAATGGCATGCTCACTGAAGCTTAGCCTCATCTGTAAAATGGGTATCACCAAAGCTAAAATGAAAATTTTAAACAGGGTTTATTAAACAGAATGCAAAACTCCAGCATATGGTTGACATTTAATAAGCAGTTGTGGAAAATCTGGATGATTTGATGTAGGTTCCATGAAATTCTGGAGTTATTTTTTGTTTTGCTTGGCTTTTTTATTTTTCATATACATCTTTCTCCAATCTGTCTTTACAGAGAGCACTCACTGTTCACATGGCTACTGTGGTAATAATTCTCTCATGGTCCCTATTTACTGTGCCAACGCGTTTATTAGAATAAATGGATTTTTTTATGAAGTAGTTCTGCAAGAGAATGAGTGTAAGGATTCTGACCATGGAAATATACAAAAGTGGTCCTCTGGTGAGTGAACTCCTGGGGGATAGTGGGAGTAACAGGAACCCTATTACCCACATTTAGAATGTTCTGCAGGAACTAGAAAGACAACTAATACATGCACAATGTCTAGCAGCTGTGGCAATGCCCTGCATGAGGAGGCTCTGTGCTAGAGTCTTATCAGCCTCAACCTTGATCTCAGCCATGTAGCTCCAGGGAATAAAGGAACTTGCTTGTCAGACAACTACAATGTTTCACTAAGTGGCAGAGCTCCTGGACCTGTCCACTTAACAGTAACTTCAGATAATGAACTTTCTTGAAAGCTGCACAAAGCTCCTAACAATGCACATTGTAACTGTAAAAGGTAAATGCAAAATAAGCAACCTTTCTGATACAATAAACAATAATGTAGTTATGACACTAATGACTTAGTGTAACCTATTAGTATAAATAAATGTGATGTTTAGAGGAGCAGCCAGTTTTCTTCTGCCTTTTCATCTTGTCTCTGTGTATCCTTTTTATATTCCTTACAAATGAGGAGTTTGGGACAGGAAATGTGATATTTTCTATAGCGAGTGTCGTTTTAAGCCTACCAAGGCAGTATCAAACCCTAGAGTAAGCACACTAGTCCTGCCTTGTCTGTGAAGATGTTGCAATATCTCCAGGGGATGCTGGAAATTGTGGACAGTATCAAACCATGGGTAAACTGTTTATTCCTGGTGCATACATACCTATAATAAAGTTGATTTTCCAAATCAGACACAGTATGAGATCAACAAAGTAACTAACAATAAAACAGAACAATTATAACACTACACTATCATAAAAATTATGTGAATGTGTTCTCTCTCTCTTGAAATAGTCAAAACAAGCGTTAATACTTTCCGACCATGGTTATCTGTGGGTAATGGAAACTACAGAGAGTGAAACCATTGATTAAGGAATGGGGGCCACTGTGCATACAAATCACCTCCTAGATCTCCCTAGATTCTACCCTATAGGTACCTATAGTCCCTGCTAAAGCTATTGAAATATAGCATAATATGAAGTATGCTTTAGCTCAGGCATCAGGCCCCTCTATCTTCAGCAATGTTTCTCAGGTGGCCACATGGATCTTCCCCAGAGCTTTGGATAGCTAAATTTTCTGCTGTTTCTCCCCCTTCTGATCTCCTTGTATGCATCCTCCTTTCATCTCTGCCTGCATCATAGACCTTGGAATCTAATACTCTGTAAGAAGAAGGCCAGTGTTATAAATCCTTAACCACATAAAGACAGCAACACCTTCTGGAATGCATCTCTCTGTGTAAGTACAGGTATTGGATCTCGCAGCTCATGTATAGAAAGGGAGGGCAACATTACGCATCCACAGGAGCCAACTGGGATGTGTTACCCTATATATTTTTGGAAATAAAAGCATTATGTGCTTACAAAATTAAACTAAGGGTGCTTCCTGTGTCATTTTTCACAAAGTCACCTTGTGTCTGTCAAAGTACAGTTTCTCATCAGTGAAATTCTCATCAATTTCACTAGCGAAGTGAAACCACACAGAGCAAAAATCACCAACTGGAGGCCCTGGGACAGGCCAGATCTCATCCACAGATATATTTTATGAAGCTCACAGGGTTCTAACAAAGATGTGAATCCATTGCCAACATTCGGAAATGAAGAGATTTCACATTAAAATCAGACTCCCAGATTCCCTTGAAAAGTATGATCTGACTTGGCTCCACTGTGTGGAATGCAATAGCAGATGCAAGACGAATAGCAGCTGCCCTTTGCAATAGCCAGTGCTCTCTAGTTTGCTACCACCATCCACTTGGGTACTTTCCAAGGCCCTAGTGGTGAAGCCGGCAGCTCAGCATCACATCTCACGCAAAGGACCCCAAGGCAAGGCAAGTCAAGGTTCTTGTGCTCCTCCACTACCTCTATTACACTTCGCAGGACTAAGTGTTTTGCTTCTCAAAGAGAAGGTACAGGACTCTACAGTGTAAGATGCTGGGGTTGCAGAGCCTAATCAATAGGCTGTGGCTGGCAAACACTGTTCCTTGAATTTTATTTTCCCTGTAAAATTCTGAGGCCAAGAAGTGAATTAGGGAGATAAGACAAAGAGCTGGACCCCCACACTGCCTCCCTCTGACTCAAGCCTGCCTCTATCCAGGCAAGTCTTCCCCTTACGTGGCAGAGGCTATTATTGTTTGGAAACAAAGACTTGCAGGGATATTTTTGGCATTTCTCATCATGACTAAAGGCATAAAACTCTGCTAGATCTGTACCCCCACCAAAACACACACACACACACACACACACACACTCACACACACACACACACAAGCAGGAGTCTCCAGGAGTCTATTGACCTTGGTTTCAAAAATACTGCATTAAAAATAAGTAATGCCACTGTTGTGTCATCATCTGATATTAAAGCAGTTGTAAATATCTCTGACAATACATACTTGTACTGCCTAGATCTTGCTTACCTATGTTTAAGAAATATGAGATTTGCATAATAAAAATTATTTCTCTCTAGGACAATCCATAGAGGCATCAAAAATCAAAGGGCAAAGTACATCTTAAAACTTAACAATAAGAAAAAAAAACAATTTTTAACAGGCAAAAAAGACTTCACTAGACACCTTTACATAGAGGTAAGAAATGGCCAATGAGCATATAAAAAAATGTTCAACACTGTATGTCTATTGTTATTATTAGGAATTTGCAATTAAAACAACAAGATACCACTACATATCTACTAGAGTAAAATGAAAAACACTGATAGCCAACGCAAGCAAAGATGTGGAGCAATGGGACTCTCACTTGTTGCTGGAGGTGGGAATTCAGAATGGTCTAACCAATGTGGAAGATAGCTTAGCAGTTTCTTAAAAAAAAAAACTAAGCATACTTTTACCATACAATAAAACAATCATACTCCTTCGTATTTACCAAAATGAGTTGAAAACTTACACCCACACAAAAACCTGTATACAGACTATGTAGGAATTTTATTCAGAACTGCCAAGACTTGGAAGCAATAAAAATGTTCTTAATAAGATGAATGGATAAACAAACTATGGTACCTTCGGGCAATGGAAGAATATCTAGTGCTAAAAAGAAATAAACTACCAAGCCAGGAACAGACATGGAGAAAACTTAAGTACATGTTGCTAAGTGAAAGAAACCAATCTGAGAAGGCTACATAATGTTGGATTCCCAACTGTATGGCTGTCCAAAAAGAGAGAACACTACAGGCCAGGCATGATAGCTCATACCAATAATACCAGCAACTTGGAATGCTGCAGCAATAGGACATCAAGTTCAAGACCAGCCTCAGCAAATTAATGAGACCTTGTCTCAAAAATATATAAAGGGCTGGGGATGTAGCTCAGTAGTGGAACACTGCCGCATTCAATTCCTAGTACTCCAAAAGAAAAACAGAAAAACTATAGAGAAAGCAAAAATATGATCAGTTGCCAGATATTAGAGGGAAAGAAGCAGGGAAAGGGAGTAAGTAGATAAAGCACAGGGGAATTTTAAGGCAATAAACTACTATACATGATATGATAACATTAGATAGATACAACTATACATTTATCAAAACTTAAGGGATATGCAATGCAAAGAATGACCATGATGCATACTATGAAATTTACTTACAGTAATTAATGATATTAGCTTGCCAGTTGTTACAAATGGAACACCCCAATGCAACATGCTAACAGTAAGAACTGGACTCTAGAGGAAAGGGGGACCAAAGACTTGAACTCCCTATTTTCTGCCCATTTTTTTCAATAAACCTCAACACACTTCAAAAAAGAAATTAGTATTTTGTTTAAATTAAAGCATGCTAATTTCAAGGAGATCGGGTTCTAGGTCTTGTCTCCAAACATATTTCACTCTTGCTTTACTGTTAGAATGAAGCCAGCTAATTTCTATTCATCAGTGAGTCATTCAATAGTTACCAGACATTTAATATGTGTGAGATAGCAATTAACAGCTTTTTAATGTGCCTTCCCAAAGTCTAATCCCATGATTATGATTTTGGCCATTTATGTGTTGACTGGATGCTACACCCCAAAACTAAAGTATATAGAGAAACCCAATGTTGTTGAAGATCATTGCTCATATCATGTAGCTGTAGCTGTGTTTCTCTTTTATTTATTCTTTTTTTTTTTTTTTTTTTTTTTTTTT
>NW_026000196.1:7984768-8003031 GCF_001458135.2 Marmota marmota marmota
TTTTTTTTTTTTTTTTTTTTTTTTTTTTTTTTTTGCAGTAACAGAACATAGTTATGTTTCTGAGGAAGCGCTAGAAGGATTGTCACCAGTCTCTTAAATATGCCATTTCATTCAAGCAGAACCAGAGTGAGCCAAACCTCAGGTCTTAGACTTCAGAATACAAATTGAGCAACTAAAAGACATGCCCCCCCCTTTTATTCTTTACTTTGCCTACTTATGCTGCTTACTCTACCTAACACACACACACACACACACATACACACACACACACACACACACACCCCTCCATGCCCATGCCCAGTTCAGGACAACCTGAACATTTTGCTGTATACTGCAAAATAAAACCTAGCTTCACCTACAGACTACTGTTGGACTAGCAAAATCAAATGTTTTAACCTTTAAAGGTAGTTTTCATATTCCATGTGATGCAAAGAGTGGGCCAGGCACATTGAAGATTTTAAAAGAAGAAAGGGCTCGAAATAGAAAGCATGGTCGGCTTCTACTCCCCAGGTTACTTTACTTTTAGAATGAATCCAGCTAATTTCTATTCATCAGTGAGTCATTCAATAGTTACCAGACACTAATTTCCCCTGTGTCAAAGAAGCCCATGTTTTGTGCCTGCATTGTATCAAAGAATGATTTTTCAGTTGCTGCCCAGATTTGTGCCATAAGAGACACATTGGAAATCAAAAAAACCAACCATGCTGACTTCACAGAAAACTAAAAGAAAGATTTGAGATTCTTCTGCTATTTGAAGAGTCACCAACAAGGCAGAAAACCCACTAAAATGTCCTGTTTGTAATGAAAAGGATTTGCCTTTACTTTGTAAGGAAAGGCTTGGGTAAACATTGAAAAATCATTAACGTTATTTCTATTTTTTAAGATATTTAATACTTTCATGAATAATCTGTACTTTCAAGTAATGCAGCTTATTCTTGTCAACCTCCATATTCATTTTGTGAAATAAAATTATTCCATGTCACCAGTTTTAACTGCTTGTTATGAAAGAAAGCTAGAAAATAGCAATCATTGTGATTCATAATAATCTTGCACAAGTTTAATTACAGGGTTCATTCACCTATCTACCCAACTTACTAGCAAGTGGGAAAGTGAATTTTGCTTCCTCTTCCTTTGGGTTGGTAGATGTCACCCCAAGTGTACTGGTATTGTTAAAAAGTAAACATAAGAAAATCAGCCACAGAAGAGAAAAGGTAGATAAAATGGTGTCTATCCACAAGCTTGTTCAACACCTGTGTGATTGCGAGCTGAGAAATGATATTGCCTGGCCTTGGAATTAAAATCTGAATTAAAATTTCAACCCTGCTCTTTAATTATAGGGTAGCTTTGACCAAGTCCTGGGTGAAAATTTAGCTTTCTTAGAGTTTATTAAATGAGAATATTACTTTCCCTTTGTCACACACATATACAGGGTTGTTGTGAGAAATAATTACACTAACGCACAGAAAGCTGTGCAGACCTAATGAATGCTAGGTCCTTGAGAACTGTGGTTAAATAAGGGCATTGTTATCCAATTGCCTACAGTTTCATATTATAATTCTCCAATTTTTTGGTTTCTTAGCTTGCTTGTTTTTGTTTCCCCTCTGCCCCACAGAGAAAAATATCATTTCTTTTAACAGATGCTGAGATGGTTCCCAGTAAGTTAGTTAGAGACCAATGTCATTTTAACTCAACTCTATGGGTGGGTGGTGAACATGATGGGCTAATATTATATGTGAATGCTCGCCCTAAGTTTCAGAATGTACACATCTTCATGGGGAATATTTAGGGATAGCTCCATAGCTCTATCCCCAGTGGAAGACACAGAATCGCCCTTTTAATGTCTCCAAGGGACAATCTGTCCTCTTTCTTCTTGGAAAAGAAAAGTGGAAATTTGCTACTCAGCGGCTGAAGGAGAAAAGAGAAAAAAACAAATGGCAAACAGACTGTTGCAAATGTCCATAGGGCCCTCTGGGTTCCTTCCACTGAAGGATAAGTTTTCGCATTTTTTTTTTTTGGCACTTTCAATAGAAGTAATTAAACTCTGGCAACTTCCGAATTTCTCTGTTTCTCTTCTATTCCAGATGGAGGGGGTGGGAAGAGAAGGAAGGGGGTCAGGCTCCCCTACTTCTCTCGGAAAATGATTCTTTTTCTACTAGGTGATGCGCCAGCTTTATCCCATTCATGGGCAGAATGCCCACCTTGGAAGCAAAATGGACCCACGTTGGAGGAAAGAAGGCAGAGGGAGAAGAGAAGCAGACATCACTGCAATATTACAGGAAACTTTGAGCCAAGTACCCAGAGGCTGGAGGCAAGAAAGAAAACAGCATTAAGCGAAACCTTAAATGAATCTTATATCCCCACTCCTAAGTCTGTTTCCAACTTATTTCCCAAACAACAACATAATGAGCACAAGGATGTGGGATATGGAAACACACATGAGAAAACGGGTCCCTTGGAGGCAAAGACAGTGCTGTAACTGAGGGAACCTGTGTTGGAAAGCAATGGTCAAGAATGTTTACCAAGTAGTATGGAGAAGCGGGTGGCAGGAATGACTAAATATGGAGGGGTCAGAGAGGCTCCAGTTCTGAGAATAGGCAGGAACCGTCTCCTCAGGTTGCACAGTGCCCAAAACGGCCACACTGTCCAAGTGAATGTTGACTTGTCCCGCCTGCACTCTGTCCCTGCTCTTAATGAACTGTAACTAAATGAGCCATTTGGCAAGGTGCTTCATCTCCAATTACGAGGAAGGTCTACACCCAACAGCACATCAGCAGCCAGGACAAAAGGCCTGATTTAAGATGTGCCACTTGGTGAGCGCGGCCTCCACTGGCCCACCGCTGGAGGAGAAGCGATCCTAGCGTTCCACTTGGAAGGAACCTTTTTATGTCCACTCCAAGACACCAAAGCAGTGACTAAGCTATCCCTTGCCTCAAGGTCTGAATTCTTCCTAGGAGTGTATTTCACTTCAGAATTCTCACTTTCAAATTCTGAAGATGTTTCCCATGTCAAGGTCTAATCTTTAAATAATTTCCCACCTTGTTGATAATGTAGAAGCCATCCATTCCAGCAAATCCTGATTACGATTCCACAAACATATTAGTAACTAGATCATTCATGTTCTAGCTGTGCATTTTTTTTCAACCCATTAAAAATCTTTTCCTATTCAGGGAAGCTGTTAAAATTGATTGAGATTTGCCCAAAAATAGCCCTCACCAATTGATAGCATACCTGAGCTTGATAGCAAATCAAGGGCTGGATATTCTATGACTCTGTTTCTCTATGAAGTGAGATAAATTGTGTGTGTGTGTGTGCGTGTGTGTATTTAAATTCCAATTTCATTGGTACTCAGGGAGAGCAACACTATAACAGCAACAGCAGTCACCTGCATTTCTCAATATTCAGGGAGTTGTGCCAAGAACGTCACATAATGATCATGTTTAATCCTCAGCATAATTCTATGAAGGAGGTTTTTTAACACCAATCCTACTCCCACCATACTGTGTGTGATGAATTAAGAATGTAAAGCTTTAGAGTTATTATTAATAAATGAGGATTAGAAATCCTCTGACAAAGAGATTACTAGTGTCGACTAATGTCATGGTATTACTAGGAAAACCAGAAAGCAAAGGAACAGAAGGAGGGAGGGAAGGAGAAAGGAAGGAAGAAAGGCAAAGAAGGAAGGGTCAAGGTGCAGTGAGCTACTGATGGTGTTAATTCAGAGCACTCTTGAACTGAGTGGCAAGGTGACCCGGGAGGAGGAGAAGCAAAAGACTCTGCCACGAGGCCTGGGCTCTGGCTTTGCTCATTTGCTAGCCAGCTATGTGGCTTTAAGCACACCCATTTCCCTGCCTGTCTCTATTTCTTTATCTACTAGATGAGGGAATAATTACTATTTGCCTAAACCACCAGAAAATAAAAACCATATAGTAAATATGGAAGGAATTTGGGGAATTAAAACTGCTATTAAATAAATTGTGTCATTACTGAAAATTCTGCCTAAAACATCAGTTAAGATGTCTCGTCTTTCCTTTTGTTCCAATAATACACCATTTGTGCCTTCTCCTAAGACCTTAATTAGCTGAGAAGAAATGTGTCTACCTTTTCTGAAACAGAGAGCAATTTGCTCATTTTTTAAAAAGTATTTGCTCCTTCATTTATTCATTCATTGAATTAATTAATCCACTTGTGCCCAACTGAAGTATTATCAGTGCTTAGCTATACAGCCACATTTTTGTATAATATAGTATATGTTTTCAAGTCCTTGATTCTAATTCAAAGTTTCTCCAAGAAATGCAAATTAATTGTATTATTAGCATAAGCAATGCATAATCAGAAAGGTAAATACACTAAAACCAAACATCAAATAATGTCTAGCTCAGTCCAATTTCACAATTATCAACTTAAGGATTTAATAGCCCTAGCTGAGGGGCAGCTCTCTATAGAAGAATCTACTCATCTTTAATCAAACCTATGGAACCTCCTGAAACCAAATGACTTTCAGCAAGTAGCCTTCTTCACCATATTAACCCCACCCTCTCCTTCTACAGGGGGGCATGCTGTCAGCTTGTTTGCCCCAGGGCATCTGGCTGCAGGTTCATAAAAATAAACAGATGGAACAGAGTGATTTCAGTTACCACCAATTCTAGAGTATTTTAATATCCAGGACAGCTTCACAAAAGGAGAAGTCTGCAAAAATTACAAACAGAGTCAACAGGACCTGGACCCTGGAGAATGTGAGAGTTAAGAGCGAGTACTGTTACAGTCTTCCTCCTCTGCCTTGATTCAATCAGCATTACTCTCCCTGGCCTACTCAGGGGTGTCCAGAGTGTTTAAGGTATAAAATTTCTTGGGACTGTGCCACTGAGAGAACAAGTAAGCTTAATGTTGTCTCTCTTTTACATTCTCTGATTTTGACATTGCTTAGCTATGAAAGTAACTCAGGAGTTGCCCTGGGGATGGGGGAAAGGATAGGTAAACTGGTGATCCCCACCACTCTCTTCTCTACTCCACTTCCTTTCCTAGGAACCTGTCCCCAGCCACAGGTATCTGTCCCACTCTACCCACCGATGGTATCTTCTATAGGAAAACAAGAAGCAGATGGTTTGAGTGACAGATTAAATTCACCCTAAATTACCAGAAGATGACTTTTCCCAGAACACAGTCTGGAGGTACATACAGGGGTATCTTGACAGATGGATTGTCACATGGCAGTTGGCAGAAAACCACATCCCACATGGACCTTTTAAAACATCTTTTAGAATCTTTTGGGCACTTCATGAAATGTATTTCAGTACAACGAGCATATGTCACCTGTCTGGGTATGTTTGTATTTCTGGAAGACGCCGTGTGTGTGCAAGGTTTAGTGTACTGTGGACAAATTCAAGTCTAATATTTGAAAGAAGTAATCATATAAATTTAGAGTAATTCCTTTCCTGGGCTAAACATTTACAGGTCCAAGAGTGATACGCGACATGCTTTCAAAACTCCTCACCAATTTGCCAACTTCCTCTGAACCCACTTCAGTTTGTTGATGTCCTCTTCCAAGGTTGCACAGAACTGGACACAATACTCTATATGCTCAAATTAGTAATAACTGGAAAAAATCAGCCACTTTTCACTATTTTATTAGTAATTAAAAATCAAAACTAATAAAAATGGTAAATTACTGTACCTCCATTGTGGTACTAAATGTATTGCCTGTTGGGAAAACATATAATGGCAGCAGCACCCCAGAGAAAAACCCCAACATGGCACCTAAGGACCCTCTTTCTCCTCTTTTTTCTTTCACTGGCGCAAAACGTTCCTGCCAGCGCCAATGTTCAAATCCTGCGGGTGGGAAACTTTAGCCCCAATAAGAATTAACTTCTTGGGCTCCGGAACTGACATATGGAAGAGCTTGCCAATAAACGGGCAACCCGTTATCTACCTCAGCCCTGCCACCTCTCCTTAGATCTATATAAACACACAGCCTTTTGTAATAAAATGGAACCTCTCCGGTGATTTGTGTCGTGTGGTGTCTCCCATTCATAGTGCGGTGCGGCGTCTTACATTGCCAATTGAAATAACCGGTATATAATTCAGCTGGTATTTTTATAAGTTTTACTTTCTTGAAGGGGAGCATATATTGTGAGAAGCATATTCTCATATATATCTAGCACCTACTGAACCCTAATTATAATGGTAAATGAGATTGAGAAGACATTCACCTTATTTGATATTAATCAATTGGATTTAATTGTTTACCAGTGAAGTTGGCTTGTGGTTATCACAATGGGAAAAAAAAAAAAAAAAAAAACTTGCTGGACAGGAGTTCCTTGGAAGTTAGGTGAGATTACTGGCAATGTCAGGAACTTCGAGTTTACTGGGTCATTGTGGAACATGATGCCATCACTATTTATAGGCACTTACCAGGAGTGATGCAAACTTGCCAAATCACTATATCTGCATCCACTTATCAATCTGTTACCATCTTCCATCTGGTTTCCCAAAGGATATGAGTACTTAGACAAACAGACAATATAAGTACATTTTAAACATAAACAGAACCAAGGACAATGACATCTTAAATAGGACATTTAGACTAAGAGGAAAAAGTATAAAAAACAGAGGTAACTTGAACCTACATAGCTAAAATGTTGAACTGCAAATTTGCCCTTGGGCTTCACGGCAGCTAAAACACAAATGGAAACATCTTCAGTTACATGATTTGCATAATCTTAATAGAGAAAATACATTAAATTTTAAGGGGAAGAGCATATGACTTCAGCGTATGCTCTATGGCAGATGGAACAGCATAAGGCTAATAAGAGTCCCTTTGTAACTCTGGCTCAAAAACAAACCAAGTGCATCTTAGGTGAAAGACAGTCATCTCAGTGGGAAGCCAATGTCTATTCCCTCTAAAAGATTACCTGAAGATAAGACATTCTCTTTTTCTTTAAGTGGTGAGTCATTAATCAACATCTCTCCAGAACCAATCTGAGGCATAAACATTTAGCATTAAAAAGGACATTAGAGTTAATCTACTTCAAACTCTGATTCAAAGCTCAAATATTAATAAACTATCCCAAAACATTCAGCAAAGACCAACTTCTCTGGGAAGCATTCTACAGCAAGAAGCCCCCTACTTTTTCAAGGCTTTCTTTTCCACTTCTGGAGTTCTTGTTAATATCAAATGCAAGCTTATACCAACAGTGCTACAACTGGCCCCAGTTTTAATACCTAGAGAGCCACAAAACCTAATTTGAATTTTTAAAGACTACGAACACATCTATAATAGGTCATCTCACTGAAATATCCTTTGTATAGTTGCTAAATGAAGTCATGTTCTGAATTGCCTCATTGTTCATAAGAACACAGGCATAGAAATAAAAGACAAAAACTTATCACTAACTTATGCACAAATCTTTAAGGATGTTACCTCAATTTTTGATGTGAACAGTGATGGGTAAACACACTGCTTTTGGGCTAGTCATGGTGGCATTTGTGTCACTGCTGACATTTGTGTGCTTGGATCAAACAAATGAAGAAAAGGGATCTCTGAGATCCCTAAGTTGGATCCCCCATAGCCTCTGGAATTTGTTCTTTTGTCAGTTTGGGTCCTTGGGTCCAAAACATCTTACACTAAATAGGTCTGTCTGTACAGCTGCTCTGTCATCATAGATCACCATAATGATAAAATGACAAAAGGATCAAGATCTGACAATGCAGGCGACTATGGTGAAAATCCTTGAGGAGGAGAGAACTGAAACTAATCATCTCGGAACAGGTCAACCTCTCGAAAATGAGAGAACAGCAAGCAGGGGCTGGAGATGTGAGTATACAAGCAGAAAATGGCCAGACAGTATGTGAAACAGAACTCTGAACCATGTAAGAAGCTTAGAACCTCCAAAGTAGTCAACCCTGGGAGATCGGGACTGGGTCAACAGTGGTGAACTTTTCTATTTTTGCCTCTATTTTCCTCATCTAACTCAGGACAAAACAGAGAAAGCCAAATATTCTCCCTAACCTGTCATAAAAGTTGTTCCACTTCCATTTACCCAATTTCCCTATGCCAGCAACCTCCAATCAGAGCACCTAATGCTTCTCCTTTTTTTCTATAAAGTGTTCCAATTACCTGACTGCCTGAGTCTCTGCCAAATAAAGGTGACTGTAGCTATAGCAATTTCTGAATAGCTAGCCTCTGTCCATCCTCATTTGGATATTCTTCACTCATTAAAAAAAAACACAAATACTGCCAGAGTCCCTCTTAACTATCATCAGGAGTTCTATGAAATACTATATTTAGAAACTGTATCTTAGGAGTTTAACTGCTTGATAGCAAGAAGTTGCTCCCCTGCTTCCAGTGGTGCACTGGTAAACTGGCTTTGAGGTCAGGAATGATGGAGGGAAGAATAAATAAAAAGCCTGGATTTGTAGCATTTTCCAATTTCTATGGTGCAAATACTCTGACAATGGCCAATTTCAACCTATTACAACTCAACAATCAAACTATAAAATTCTTGAATATTTAAGAACTAGTTTTTCCAAGCTGGCATGAGTGGCTCTAGCACATCACTGCATATTTCCTTATTTTTACACAGTACCTAACACTCTGTGTAACTGTAAAAAAAAAAAAAATGATCAAAATAGATAGAAAATGGTAGAACGGAAAAATCGTATCTATCTAGGATGGATAGATGGATGGATGGATGGATGGATGGATGGATGGATGGACAGATGGCCACATGATAGATAGATCCATCCTGCCATGAAAAATGGAAACAACCTGTCTAAATCACCCATTTAGTATGAATTTACTGTCTACCATGTGTTTGTTTGTTTGGGGTGCACAATATAATAGGCCAAATAGAAAGATCCTTGCTCTTGAAGATTAAATTACAGTAGAAGACAGATAGTAAATAATAAGTATAATAAATAAGTAAAATTTATGTTAGAAACTGATGAGAAATATGGGAAACAGAAAAAGGAGAGCAGAAGAAATGGAATGAGGAGCCCTGAAGGTGAAGTAGAAGCATTTATAGTTTAACAAGGTGATCAATGTACAGGTTTAGGGGAGATCTGAGTTGAGTCATGACCTGAAGGTGGTAGTTGGCCAAATATATCTCTGGATAAAGAGGGAGTGGTTATTGAAAAACCTTAAGGCAGGATTTTTTTCATCAGTAATTTCAAGGAACTATAAGGAAATTCACAGTGTCTGGAGCAGTGATTGGGGAGGAGATGCCCCACAAGGGGCAGTTGATTCAGGGAAATGTAAACTATTGTAACGGCTTTGAATTTTAATCTGGAAAAATTAGGTAAGTACAGCAGTAGTTGGCAGTGGAGGAATGACATCCCTGGACTTAGGTTTTAAAGAGATTCTATTATTAATGTGTTGATAATAGTTGTAGTATTGGAGATTTTTGCAGGGCAGAGACTGGAATGACTCAGACTCAAGGTGGAGGATGAGGGGTGATAATAGCTGATAATGTAAACCCATGGTAGAAAGTGGTTAGACTCAATATAATAAATATAAGAAAGAAAGGAAATCACATTTGAATGTAAGAACTGTAACATCATAGAAATTAGAAGGGCTATGGGGAAGGCAGGTATTGGAGAATTCAGTGTGAAATATGATGAGTTTGAGTCTGGGAATAGAAGAAACATCTCAGTTGAAGACATAAATTGGAATTATCAAGCTAGAGGTGGCAGTTAAAGCTACAAGACTAGTTGAGATTGCTGGAGAATTTAGGGCATAAAGAATATGACCAGGAACAGAGCCATAGGTCATTTTAACACTAGGAGTTCAGGGATATGAAGTGGAACTAGCAAAAGACATCAAAAAGTACCAGCCAAGGAGGTAGGGAACCAAGAGATTATGGTGTCCTGGATGAAAAGAGTGACCGACTTAGTCTAATGCTGCAGATGGACTGAGTGAAGTAAGAAGAAAGAACTTTCCATTGGGCTTGCCAAATCCTCCACTTTGCTAAAGTGCAGTTGATTAGTGAGCTTGACAACAGCAATGTCATTGGAATAGGCACAAAGTTCCCAAAACAATAAGTTTAAAGAAAATATTGAGCATTTAGGTACAGAATTCAGGTAAATAATTTGCCATATATGTATGCAATGAGACACATTTTATCATTCTTGTATATTTATTGATATAGAAATATGTTCAAATATAGTTGAGTTTAAAGAACCAGATTTTACCTTGTTTTATTTCTGGTAATGAAGGAGCAGTATATATCACACTAAACTCCCCCAACTAACAAATTCAAATATTGGATCACATTTTATAAACAGATCAAATAAAAGTATTGGGAGGCATCAGAGAGTGCCCAAAAGCCTTCCATCCTTATAAAAACATTAAAGAAAATCCCAGGCCCATATGGTTTCACTGGTGAACTCCATCAACTATTTGAGGAGTGAATAGTACCATTGTTCTTCAAGTTGTTTAATGTACTGTAGGAGAAAAGAAAAATGTTCACATTTTTTCTAAGACCAACATTACCCTATGTGCAAAGCCTGATGAAAATATCATAATAAAAATGCAACTGAATATATCTCAAAAGCATAGATGCACAAGTCTTTAACAAAATATTTACCAAGAGATTCTAGAAGCATATAAGATATAATAAATTATGAACAACTGTGTGGTTTATCCCATGAATTTGAAGGTTGGTTTATTATTTAAAACTCAGTGTCATTCAGGATGAAGAATATAAGAAATATCATGCTGAGCAAAACAGGTAGAAAGAGGAGCACATATCATATGATTCCCTTTATGTGAAATTCTAGAAAGGGAAACATAATCTGTGGTGTTAGAAAAGAGATCAGTTGTTGCCTAGAGCTTTATGTGGAGGACTAACTACAAAGTGCATGAAGATACTATGTGAGGTGTTTAAAATATCCTATACTCTGATCATGGTTGGTCAATGGCATGAACTTTGACAAAAATTCATCAAATAATATAGGTAAAGATGGTGCATTTTAAAAATCAATAAAGTAGGAAAGCAATTTATTAGTTAACTGAACAGTACAGAAAAATAAGGATTATCTCTTCAGGATTTTCACTTCTCACTGTTGGAAAACATGGTTAAACCTATAAAAAAAGAAGATTAGAATGTAGTTTTTAGCATTAAGTTTAAGGTGCCTGTATGTCCTTAGAATTATATGTATTTTATATATACATATCAAACACATGAGCATGCACACACACACACACACACACACATCTTATCTCCTAGAACTGCTTGTGAGACACGTCAGTAGAAATGAGCATACCTAGTACACAAATATTGGTCTCTAAATACTTTTCTCCAATTACATAATACAAGATTCCTTGGACAAAGAAAGTGCAAGATTATTGAGAAATATTTTGTATTACCAGAAACTAAATAAGACCTCAGAATAATGTAGATGTGTCCAAAGGAGAGAGAAGGCTTTCATTGACCAGATCTGGAAAATTTAAGCAGCAGAATAAATGACACTGATAGACTCTGGCCATAGTAACCCACTGAAGAATCAATGAATATATGTGGATGGACGGATGAATGGATGGAGTGGTAAAAAGAAGGAAGGAAAGAAGGGAGGAACAGAAGTGGAAGTTCTTGTCATACAAGGCTAACTGATAAATATGAAATAACAGTAGAGTTAGAAAGTTAAGAGAATGTTAAATAAGTAATCTGATAAGAAATAGGACATTGACATGTCGTCAAAGTATTTCCTCCAAGGAACATCATTTATTATAATGAGGGAAAGAGTAACTTAACAGTGCAGAAGCCGGCCGACAGCATCTTAGCCAGGTGATCCATTTTAACATCTCTCAAGTTGGGACAAGGCCCCTATAGGTTGCATTGGGAAAAGCCCAACATTACTTTTGTGGTATACCTGCCAAAAATGCATAAACTGAATTTAACAATGAGGAAACAGACAGATCCACAGTGAGGAGCATTTTCTCCAAAGATGTTAAGGTTAGGAAAGATAAAAGAGGAAATATTTAAGATTAAACTAAAAAGAATGGACAAGGTGTGATGTGTCATCTTGGACTGGATGATTCAAAATAAGGAAAAGGTAGCTACAATATACATTATTGGGGTAAGTGATGAAATATGAATAGGAACTCTGGGTTAGATAATAACATTGTAGAAATGTTTATTTTCTCATGTGATTTTATGTAAGAAAATACTTTCCTATTTCTATATAAGAAAATGTCCTTGCTTTTAGTAAATACACATAGATATACACACTGAAAGGGCACAATGGCTCCAAATTATTTTCAAATGATTCAGAGATTGTGTAAACAGATAGATAAATGATAGACTGGATAAAAAGCCAGATTGATAGTTAATAAATAGAATTAGAAAAGAATGATTATAAAGCAATTGAAGCAAAAATAAAAACTATCAGTAAATTCAGGTGATCAGCAATTGATACCACTTTAAAAAGATACCAAAATTGTAGATTTTAAAACAATTATTTAAAATTATAAGTAATTATTATATTAAGATTATAAGTAATTATAAACAATTATTTAAGATTATAAGTAATTCATATCTTTAAAAAACTGCTATTCAATGCCTATGTACACAGTATATCTATGTATCAATAGACAATGACACATAGATTTAAACATACATATATATATATTCATAAATATACAGACATGGATATGTGTGTATTATTTGTATATTATATGTTTATATATGATATACTTATGATATTTATATATGCATATTATTTATATGTGCATGCATTTATATAAATGTGCATGTAAACATATGTATGTATGTGTGATTTGGGAAAATATGCATGAAAATTATGAAAGTATATGTATGGTTAAGGGTTATTTGACTTTTTAAACATCTTTTCCTGATCAGTACATTCTGTTTTCTCACTGATAACACATATTTGCAATCAAAAAACTATCATACATTTAACAAAATGCAAAAGACAGTGGCTTCAATTTCCTCTGGATAAGAGTCACTATGAACAAATATGGTTCAGCTGTTGCTGCCTTCTCCCAGCATTAGGATTAACTCTTGCCTGAAAGAGGGAATAGCAACTGAAGTTTAGCTGGGCTGCAAAGAGAAGATTCCAGGAGTGGAGCTCTGCTTGGTAGATAAGCCTGCTGTGCTCCATCCCAGAGGGCCTGACACACACTCCAGGGGTTGGATTTGATCAGGCTGTGGTTGCTGTGGTGTCTGACCCCAGGCAAATGAGTTCTATGTGGATGTGAGTTTCTGGCTTATTAAAAATGCTGAAAAGCCAAATCTGACAGCTCCCAGTGCTCCCTGTGGTAGTACCTCCCTCCCATATATGCACAGGCACAGCAAGCAGCACTGCCCTCTATGGCTACCGCAGTCAGTTTTCTCTTGGTAGAGGGTGGGAGAGAAGCATATCCCTTTGTTGGGTCTGCAGGATTCCAATAGGCTGAATCCAATCAGTCAGTGATAACTGGAGGAGACCAACTGTGTGTCAGAGAGACTTTCATAACACCTTTAAAGCAAAAGGAGCCCCTAAAGTGCAGGTTCTTTATTTTTCCTCACTGAAGAGTTTACACTACCTATCAGTAGAGTAGCCAACCCAGGCTCACTCACTGATTTTCAAATATCATAATGCTGTTGATGCAGATGTAATGCAGAATTTTAAAATTCTCTTTATGAACTTTATTCTTTAAGTGTAATGAATTGTACCTTTAAACATAAGCATTATTTTTAGTATCAAGTAAGTTAATATTTAGAATCACAAAGAATATTACCCAGTACATATGCATGTGCATGTGTGTGTACATGTATAAATAAATGGACAAATCTGTTATTTATTTCAGAAAAAGGATAGTGTCAAAGGACAACTCTAAATCCCCCACGATTTCAAGAAGAGCCAGAGGCTTCCTACTGTGATGATTCTTCATGATTCTTAAAGAAAGTGTCCCTACTTCCCCAGTCCAGCCACTGCCACATGCTGCCATACAGGTTCCAACAGCAACATCTTCACTTTCTTAGTGAATCTCTGAGGTTATACACAGCTACTGACTTTAGTGGATATGTACCTAGCTCTTTCTAACTCAAACATATTATTCTTATTTCTGGGTTTTCCTGAATCACTTTACATTCAAGAAAATCCTGAGGAACAAAAAAAGCACACCTTTTGAAGAAAAGAGTCCAACCTGTCGCTTCCCTAAACTCAAGACCAGCTGAGCAACAGCATTCCCAAGGGCACATCCCCAATCACTGGACTCTGATTTTTTTTAAACCATTCTTTCTTCCAGAAATGCCCCCAAGCAATGGTACTCAATTCTGCCTATAAAATTGGACTCAGAGATAATACCAGCCTCTCCACCAAGCCTTCTTTGACATCTCTAAGCAACCAAATATAATAACTCCCTAGTCCAAAATAAGTGGGCTGCCATATACACATGACTCTAATTGCATCCACGTCACTATGCCATTGCCTTGTACATCATGACCTGGCATCATAACCTCTAAGGGAGGCAAAGAACAGGAAGGGACGAGCAAAGATTACAAGCAATCAAAGAGTTTGAATTCTGATTCCTTACTTCACTTATGTGACTTTAGATGAATGATTCACTCTCCTTGTACCTCCATGTCCTCATCTACAGAATGAAGGTAAAAATATACCTACATTAATAATGCAGCATGAGGGTAAACTAAGACCATGTCTTTAGAGTGCTCAGCCAAACTGAAGGATATAGCCATAAGGAACAAAGAATCAAGGTATATGTCTGGTTGGGTTCAAATCCAAGCTCTTTCAAATAACTCTTTGTGTGAACTTGGATATATTATCCAAGTATTCTGTGTCATAATTTGCTTCTCCTAAAAAGAATAGATGATAAAAATAGCAATTATCTTATAGGTTTATATTGACAGTTAATCTAGCACATAAGAAAACATGGTAAACTCTAATAAATATTATGATTTATTATAAAGTTGGAGCCAAGCCATATAAGCTCACGACAGCACTCAAATAATGTTACTTGTTACATTCACTCACAGTGATGAATGCACACTATGTGATCTTAGGAGTTGTCCTGCTTGGATAATTTAGGAATATAAGTAAGGAGAGAAAAAGAGACAGACCAGTGAGAGAGTAGACAAAAATGAGAGAGATCTAATTTCCTTTCCTCTTCTTTCTAATCGTTTTATCAAGAGTTATCTCCCAGATGAGAATAATCTTGCATGTGAAGCTGGACTCCAAGCCTTTGCTTCTTTTCAATGCATGGGGCAGGCTGACAGGCAACATGCATTTGTTTCCAAATATATCCAGCTCAACACGGCGTGGGGCTTACCATCTTACACATCTTGTTACTGCTTCACCCTTACAGCCTGGAAATTCTGAGCTCCAGTGTCTCACTATTGTTCTGAATTTCATAATCTTTCCTTTTATTCTACTCTGGAAGCAATTTATGGATTTCACATTTAGTCTTCAGCACTTGTAAAACTTAAGGACCCAAGTGAAGAGGAAACATGTGCTGCTAGAAAAAGAATTTCTGGATTCCTGAGCCTCATTCTTTTATCATTTGTTTGTATGTAAAAGAAGCAATATGTATAATTACAGACTTGAAATCCATTTGCTTGGGCCTTTTATTTTACTCCTATCTTTGGCCAGTGTTCCCCTATCTCTGACTCTATCATACTTAAGTGAACTTCCAATATCCAAATGCTGGTGATAAGCAATGACAAAATTTTCAGTTTCGATCTTTAAGGACGTTTTTCTGTCTCAGAGAAAATAATAGCCCATCATGGTTCCATTCTCCATCTGGTAACACCGTGGTAATTCTTTTAAGACAATTTCAAAACAGTAATTTTTTTTTAACTTCAGGAACCACAAGAATCAAGGACTTGAAATATTATATAGACCAGTAAGTTAATTTTCCTTGGTTAGGCACATTAAAATACCTTAGAGTTAGAGGGTAAGCGGATATGGTCCAATTTAATTTTTTTAGCGTTTTGGATAAAGAAACTCTAAAAGGGTACCTGGGAAACAAAACATTTATAATTAAGCAATGGTATGCAATTCTGAATGATTCTGACCCAAAGGGGATAAGTAGAATTATCAAAATGCAGTTTTGAGTGCCACAACGTTGGAAGTGATACTGGCATCTACTGGGTAAAGACCAGAGTGCTTCTAAACATCCTACAATGCATAGGTCAGTCCTCACAACAAAGAATTATCCAGCCCCAGAAGTTAATGAAGTAAGATAGAAGAAATGAAAAAATAGGAAAAAAAGGAGAAGATATAAAGGAAAGACAAAGAAGCTAAATTTTAATTCAGAAGTTCCACATAATTTTTCAGGCCCATTACTTCCTAAGCCAGTTTTACTCCAAGGTCTGGCACTCTGAAATTCCTGGAAAACCCATAAATCTCAAAGTTAACTATAAGCTCACTTAAAATAATTATCTTGTGCACAGTTATTTATCCAACAAATACATTAAGCAAAAAGAGATGTGATATTTTGAGGACCCTAGAATATAAGAGATTTTCCAGCATTAACCTCTGTCTATGCCTCTAACTGACACATGCTGAAATTCTTTCCCATCATGTAAGCCAAGGACCTCTCTGCTCCTGAGTTGAGCTTCCCCTTCACTACAGAAACTCCTTGAGACCCTCTCCTGAGATATCTCTTCTCCTAAGATGGAGAAACTGCAATCTAAAGAAATCACCTTGCTTTGGTAATCCTTTTGGTATCTCATGCCATTGTACATCGTAATTATTATATAAGAACTTTATAATCTAAAGTAAATGTATCTCTTGTGTCTTTGATGAAGGGAAGACATTTGTTAGTTTCCATTTCACCACCTTTCTTGGCTACCTCTTTAATGTTTCATGACTGAGGCCACAAATGGCCATATTTCTGTCCCTATTTTAAGCCAGTGAGGAAGCAGTTATAACAGGGATATTTGTGAGAGAAGGGTCTATTCCTAGGATATATGTGAGTGTTGATCATGACAGCTGCATTCAACCTATTCGTGGGTGACTGAAGAGTGCCTGAGGAGTGTGTTAGGACACACAAATTGATTTGTTATGGTAACTGTAATGGATGCCAGTAGTAAATGAGATTTCAAATGACTGCTAAAATGATGATCCATTTTGGAAGCCAATCTGATGCCATGGATACTATTTCAAAAGAGCTAAAACATAGACAAGCCAACTCATGAATTCTTTTCTATGTTAATATATCTAAGAGAGAAAACTTATAATAAATTTTGCTAATAGATATTGCTGTTAGCTGATATGGATGAGGGTAGAGAATACACATGATAATTAAGAGAACATGGAATCTGAGAAAAATACTTAAAATAAAAGTGGCAATTTCATGTCTATTCTGCCTTCCTTCCTCTACTGAGCTGCCTGTTCATTCAGTTTAAATGTGCTAGATATGGACAAACTAAAAATTCCAAGTGGAAATCAACTTTCATACTACCATGAGCAAGATCAATGCCAAGCCAGGTTTAATTGGGTGAATGATATTGCCTTGTCAAGTTCCATAAGTTTTTCTAACACTTAGACCTAATAATTTCCCTCCTGAGTCTAACCTCTGATTAAAAATACAGGTAGTGAGGGGAAAAGTTTACTTATAAGATCTTTCTAAGGACATATAATATAGCAAAAAGTTTGGATACAACTTAAATGTCAAATATTTTAAGGAAATTCTCGAGAAATCAATGTAATCTTGGAACAAAATGCAATCATTAGAAGCATAAAATCTTCAAAGCTCTGCTGGAAATTTTCATGGTAGTGTTAATTTAAAAAATTAATGATCCACAAATGTATGTACAGATTGGTCACCAGTTCTATTAAAGATGTGCATACGAACAAAGTCTGGAAAAAAACACCAAAATAGCAAAAAAGAAAATAAGATTAGAAACAGATTCAGGTATTTATGGGTAACACTACTTTTCATAGTTTCCCTGACCTTTTCTATAACATAGTTAGAATATACACATGGAATAGTCAGCTTTTTGTCAGTGTGACCAAAATATCTGACAAGAACAACTTAGACTAGGGAAAGGTTATTTTGACTGATGGTTCTAGAGGTTTAGTCCATGGTGAGCCAACTCCATTGCTCTGAGCCCAAGGTAAGGCAGGACATCATGATGGAAGGGTGTGGTGGAGGGAGACTGCTCCCCTCAATGCAGCTAGAAAGAGGGAGAGAGGGAGAGAGTGTGGGGGAGAGAGAGAGAGAGAGAGAGAGAGAGAGAGAGAGAGAGAGAGAGAGAGAGAGAGAGAGAGAGAGAGAGAGAGAGAGAGAGAGAGGAGAGAGAGAG
>NW_026000196.1:8003054-8038182 GCF_001458135.2 Marmota marmota marmota
ATATATATATATATATATATATATATATATATATTGTATCATACCAAAAGTATAGATTAGCATTTCTAGGAAGGTAATTGTAAGTAGTAAGGAAACCTATAATAAGAATTTTGGAGTGCATAGAAGAAAAAACATTAGAATTTAAATTAATCTGCAACAAGAATAAGGTCAGTTGTGTTGAAGCAGTATTGAGTGTATGTTAGAAAGTCCTTCTAAGGTTAACTCAGCAATTTCACATTGTCTTCCATTAATGGTTTGATTGCAGCCTCCACAATATCATGGAAAGAATCGACTAGAGAGTTTACTTATCAAGCCAAATTTTGCTTCTCTTCTTTCTTCCTAACATACAATTAAGTTATATGATGAATGTTTCATTTTGTATGCACACGATTGGGCAAACACACCCACAATATGATTTCTTATTGCATTTTCAATATCATATCTATTCCAGAAATCTGGGAGTCCTCATGGACTGTAGATTTACCACTTCTTTGTCTCCAATCCTTTCAAACCCATTGCATCTGCTCATTTCCACCTCCAAAATATCTCTTGAATATGTTTCTTATGTTTCTCTTTCTTCCTGCAATGGGCTGTTATAGTAGCCTTCCAACTGGGGTCCCTGCACCATTCTACCCATCACAGAGCTAAAGTTAAAGGTAGTTATGATCCCATTCCTCTTTTCCTTAAGTCATATAAATGGATACCTATTACTTTTGAGGTAAAATCCATCTCATTTAGATGGGTATAAGATTTTTTTTTACTTTTGCTTACTTTTACTACAATTCTTCCTCATGTGCCTGAAATTGAGTCATATTGAATGCAACACATTTTTTTTAGAACAATTTGACTGAATTGGAGAAATATCAGATTTCACACTTTAGGCACTATAATAATTTTGATGTAATCTAATGTCACATTTGCATTTTTAAGTCATAGTTCAAGTTTGATTCATATCACATGAAAAGAAAATTAATAATCCTTAAATACTTTTATAAATGTTCTTGTAGTTGAGTGATTTCTTTCTGTTTTAACCAAATGCAGAATTTCCCAAGAACCCATACTAGGTTCCCCTTTTGAGATTTTGCCCAACATTCCATTTTGCTAAGATATTTAGACACGATTTTTGCTGTGTAATGCAATAACTACTTGTCCCAGCTTTGTGACACCTGAAAATTTCATCAACACAAGACAAAATGGTATAATTAAGGAATACTACTAATTTATTGTCAAGGATTAGGAATGCCACTGAAATTTTCTCCATCTCAATTTTCTCATTGGGTAGCTGAGTATAACAATATGCAACTGGGATGATATATATGTAGGATAGGATAATGTTAAAGATTATGATTAACTGACTAGTATTTTGTGTCAGGAACTAGGCTAAGTGACACATATACATTTACAATGAAGGAAGCACAGTCCTTACTCGCTTTTTCTGATGCCTAAAGTTAACTTTAATAAATAATTTACCCAAAATTCAGTCTACAAGTGGTGCAGCTAGTGTATTGAAGTATCAAAGGTCATGTGAATATTAATTATCCGCTACTTTTTTTCTGTCCATGTTGTCCATTGTTCAAACTGACAATTATGTATTTCATTAATCCTTTACTGATGGGAATTGAGATTATTTCCATGTTTTCACCATTAACAAGCAATGACATCTATGCAATTTGGAAATTAAGTTTCTGAAAATAGAACTTTGAGATCAAGGATCATATATGTTTTTGTTGGATACTATCAATTTGTGCTATAACTTTTGCAGTTAAAAATATTAAGATTTGCTTCAGGAATGTGTAGGATATACCCTAGGTGCCTCCTTGCATTTCTCACTAACAGGGGGTAGGGGGACACTCCTGGGTCCCCAGTGGTGAGCTTTGCCTCAGGTGCTACCAGCTATGGCTGAGCCCTCAAAGCTTCTACCCTAGAGCTGCCAGTCACATTCCTGGGAGGACCCTTGTTTGCTCCTAATCTGTAGCCAGGGCAATGAGTCTCACATCCAATTGTCTGGCTTCTTCCATCATTCTGGGCTTGGATGAGGATCTGCAGCAGGGGCCAGATGGTACAACCTGATTATGCCAGTTTATTCCTCCAGGTACAAACTTTGACTAATGGGAAGCAGGAAGGTGGAGTGGTACAGAGACCACTCTGCTGTGTACCTGCTTTCTCCTTCTTCCTCCTCTGAACACAACAGCTATCCAGACACATCCCACAGAGCAGAGCAGACCTCGGGGACTGCTCTGCCCAGAACAGCAATGCCATATTTTGCATTAGTTTCCGCTTCATGTCCCTGGCTCACTTTCTTTACCTCTCATTTCTGTTTTCTCTCATGTTTGGACTATAGTAGCTTTTCGGCTCATCTGACATAATAAAGTTTATAAATGTGTTTTGTAAATTACTAACCACATTAAAAAGGAAAGGTATATTTTACTATTGTAATTTTTGTTGTTTTTCAGAAACATTTGTCGAGGTATATAGCCAGGAACAAAATGTTTGTTTCATTTGGAACAAAATGATCAAGGTTACTATTATTTACTATTATTTAAATTTCACAACTCTTTATCAATCTAAGGACAAGAAAACATTTTAATCTTCCTGATTCACAGATGTACCCTAAACTTTGAATTTCACAGAAATACCCGCCTATGGCTGTATTCCTAAGGGAGTCATGTTGGAATCAGGAGTGGGACCATGTGCTTGAGAACTCCACTCTTGTCCCATGCAGCACGACCCATGGGGAATTCCATGGTGAGATTTAGAAATGAGAAGCAAGAAAGAAGCAAGATGAAAGTAACTAGAATGAAAGAAAAATTAGGAACTTTTTGAACCTGTCCTCCTTTCAAACAAATATCTTCTATTTTACCAGATGTTACTTTTCTCAATTTCATACACGCCCCCCCCAAAAAAAAACTTGTGAATAATTCCTATTCAACTAAGCCATCATTTGCCCAAGTCCTAAATCTTCACCTCCTCCTGTGTTCTCTTAGAGCACCCAGATCTTTCCACCCTGCTCTTTCTTCTTCTCACTTATTTAATTATCTGCCTCTGGCTGTACCAGAAGTTCTGGGAGAGGAGGAAGCTGCCAATTCTACTCTGTCATATCCTTGGCATTTAACACACTGTGGATTTTTTAAAAATGTCTCCTGAATGATGAATGAAAGAATGAATGAAGAATGAAGAATGAGGATGCAGTGACCATGTGTCTGGCCTTGGCTAAGGGATCTGAGTTTCCTATGTACATGAGCAGTCATTAACTTCAGCTTCAAACAAAGTAGAGACCTAATAAATGCATGTTGACTGATGAAACAATTATGAGTGTATATAACAATATATAATGCTTGCCTTCAAACAACAGGGTTCAAAGTATTCTAAAGGGTTTCCCTACTCATTGTTATTCAGGGAACACAGGCGTAGAAAGAATGACTGCTTATCTTTAAAAATAGAAATCTTTAAGATCACTCTGATAGGAAACAGGCAGACATGAGTGGTGGAAACATGAGGTTAAGAAAATAATTCTATAAAATGGGCCCACTGTGCTGACCCCCACATGCTTTCACTTTTAAAAAGCAATTTATCTACAGCTCATACTGGCTTACGTCAACAGGATATGTCACATTCCTAAGAAAAATATTTGTTATCTGCAGCAAAACGGGAGACGGGAAATAATACTGATAACAGGAACAGGTGTTACTCTAAAGAGGGGGACTTTTAGGACCCTTACACACACCAGATCATGGAATTCAGGGAGATAAGGATAATTCCCCATAACTAAAACATCTGTAAGAACAGGTTCCAATTAGAACTAGTCAACATAGGACAAAGTGATCTAGAATTGTCATGGCAATGGAGACTTGAAAGTCTGATGTCATCCTGCTTTCAGTTAAAAGTTAAGAAGAGATTGACTTGGTCATAACTCTCTGGAAACTTCCCTGGCATTCCATAAATAAATAAATAAATAAGAAAGCAGGGAGAGCATGCTGTCCATCTCTTCTCTGAGGGGCCCTAGTCTCCACCTTAAGAGTGTCCCCTTCCCATCTCTTCTAATAAACTTATGCCTGTTACTCTGAGTGACATGTCTGAAAACTTTCTAATTTGATTGGAAGAATTGGGTTTGAGGAAAGGGCCTTCATGCTTTCTCAGTTTCCCAGAAGTCCTCAGCCCTGTAACACCTCTATTGGAATGAAGACAGTGGAGATTGTCGAAAAGTTGGCTGGAGGACTGTGTGATCGCTTCATAACAGGGAGGTATGGGAAGATTCAGGGTCCACCTCATTTTATACACAGAGAAAATACCCTGTGGATAATTTCTCCTGACCTGAACTCTGCCTTTCAGCACTTTCGTAGGAAGATGTTACTCCAATGACTCCGTTGTGCACTAAGGACCAAAGCAAAGCATCCCAAGTTGGGCCGATCCTGTTTCCCTATGCTACAAGTTAAATAAAACCCTGGCTTAAATCTGTGCTTTCTTTGGTTTTAGATGTCTGCTCCTTAAGGGCGGCTGGCTTATTGCATTTACATTGATCACATGGGGAGAGTAAGATTTACAAAGATAAACTATCTTTTCTTCTCCTTGGTCCTTTGAAGCCAACTTATTTTTAAAGAATCAGAGGTCATTTGAGGCTTAATGGATTATCCCAAGTGTCAGAATCTGTCCTTATTTTTTGATTCAGGGAATCACTTTCTACAATGGGCATTTAAAATTCAAGACTCCCAGGGTTTTAGTAATCCCAGGAAAGGCCCCTGCTGGCAACCTTATTAGCATTTCTACCTCTTGATTTTTATTTAATTCCTTTTAATATTCTATTATACTACCGACAGACATTATGGAACTGCAGGGCTGCAGAATGAGAACAATATTTCATAATATCATCAAACCTGCAGTGAGTTAATAAACTGCTCATAACATGCTTTGAGATCATATAACAATTGGTTAAAAAAAAAACCAGAACAGTAAATTAACACTTGCTGAATCACAATTAATAAGAAAAGAGAGAGTATGGACAAGCATTCAAGTAGTTTCACACCAAAATAATGGATTAGCATATGGATTTCATATCTACATTGACAAAGAAATAAAATGATACTCCAATGGCAAAATAAGCGTTTGGAAAACAGTCCCGTTTTTTAAGCTCTAGAGAGCAGAAGGCTGTTACAGAACATGGGTGAAGAAAGAAAAGCTCACTGCACATTAAAATGTTAGCAGGGGTCAAGAATATGTCTCATATGGGGGATTACTTTCAACTTTTAAATTATATTCACATAGGACATCTCATTGCAGCCTTAAAAAGAAAAAGAAGAAGAAGAAGGAGGAGGAGGAGGAGGAGAAAAACATTCTGGAAACAATGTCTGCATTAAGGAAAAGGCTATATCTCCCCAACTTCCTTTGCTTGATCCCTTCAGGGCTTCTCAAACTTTATTGGGAACATGGATCACCTGGAGATCTCCTTCAAATGCAGATTCTGTTGCAGCAGGTGGGGCCCCACATTCTGATTTTCTAATAAATGCCAGGTGCTGCTGCTGCTGCTGCTGCTTGGGCTAAATCAGCACCTGTGAGCAAGAGCATCCTGAGAAGATTAGCATCCTATGTAATCACAGAAGATTTAGATGGAAGTTAATCCAATATACACTTAATGAGATGCATCATTGTTCTTGTGCTTAATTGATATGGAGACAGAAATAGTCAGTGATTTACAGACTCTGGTTGATTTTCACAAATTCAAGCCAAGCACTTCTAGAGCTGACCAAAAACTAGGAGACTCTGAAGGAAGTGCCTTCAAGATATCTTAGACTCAATAAATTAAGGCATGAGCTCTAAATCATATTTGTTGGATAACATACAATTTTAAGAATCTCTTTAAAACTATAGCTTCTTTCCCCAGAAAAATGTACACAGAGTGGAACAATTTTGTATGTAACTATATCTCTGTCTAGGCTCTTAAAATTGTTAGGGAACAGACAGATGAGGACGGTGGGAACACAAGGTTAAGAGAGTACTCCTATAAAATGGGGCCCCTGTGCTGACCTCTACATGCTTTCTTTTCCAAGAAGCAATTTACCTGTAGCCCTGCCCAGTCTAAGTGGACAGGATATGTTACATTCCTCAGCAAACTACCTGTTAACTGCATGAGAAATGTAGGCCCAAGATAATGCTGATGGGAGAAATCCAGGAGACTTGTGACCAGATCCTGAAATTCTGGGAGATAAGGATAGTTCTTCCTAACCATAAAATCTGTAAGATGTACTATTAAGAATCCAATTAGAACTAGTCAGCATGAGCCAAGGTGACCAAGTGTTGCCATGACAAAGGGATTTGAAAGTCTGATGTCACCTTGCTGTCAGTCAAAAGTAAAGAGGTGGACCTGGGCAGGACTTCTAGAAACTTCTCTGGGATTCCTAATAAACCTGGAGTGCAAGAGAGACACGTTGTCCTTCTCCTCTACAAGAGGACTCACTCTCTCCCTGGATACTGTCTCCTTTCCCTTTTCCTATCCCTTCAATAAACTCATTCCTGTTACTCTGAGCAACATGTCTGAAATCTTCCTGACATGGTCACCAGAATTGGGGTTTGAAGAGGGGAACTTTGTGCTGCTTCAGTTCCTCAGGAGGCCTCAGCTCCATAACAAAAACATAGATTAAAAAATTGTTCAAAGACACCAATTTAAGGAATTCTATGTGGGGGGGTCCTAAAAGCTAGAGGAAAAAAAAATAAAGACAAAGAAACAAAAATTCTACAAATTCTCCCAGGAATGGATATTAGACCAGTTTTTAAGTGCAACACTTACAGGGAAACTAAGTTAATCCACCAAGGAGCATAGACATGAAAGAAAAGGAAAACAAAAGGTGAATTTGAGACTCCCTAATAAAAGCCATGGGGAATTTTCTAGAACCAAAAGAGGATCAGGATTAAGACTAATAAAAAAAAAATAGTTTCAAGACCTTGCCTTTTACATGGGGGCATCCTACCTCAGTCCCTCAATGACTGAACCCTGGGGACCCTTGATAAAAATGCAAATTCTTCAGCCATGTCCCCCAAATCAAGAAAGCTCAGAAGGTGATCTTAATATACATTAAAATTTGAGGGAGGGCTCCTCAAACTTTCCTCATATTAGATAACCAAATACCATTCCTCGGGTTATACTAATGAAAGTAAATTATCCCTCCTCCTCAAAGACCTAAAAGAATGATATTCCCTTACATGGCTGCCTATAAGACAAGGCAGTGACTTGAGAATAGTAATCCAACCTATATTCTAGAGTTGAAGTCATGATTAAAATAGCTTTTTAAATTCAACAGTCTTCCTAGAAATTTAAATTTGTTCCTCCCTCTGCCACCCAGGCTTATTCCTTCCATTCTCTTTCTCTTCCCCTTCCCTTTTTTCAGGACATCAGATATGAATCAGCTAGACTATAGCTTATGCTGCATAGGAAATTTGATAGCTAGAATAAATGGTACATAAAAAAGGAAGTGCCTAAATAATACATGCAGGAGTTTCTTTGATGTAGGTAAGTCTATAAATATAGATATATGGATATTAGTCTCTATAAAAGCCAAAATCTGTGATTCTTAAACCTGGTTATTTATTAGAGCTTATAATATCACAGAGACCTTACCTCTAAACTCAAAGGTATTGATTAAGAAGACCTGATTAAGATGATTATGTATGAAAGTCCATTATTTCAAATAGAAAAAGAAAATCAACACTAATAATTATTATCATCAATAATAATACAAATAGTAAATATGTTTTGAGAGTAAATAGGTAGTGAGTTTTTCCTATGAAGACAGTGATAAATGTTTTAATGATAGTGGTTCATTCTGTCTTTATAGCATCTCCCTAAAATAGGAACTATGAGGAACATCATGTTTACCACTGAAGTACATAGAAGTCAGGGACTGTTTCAAGCTCAATGATTGTGAATGGCAGAGTTCTCCTTGGAACTTTGTAGCTGACACAGGAACTTCACTAAACAATAAGATATGCTTCCTTTATGACCTGATGGTTGAAAATCATTAGTATATACCTATGTTTGTGTATGTGTGTGTGTATGTTCATGCTTGTGTACCCTGGTACAAAGCCAATTCTGCAGGAGAGTCCTCAGTCTGGGCTGTGTAAATCCATAAAGCTGTGTAAGACTCTGGTGGACAAGACGAGAAGTCACTAGGAAGTGAAATGAGGATAGGAAGTAAGACAGGAGATCACTTGTAACAGCTTAAAATGGGTGTTTTACTGAAGATTTTGCTCCAACATTTCCAATAATGAAGAAACTGGTAGAAAGATGCTATTTCATATGTATTAAAATCCTCCCATCCCTCTTTGCTTACTTTGAAAAGTTTTGTGGGGTTTTTTTGTTCGTTTGTTTGCTTGTTTGTTTGTTTTTAAAGAGAAGGTCAGCCAGGATAGAATAAACAGGGTGAGAAGGAAATGTGTGGATTAAGCAGCCAAAGTCCCCTGACAATAATGAATTGTGCTCAAAGCAAAGAAGCTACTTTTGGAAAAAATGTGCATATTCAGAATTAAGTTGCTGAAGATTCTTAAGGGTTCCACAATAGTGCTGGTTCACACTGCTGTAGATGATCCAGAAATCCTTTAGATACTCAGGATAGTCATAATTTAGCAGAGACATGTCCATCTCTTTGTTCTAATTATGTCATCTATTATAAATCAGAAAACTATGACCTAGAGAGGTTAAGTGACTCACCTGTTGCTACAGATCTACTTAACGGCAGATAAGTGCAGCAGCTGGGTCTCCTGTTTCTGAAGCCGAGGACTCCTTTCAACAACCACTTTCTACAAGGCAGAAAGCACAGGGGTAAAAGCAAAGATTCCAGTTCCACACCTGTCATCTTCAAATCCTGGCTCTAAAACTTACTAGCTGTATGACCTTGAGCAAGTTACTTAACCTCTCTGCCTCAGCATCCTCATTTGTAAAATAAGGATGACAATGACAATAGAAGTGACTATGATTCTTGGTTGTGCCATAGCAGACATGGAGTAACTTAATATATATATATTAAGGGCTTAGCACAAATTGAGTACCATAGAAGAGTTTGTTATCATTATTGCTATGTTAAAATTGTGTATCATAATACTCAAGCAACATTAACCAGCACTCCTTATACAAGGAATGACTCTTAAACTTGTTTTTCAAGATGTTCCAAGAAAATCTAAACTTGATTTTCTTCTTCATGGGGGTAAAGAATAAACAAGAGTTGTTATAACATGCGGGCTTTACTCCATGACAATGTAAAAAGAAGAATAAAATCATTTCCTTCATTCTTTGGTCTATGTGTTGTGTACCTGTCCATGACCTAGAGCACTAGGTTGAATAGTACCCCCACCAAGTTCTTCTCCTTCCCAGAACTGCAGAATGTGACCTCATTTAGAAATAAGGTCATTGCAGATGTAATTAATTAAGGTGAGGTCATCCTGGAGTAAGGTAGACCCTTGATCTGGTATGGCTGGCGTCCTTAACAAGAAGATTAGAAGAGAGACACAGTGATAACAAAGGAAAAGGTGGGGCTTATCCATCCACAAGTCAAGGAACACCAAAGATTTGGGAAATACGGCTGAAAGCATGGAACAGATTTTGCCCTAAAGTCTTTAGAGAGAACATTACCCTGCTGACATCTTGATTTCAGACTTTTACCCCTTTTACCCTCTAGAACTATGAGAGAATAAACTTATGTTGTTTTCGGTCACTCTGTGGTCATTTGCTGTAGCATCCACTCAAAACTAATATATCTGCCTCCATTCTGGACCACTGCAAAAAATCTTGCACCAAGCTATTGTCTCCAGCATGAGGTGAGGAAGGTGGTAGATGAGGGCCCATGCCTTAAATAACTAAGGCAAATACAGTATGAAAGAAAGGACATGGGAAGCCTTAAACGCTAAGCTCAGATATCTTAATTGCCTATATGAAATTCATCCCTGTCAAACCATCTTACAGCTTGAATACTTAGTTCCAACATTTATGTTTTCTCATCCAAGTCTTTCTGAAGCACTGTTATAATTTGTTTCCCCAGGAAGCATCCTCTGAGACTCTGAGAATTACATGTATCAGGACTTTGGGGGAGTACTCATTGGAACAACACCTGTGAGCGATGAGGAAAGCAAAATTGGGCAGAGGGGAAGTAGATCTGCAATGCACTTGCAATAAAGGCTCCAGCTGATCCTGTAGGGAATTTGAGAGCTGGAATGTCCCGCTGGAATTGTCCCAGTGGAGGCAAGGAAGCCAGGCCTTTTCACCTCACATAGGTCAGCCATTGGATGCAGGCTGCTGTCAGGAAGGAACCACAGCTTTGGGCAAGGCCATTTCTGCAGCTATAGTCAATTCCTCCTAATGGACACAGCTGTGTGCAGCAAGGGGAAATGCATGCCTGGGTGCTAAACAGGCACCTAGAGGGTGGACTACAGCATCTACCATGTATATGGATGGGAGTCTTTCTGCTAATCATCATCTGTTATTAGAATGTGGCCATAAGAGATTCCACACCTGGACTAGAATTGTCTTACACTGGGAAAGAATCCATTAAATGCTCTCAAATCATGTACACAGTGACAGGTCTGAGAGGTCTCAGCTCTACATTCTATGCCTTTCCCTCTCCTGCCCACACATTTTCTATTTCCATGCACTGCAAAGATTCTTAAAATCTCCACTTTAGAGTGACTTCTGGTCACACTCAGACCACAGAGATTTCTTCTTCTTTTCTAGTTACCCATGCACATAGAGGATCACCCTCTGACAACCTAGAAATTACTATTGATCCATTTGTTCACTTATTCATTCATCTGTCCATCATCACACATATTTAATACCTATTCTGCACTAGAGCAAGTACTGAATGTTTAAAAAAATGAAGAGGTTGTAAAAGGTCTTAACATCAGAATAAAGAGTTGAATTTTCTCTAGACATAATGAAGACATTGGGACAGATAATGTGACTTGAGTAGATTTGGATTATTGAAAGATCCCTCTGTGGGGGTTGGAGAAGACAGATTGCTTGGAGAGTCCACAGTACAAAGAGGCAGCTCACATAAAGAAATTGAAGGACCAGTTGACTCATTCTTCAAGCCTCAGCTGAGTCCCCCATCTTCTGTTCTTCCTCTGACTAAGGCCACTTTGCTGTCCCACAAGTCAGTGGTGTGGCCAACAAGCAGGTCCAGAACCTGCTTGGGTGGGAGTGCTCACATTGACCTCCTAAGCCACTAGCAGCCCACAGGGTCCAGTCACATGCCTTTGTATGTGCAGACATACCATATATGTGACCCCAGGTCACAGGCTCTCACTGTGAACCACACAGCTGTCCACATAGACTGGATGCCTCTGAAAAATGAGCCCCCAAAGGATGAATCATTCCATTTAGTCTTCCCCTCCACAGCCTCAATATCTTTGGGCCAGTCCTTAAGAGAAAAAGTAAATCTCTCAGTGGGTGGGACTATTACATAAAATTTAAATTATGGATCTTAAGTGTATGAGAAGCAGCAGAGACTGTATTCCAAAGAAATAAAGGCAGGAGAAAATTTTTTTTCAAATTAGCCAACTATAGACTGGAAAATAGAAGAGAAAATATCATATTAATAATAATTATTTGAAGGTAATAGCTTATGTTCTTTAATGCAGTTCCAACATAAATGTCACTGTAAGAAATGATATTTCATTTCACTACTAACAAATCAGGTACTTAGTGTGCTGGGGGAGAAATGATTGGAACTACTTTAAAGCCACATTAACCAGAGAAACTGCAAAAATATTTATATTCTTATGAAGGAAGGAAGGAATGCCCCTCGTGGGTGTACTTAAGTATCCTCCATCTTTTGGATAAATGGTAATGCTAAACAAAAAATGGAAAGATGACCTTAGAATAATAACCTCAAGACCCAACTGGGACTCAGCTTCTCAATGTACAAAAATCATTTGCAATATGTTCAGGATGGAAATTTCTATACTGCTTTATAGCTCATAGACTTTATTATATACCTCAATCGAAAATCACCGAAACACCCAACTCTGGGCTGGCTTCCTTCCCCTGGGGGGGCGGGCCTCCCATATGTAAAATTACTCACCATGCCCTTGCTTGCTGTCTGTGACTCTGCTCAGCTACTCAACCATGTTTGTAAGGACAAGAAAACAAAGGGAAAGAGAAAACCAATCCATTCAGAGAGGTGTTTCATATAGAGAATGGGACCGTTAAACCAAAAGCAGGTTTGGCACTATTACGGTTTTCTCTAGCCAGTTCTCCCTCCATTCTCCTTCTGGAGACCCCATGCAAAGCCCATGTAGAAAATTTCACAGGATAAATGCTGCATTGATACCTGAAAGTCATCTCATTGGGTGAAAGTCTTTCATTCTTTCTCATTTCTAACAGTTGTTTTGCGCGTTGCATGGAAGATGGAGAGTTCGTGAGGGCCTGCACCTATGAGCCCTTTAGTTTTCAGGCAGCTCCAAAGGACTTGAATGTCCAGTTGATTTATCATGAATGGCATTGATACTTATGTGACTAGAAGCTGTTAGTCTGAACTGGTGCTTGGAGAAACAAAGTCAATGAAAGTCACCGATCCAATAAATCTGTGAAGGGTTGCATGGAAAGTCTTTTAAGCAAATGACAGGCCCCGTCCTACAAGGAGGCATACAGCTATTGAGGCACAAATCAATGTCCAGAAGGCCTTAGGATGACTTATATTCCAGGCTTTTATTTTTGAAATCATATAGATTTGTATGCCAATAAACTAAACAGATTCCTGATGATATAACCTCAAAGTCAATTCATATATGTGTTTACAAATATTTTGTGTGGTAGGGAGGACAGAATCTACATTAAAATCTACATTTGAAACATAGGTTTTTGGAAGTAAGTAGCTTCAGTACTGCTGGTATATGGAAGAGTGAGGTCTTTTGCTACTGACATAATGATCTGCACTCTTATTCTGCATGCACATTAATATGAGTAAATAGAATTAATCCAGCATAATAACTTATTAATCTAGTAACAAAATAATCCTTGAAGCAATCACTTGGACTATTTGACAGAACTAATGGGCCAAAATGAGCAGTTAAGTTAACCCAATGTCAAAAATCTCTTGGACCAGGTGGGGAAGTTAGATAATGTTCATGGCCTGTCACTCTGTGCACTGCCTTTGATAGCTAACAGATTTCTACAAGCTCTGGATTGCATAGATGCCAAGTGCTTCCTGGCTGCTCCAGGAGAGTATCAAAGCCAACACAATGAGTTTTAATACTGGTGAGGTCCAGGTATTCTTGGGGTTGAATGGAAGTCACCAAGGAGTCGTCTGTCAGCTTGCCTAAGAAATTTAAAAGACTATTACCCTGGCAGTGTCACAATGTCCTTTATTTATGCTTCTCTATGGGGGAGTGGGAAGAGCAGCCAGTACAGCCTGCTATAGCAGCTATCCAGCTGCTCATGCAGTTAATATAGCTGTAGAAAGAAGGTGATTTATACAAGAGCACTTTCCCCCCCAACACTGGTGCATGAGTCTCAGACCCACTCATTCTGGGAGACGTGCACTACACATAATTTCCTGTGTGCCCTGGTGACAGCAGGATAACATAGAGAGCTGCTGATTTAAACTAGAATAGGAAAAAAACACAATATATAAGTGTATTGACAATATCCATACATGACTTATGCCCTCAATGATGTTTATGAGATAGTTCACTTGTTGCAACAGACAACAGATTTCTATGAACGCAACAGAGCCAGGCAGGCAGAGATTCTGTAAAAGCTGGGGGCACAGGTTAAAAAGAGGCTTCCTGCTGCTTGCTGGTGAGGAGAAATGATTAAGGAACCAAACTGGGAAGCATGCACACATAGCTTCCAGGACCAACAGTGCTGCTGCCACAGGCAAAGGTGATCGTTGAAAGGAGCAGGGCAGACTCTATGTGGAGCCTTCTTCCCCTTTCAGGTGGTGGAGTAGGGATGAGAGGGTCTGTTATTGCTCCCCATTCCTGTGTATCCCTGCTAGAGGGGCCTGCAGTTTCACATACCTGATAAGGGCCCTGGTTGCAGCCACAGTAGCTGCTCTCCATGGTGTAGCTTCTCGACACCCCCATCTCTCTCCACACCACAACCCGGGCAGTGGAGGCTCGGGATTTCTCCACAAGGAAACTGCAGCTGCTCATTGTGAATGCTGGTGCTAGTTTATCAAGGATTTTGGGAAGAGTCTACAATTAGAAAAAAGAAAATCAAACTATGATGAGTTGCAGGTGATTAGCACTATTCATTATAAAAAATAGCTTCTCAACATTTATGTAGCATCTCTATATATCACACACTTAATATATGCTACTGTGAATCATTTATTGATCCTAAGAAATGGATACCAACTTATTTTATCATTTTTCAGATAAAGAATCTGAGGCTTAGGAAAGTAAGAATAAAGAACTTAAGTCCCACAACTACAAAATGGCTAGAATAGGATCCAGATGCCTACCTTCCCAACTCCAAAGAATATAATCTTTAGACTTGGCTTTTGTGCATCACTGTGGACCTCTGATGCACATGTATATTTGGCCCCTTACATTGCTGGGTTGAGCCTATGGGAAATCACAGATGTTATAGGGACCTGGAATTTATAGAGCAACTCAATCCAGCCTTAGTGTTTCTGCAGGGTGAGACTAAGCACCGTTCACTGACCTCAGAAGGCCACAGGGGCCACTGAAGACTCTCAAGCAGGAGCATTATGAAGTTCATTTGTTTCCTATGAGTATGGAATTGCCAAAATGAACTTTTTAGCCTTATTCTCTAAGCCATAAATCTAAAGCTGGATCAATTATAAAACTCCTAAAATTCCATCCCTTCTGGGTTTATATATCCCACTTTGGAGTAAAAAATGCTTTATTTATGACCACTTAATCTCCAGTTAGAAGGCATCTGTAGACTCTAGTCACTCTGATTGGCAGAGCTGTGGCTTCCAACACTTGACCTGCCCCAGAGGGAATGATGACTCAGAGTTGATAGTACATTTAGTCCTTGGGTCAGCAAAAATACTGAGCTTGGAAGTCCCAGAACTTCAGTGACATTAACAAGAAGGGTTCTCTCACTTCAGGACTAACTAAATACGCACAAAATAGCACGTAATGTAAAATCACGTACCTTAGGTAACAAACAGTAAAACTTCAGGCTTTTGGACAAATTGGATGACAAAAGTGTTAAAAGCCTAATGAGTTGTTAAGAATACAAATTAATTGGATTTTTTGAAAAAAAAATACTAGACTATCTAGCAAATCTCTTTATCACTCTGGTACTTACTGTCCTTGGGTTTAATATAACTGTTAATTGCATTATTGACTCTATTATAAATTATGCATTATGTAAACACACATTAATATAAATATTAACATAACTTATTCTGGTCTCTATGTTCCTACATACCCTCCAGACCTACAGAACATTCTAAAAGGGAAAAAAATGTTTTTATTGCTTGAGCTTCTGCAACTGCCTTCTAATTGATTTCATATCCACACTTATACCTCCCTCCCTGAGTTCTTGCCCTATCTTTGGCCTTCAAAATGTTCATCACAATTCCAATTTAGTTACTGTGTGTGTGTGTGTGTGTGTGTTTCTCCTCTTCAGCCTCGAAGTTCCATAAGGGCAGGAGTGTATTTTATTCACAAGAAAATTTCTGCATCCTGAGAAATATGTTACTCATAGACTTCATAACTATTTTTTGAGATAAATAGAACTTACTAGTCCAGACCCTAAGGCTCTCCTTAGATAAACATAAACATACTGCTTACATATATTTTAAAGAAAATGATTAAAAATACTCAAAATCAATTTTCATTTATCAATGTTTTAGCTCAGTGTAAGAAGTTTACTCATATTACTTTAATGATCTTTGTTTTGTAAACTTACTTCTTTTGTGATTTGTTATTTTTTAAATCATAGTTCATTTTTTAACAACAGTTATAGTTCAGAGCAAAACTGAGAGAAGAGAAAGTTGCACAGATATCCCATGTGCTCCATGGTCCCACATGGGTATAGCCTCCCTCATTATCAAAATCTTCCACCAGAATGGTGTATTTGTAATGCTTGGACCTACAATGACACATCACTATCACTCCAAGTTCATAGTTTTAAATTATGGTTCACTCTTGATCTTGCGCATTCTATGGGCTTGGTTGAATGTATAGTGACATTTATCTAACATTACTGTACCATGCAAAGTAGTTTCACATTCCTAAAACAGTTTGTGCTTCACCTGCTCACCTCCTTCCTGCTTCTCTTCCCCTGAAGACCCTGGCAACCACTGATCTTTCAATATTCCATAGTTTCATCTTTTCCGCAATGTCATATAGTTGGTGTCATACTAGTTTTCATGTTGCCTTGTCTCACTTAGTAACACCCACTTAAGTTTCCTCCATGTCTCTGCATGACATGATAACTCATTTCATTTTTGCACTGAATAATGTTCCATTGGTTAGATGTCTGAAGGTATCTTGAGTGTATTATCATGAATGAAGCTGCTACAAAATATTCATGTATAGGTTTTATGTGGACATAAGTTTTCAATTCTTTTAAGTAAATAATAAGAATTGCAATTACTGGACTTGGTGGTAACAGTATGTTAGGTTTTGTAATAACCACCAGACTGTCTTCCAAAGAGGTTGTACCACTCTATATTCCTACCAACAATGAATGAGAGTCCCTGCTGATCCCCATTCTTGTCAATAGTTGGTGTTTGTGTTCCAGATTTGGGGCATTCTAACAGGTGTATAGTGGTACCATATTATCATTTTAATTTGCACTTCCCAGATAATAAACAGTGTGGAGCATCTTTTTATGTGCTTATTTTCCATCTGTATCTCATCTTTCATGAGGTATCTTTTAAGATCTTGGGTCTATTTTCTAATCAGGTTGTTTGTTTTTTTTTATAATGTTGAGTTGAAAAGTTTCGTTATATAAACTGTTATGTTCTTATGTAAACTCTGTTCTTTGAGATAACAATTAATTATCAAACATCTTTTACTACATTTTCTTCTCTAGTCTGTAGCTTATATTTTCATTCTCTTGAGAATTTGTTTCATAGAGCAGGAAAAAAATTAAGTTTAATGAAGTCTAGCTTATTAATTCTTCCTGCTAAAGATTATGATATAGTTGTTGATATCATATCTAAAAAGTCGTTGTCAAACCTGTAGTCATTTAGATTTTCTCTTATCTTCTAGAAGTTGCCACCACGTCCTGAGCTGTTTTCCTTCACCACTTCTATCTGCCATCATGTTCTGCCTCACTCCATCTTATCTTGGGCTCAGAGCTATGAAGCTGGTCAACCATGGACTAAACCTCTAAAACTGTGACCCAAAATAAACTTCCTCCTCTACATTGTTCTTGTCAGGTTCTTTGGTAACAGAGATAACAAATCTGACTAAAACAAGTCTTTGTATCCATGAACATGAATATTTCTTCTTATTTAGTTTTTATTTTATTTCTTCATCAGACTTTTGTAATTTTCCTCATATAGATATAATACATGTTTCGTTAGACATAAAAATAGGTATTTTATTTGGAACATACTAATATAAATGGTATTGGGCTTCTTAATTTCAAATTCCACTTACTCATTGCTGTTATACAAGAAAGCAATTAAATTCTGTATATTATCTTTGTGTGCTGCAACACATTAATCATTCATTCAGGAGTTCCAGAAATAAAAATGGTTTTATTTCTTTATTTTGCAATCAGTATGACTTTATTTTGTTTTCTTGTCTTATTACATTGCTACACCTTCCAACATAATGCTGAAAAGGAGTGCTGAGAGGGTATATTCTTGTTTCACTCCTGATTTAGTGAGAAAAGTGCTTATTTCTTACCATTAATAATTTATGTTAACTGTAGCTTATTCATAAATTTTTTTATCAAATTCAGAAAGAGGAGTCTATTCTTAGTTTATTGAGAGTTTCTATTTTGTATGGATTTTGGATTTTTTCAAATGCTTCTTCTGCACAGGATCAGTTGATTTTTCTTCTTTAGTTTGTTGATAAGATGAATTCTATAAATTGATTTTGAAATGCTCATCCAGCCATGCATATCTGGGATAAATCCTAATTATATACTATATATAATTCTTTTTTCTATATTATTGGATTTGATTTGCTAACATTTCTTCTGGAATTTGCATCTATGTTCAGAAAATGATACTGATCTGTTGATTTCTTCTAATGTCTTTGTCTGGCTTCAGCATTAGTTTAATGTTGATCTAATAGAAATATTTAGTCTTGTAAAATGATTTTAAAAATATTCCCTCAGTTTCCACCTTCTGAAAGAGACTGTGAAGAATTTGTATAATTTCTTCCTTTAACATTTTGTAAAATTTACCAGTGAACCCATCTGGGCCTAGTGTTGTTTATGAAGGTTACTAATTATTATTTATTGATTCCATTTCTGTAATATATAGGCCATTTCAAATTATCTATTATTTTTGTATGAGCTTGGGTAGTTTGTGTCTTTCAAGGAATTGGTCTATTTAATATAGGTTATAAAATTTGCAGCATTCCATGAATTATGAAATTATTATCCATTTAATATCCACAGGATCTGTAGTTATGTCCCACTTCTCATTTTTTGTATTAATAATTTGTGCCTGCTCTCTTTTTTTGTTTCCCTAGATAGCCTGGCTACAGATTTAATGCTCTTATCAATTTGTCAAAGAACCAGCTTTTGATTTCCTATTTTTCAATCGCTTTAATTTATACTTTAGTATTTTGACAAATAATATATATAGTTTTGATCTATCTGATATTTTACCTCTTTCCTTTCATTTACTTTGAATTTTAATTTTTTATTACTAGTTTCTTAAGGTAGAAGCATGGATGATTGATTTTAGAATTTTCCTTTTTTAATAAATAAATTCAATGTTACAAATTGCCCTCTAAGCACAGATTTTATTGAATTCCACAAAATTTGATTAGTAGCAGTTTCATTTTCATTTAGTTAAAAATATTTTCTAATTTCTCTTGAGATTTCTTCATTGATTCATGTGTTATTTAGAAGTGTGTTCTTTAATTTCCACACATTTGGGAATTAAACCTTTCTGTTAACCTTTCTACTTATTTCTAGTTCAATTCCATTGTGTCTGAGAGCAGATATTATATGATTTCTATTCTTTTAAGGTATATTTACTGGCCCACAATTTGTTCTGTCTTGGTTAGTGTTTGATATAAGCTTCAGGAGAATATGTATTCTGGTGTTCTTGGAAGAGTCTATAGTTGCCAATTACATCCAATTGATCAATGGTGTTGTTGAATTCAATTATGTTCTTAAAGTGATTGTCTTTCATTTCAGATACCAGGGTTTTGAAGTCTCAGCTATAACTGTAGATTTATTTATTTCTGTTCGCATTTCTTTGCCTCGTGTATTTTGAAATTGTTAGGCACATACATGCTAAGAACTGTTATACCTTCTTGAAGGAATGACACCTTTATTATTGTTCAATGCCATTCTTTATCCATAACTTTCCTTGCTTTGAAGTTTGATGTGTTTGAAATTAATTAGAACTATTTTGCTTATATATCTTTCTCTGCCCATTTACTTTTAATCTAATGTGTCTTTATATTTAGAGTGGGTTTCTTCCAGACAACTTGCAGTTGGTTCTTCTTTTTTGGTCCCTTTTTACAACCTCCAATTTTCAGTTGTGCATGTACACCATTGGCATTCAAAGTGACGGTTGCTATAGTTGGGTTAATGTCTACCATATTTGTTACTATTTTCTACCTGTTTTTTGTTGTTTGTTCTGATTTTAGTTTTCCACTCTTTTCTGCTCTTTATGGTTTAAATTGAACATTGATATCATTCAATTTTCTCTCCCTTATTCACATATAAGCTCTTTCACTTTCTTTTGGTTGACCTAAAGTTTGGAATTTCAAATAAAAGAGTACCACTTCATAGACAGTATGATTACCTGTTTATTATTAAGTGGTCTTAATTCTCCTTCTTGTTTTCTTGCTTTCATTCATTTCTCATATATATACAAGAATATGTGTGCATGCATGAATGATCAAATATATTGTTTCTATTATTATTTTGAACAAAATGCTATTTATTCAATCAATAATAAGAAAAATCAAGTTTTCATTTTACTGTCTCTTATTCTTCCTTCAATACTCTTCTTTTTCATTGTAGAATCAAGGTTCTAACCTATATTATTTTCCTTCTCTCCAAAGGTCTGTTCTTAACACTTCTTGCAAGACAGGTCGACCGGCAACAAATTCATTCAGTGTTTATTGAGAAAGTCCTTATTTCGTCTTCACTTTTGAAGTATAACTTCACAGGGTCCAGAGATCTAGGTTGGTGGTATTTTCTTTCTCAACACTTTAAATGTTTTGCTGTACTCTCTTCTTGTTTGCAAAGTTTCTGAGGAGGTCAAATCTAATTCTTATATTTTGCTCTCTCTAGAATAAGGCATTTTCCCTCTTCAGTATTTTTTCTATACTTTTGATTTTCTGTAATTTGAAAATGATATGCCTAAGTGTAGGCCTTTCTGCATTTGTCCTTCTGGTGTTCACTGAGCTTCCTGGATCTGTAGTTTGGTGTCTGACATAAACCTGTTTTTGTTAGCTAATACACACTCTGCTCAAAAAAACCACACTTTCAAATTAATTACATGTATCTTGAGGAGTTTAACTAGTTATGAACCTTTCATTAGATTAAGGTAGACAGGTGACTTAGCAGGAAAATTTTGAGTATTTCTCTTACATTTCCACAACTATAGTTTATACATTCATTAAATAATAGACTCCCAACTTGGCATTTATATTAAATTTTAATTCTATCATCTCATTATTCTTTTGGTTTCACATATGTAAATCTATGACAGAGAAAAGAAAGCAGAGATAGCTATTCCATACAGGAAGTTGTTTTGTTTTGTTAATGAATAGGAAACAGATGAACTCTTAAGCAGTGTAACATCCCACAGGGATGTAAAGAAGTTTACATAAGATGCAATATGTCCAATGTGTAATAGACATCCAAATATTATAATATTATTTATAATTATTATAAATATGTCCCAAGAAAAGCCTCCTTCTCTTCTGGCTTTTTCTCAAGGTAGAGCTGGGAATATACATTGAAGACTTTATTCAAGAGCAGAAAGATTCTACTGCAATCTAGAACGTTGGCTAGACACTAAATATCAGGCATTGTAGCACACCCACTAAAGGAAGGCAGGGAAGAGCCACATAGACCTGAACTAAGAACATTCCAGTTCCACCATGTACTTGCTGTGCAACTTCAGATAAGCTACTCAGCCTCTCTGAGTCTTAGGCCCTTCATCTGTAAAATGGGAGAATGAACATCTCCTTGTTAGAGTTGTTACAAGGAATAAATGAGATAATATAAATAAAAGGCATGGCATAGGAGCTGACATTTGGCACAGTCTAAACACAGACTTGGCAGGGATTTAGGACTAGTACAGAATTTGCCTCCAGGATGGGTCATCTATTTCTTTGTAGATATCGAATCCCATTTCTCTATAAGCATTAGAGTCAGGGGCAACCTTAACCAATGAGGGTGCATTCAATTATTTTTATTTTAAGATATATTTTAGAAGCACAAGCTATATTTTATTTTTCCAAGCTATATTTTAATTCATTTGACTTCTGCCAACTCTTCCCAAACATTCCCTGGTTTCCAAAATTCAAAGAATATGGAATTCTCTCAAAGAGAACTCAGAAGCTAGCACTTAGCTTAGAGCTCACATCCAAGTAGAACCCCTCTTCTCTACCAGAAAGATGCAAGCTCCCTATGATCAGCCTATAGAACTCAAATGTCTTCTTTCTTCTGGATTAAGCATGTGACAAAGAGGAGATAGTATAGCACTTAGAGCACTGGGTAATTATTATTATTGTACTGTTTAAAGTGCAGTTTGCCGATGAGTGAAGATTGAAAAAGAAAAGTAATGCTGCCCAAATATAAATATTCACCCTTCCAAAATTAGGAAACATTTAAAGCCTCTCTTCACATTGCATAGATCTCCTCTTTAACTTAGACATCTCATTGTTTTCCAAGCTCCAAACAAGAATATATTCTTTCTTTTAATATCTATTTAATTCTGAATTACAGTCATTTGACTCATTGCTCTGCTTCTCTCCAAGATGGCACACAAATACAAAATCTCCGAGGTCAGATTCTATTATAGTTTGGATGTGAGGTGTTCCCCAAAAGCTCATGTGTGATACAGTGTAAAAAGGTTTAGAGAAGAAATGATTGGGTTATTAAAGCCTGAACCCAATCAGTGAACTAATCCCCTGGGGAGATTAACTGAGTGGTACTTGAAGGTGAATAAGGTGTGGCTGGAGGAGGTGGGCCATTGTGGACATGCCTTTAAGGTATATAGTTTGTATCTGGTAAGTGCAGTGAGTCTCCCTGTGCTTTCTGATCATCAGGTGAGCTGCTTACCTCTGCCACACTTTTCTGCTATGATGTTCAGCCTCACCTCAAGCCCCTAGGAATGGAACTGCGCTTCTCGGGACTGAGCTCTCTGGAACTGTGAGCCTCCAAGTAAACTTTTCTTCCTGTTCAACTGTTCTGTTCAGGTCTTTTAGTAACAGCAGCAAAAAAAGCTGATTTAAACAGATTCTAAAAGTGTGAACCTGTATTTCTGCTAACTACATAACCTGGGACACCTTACTTAATCTCTGTGATGCTGTTCCTTGATGTATGAAATGGGATGTTAGTAAAAGTATTTATTAACTCAAAAAATGTTTGTTAAACATCTTCTATACAACACAGTATTCTATAATATGAGGTAGCTGTAAAAAGTAAACATATTAAATATTAAATTAGTGCACATAGAGTGCTTAGCATAGCACTTTGCACACACTAGGCATGGTGTATCAATGATAATTATTATCTCTGCAATGTCTCAAAATTGGAATTTTACATAGAGGACAAATACCAGGAAATGTCACCGAAATAGGATATTTCCAAGCAGTGGTGCACAAGACCCAACTTCGATTCATTTCTTCTTAATTCACTATTATCCAAAACTGGCAATCCAATTGTTTCAAGGCTCAAGTCTTAATTATTACAGAATTCATGTCCTTGTACTTCTTCAGATTTTTCTTGAAATCAAACTTGAATTAAAATTTTTCTCATGTTGTTTTTCTTCACATATTCATCATATTTACCCCCTCAAAAATATGTCTGTTGAAGCCAGGTAAGCACCAACTAAGAGTTAATGAGTCCTTTCTGTGTTATCTCATCATATTTCTGCTCCTACACTTATTCTATATTTTACATTCCTGATTATCTCCCCGTCTCCACACCTAATGCGTGTGTGCATATGTGTGTGTGTGTGTATGTGTGTGTGTGTGTTGCTGATATTGAACCCAGGGTCTTGTGCATGTGAGGCAAGCACTCTACCAACTGAGCTATATCCCTAGCCCTACAACTAATATTTTTTACAAGTAGACCCCTGTTTCACTCAACTTTGTTATCCAAATACCTACCACAGTGCCTGGAAACCGGCATATGATCAATAAATGTTTGGAAGTATACATTAGCCTTTTATTATAGTAAGTATACAGTTCAATGACTTTTAGATATTTTGCAACTATCTCTACATTTCAGCTTTAGCACATTTTTCTGTCTCAAAGGTTGTTGGTGTTTTCCACGCTCCTTTGCAGTCAATCCCTGCCCTCCTTGATTTCTGAGTTTCTTCAAGACCATAGTTTTACTTCTTTCAAAAATTTTATATAAATTGAATCATACTATTGTTTCCTTTTATTTATTTATTTGGTACTAGGGATTGAACTCAGGGGCACTCAACCACTGAGCCACATCCCCAGCCCTATTTTGTATTTTATTTAGAGACAGGGTCTCACTGCATTGTTTAGCCCCTCACTTTTGCTGAGGCTGGCTTTGAACTTGCAATCCTCCTGCCTCAGCCTCCCAAGCCACTGGGATTCCAGGCGTGCACCACCACACCTTGCTACTATTTTTTTTTTCTGACTACTTTCACTTTGTAGGTATTTTTGAAGTTCACTCATGTTCCATGTGTCAGTTGTTTGAAACTTTAATTCTATTTCAGTTGCATGAATATATTGTCCTTTATCTGTTCACAAGTTGGGGTGTGGATATGGCTTGTGTTCTATGTAGGGATGCTATGCATAAAGTTGCTAGAGCATTCGTGTACAAGACTTTGCTTATATGTGTTCATTTCTCTTGGACATAAACATAGGCAAGAAATTGTTGGGTGGTAGTTTAAAAATATGAAGAAATTTTTTAAATATGAAGAAATTTTTAAAAAGTGTTTTCCAAAGTGGCCATTTAACATTTCCTCTGTCTCTGAAACTTGGTGGTTCCTGTCTTTTTTACTCTGATCATTCTAGTGATGGTGTAGTGCTATCCTGTTGTGATTTTAATTTGGAATTACTAATGAAACAATAATGAATATCATTCATATTAGCCAATTATACATTAACTTAGTTTAATTGTACAATCACTCCTTTGGCTCATTTTTATAAATGGATTATTGTATTTTAACTATTGAATTACCCCAAAAAATTCTTTATATATTCTAGATACAAGTCCTTTATCAAATAAATAATTTACAAATACTTTCCCCGACTAAAGTTTGTCTTTCCAATTTCTTAACAATGTCTTTTGAGAGCAAAATAATTTAAATTGAATAAAGCCCAACTTATCTACTTTTTCTTCTGTATATTATACTTTGGGTGTTTTGTCTAAGGTAGCTTTGATTAGAGAACACAAAAATACAAAGATTTTCTAGTAGTTAGTATTCTTTATGTTTTATAGCTTGGTTCTTACATTTAGGTCTATAATCTATTTTAACTTATATTTTGTATATGATGTGAGTCCAGTATCTAAATTTGTATTTTTCCATGTGCTTAACCAGTTGTTCCACCACTATTTACTGGGTAAACTATATTTCTCCCATTGAATTGCCTTGGCATGTTTGTCAAAGACCAGTTGACTACAATGTGCGAGTGTGCTGTAGCTCTGTCTGTTCTGTTCCATTGATCTATATATTTGTCTTTATGCCAATACTACAGTTTCATGATTACTGTAGCTTTTCAGTAAGTTATGAAATAGAAACTAAATCCTCAAATATCATTCTTCTCTTTCAAAATTGCTTTAGCAATTCCAGTTTCTTTGCATTTCCATATAAATTTTAAGATTAACCTGTCAATATCAACAAAAGTCTAAAGAGGGACATTTCATACTACTTAAGGGAGCCACACATCAAAAAGACATAACAGTTATAAATAGATATGCCCCAAACAATGGAGCATCTATGTTCATCAATCAAACTCTTCTGAAGTTCAAGAGTCAAATAGATCACAATATAATAATTCTGGGTGATTTTAACACACCTTTTCACCACTAGATAGATCTTCCAAACAAAAGTTTAACAAAGAAACTACAGAACTCAATAATACAATCAATAACATAGACATAACTGACATATATAGAATATATTATCCATCAATGAGGGAATACACTTTCTTCTCAGCAGCACATGCATCCTTCTCTAAAATAGACCATATATTATGTCACAGAGCAATGCTTAGTACCTACAAAAAAGTAGAGATACTACCCTGCATTCTATCAAACCACAATGGAATACCATTAGAAATCAATGATAAAATAAAAAAATAAAATCTACTCCAATATCTGGAAACTAAAAAATACACTATTGAATGAACAATGGGTTGCAAAAGATATAAAAGAGGAGATTAAAAAATTCTTAGAGGCAAATGAGAAAACTGATACAACACATAGAAATCTCTGGGACACTATGAAAGCCATTCTAAGAGGAAAGTACATTACATGGAGTTCATTCCTTCAAAGAAGAAAAAGTCAACAAATAAATGACCTAACATTATATCTTAAAGCCCTAGAAAAAGAACAAATCAACCCCCAAAGCAGTAGAAGACAGCAAATAATTAAAACCAGAGCTGAAATCAATGAAATTGAAACAAAAGAAACAATTGAAAATATGGACAAAAAAAGTTATGTTTTGAAAAAATAAATAAAATTGACAGGCCCTTATCCATGCGAATGAATAAAAGGAGAGAGAAAGCTCAAATTACTAACATACATGATGAAAAAGGAAATATCACAACAGACACTACAGAAATACAGAAGATAATTAGAAACTATTTTGAAAATTTGTACTCAAATAAAATAGAAAATATTGAAGGTATCAACAAATTTCTAGAGGCATAAGATACGTCCAAACTAAATCAAGATGATATACACAATTTAAACAGATCAGTTTCAAGCAGGAAAATAGAAGACACCATCAGAAGCCTACCAACCAAGAAAAGTCCAGGACCAGATGAATACACAGCTGAGTTCTACAAGACCTTTAAAGAAGAACTAACACCAACACTCCTCAAACTATTTCATGAAATAGAAAAAGAGGGAACACTTCCAAACACATTCTATCAGGCCAATATCAACCTGATTGCAAAACCAAAGACATATCAAAAAAAAGAAAACTTCAGACCAATATCTCTAATGAACACAGATGCAAAAATTCTCAATAAAATCTGGCAAATCGAATACAAAAACATATCAAAAAATCATGCCCCACGATCAAGTGGGACTCATCCCAGGGATGCATGTTTGATTTAACATAAGGAAATCAAGAAATGTAATTCATCACACCAATAGACTTAAAGAATCATATGATCATTTTAATAAATACAGAAAAAGCATTCAAAAAAATACAGCACCCTTTCGTGTTCAAAACACTAGAAAAACTAGAGTTATCAGGAACATACCTCAACATTGTAAAAGCTATATATGCTAAGCCCCAGGCCAACATCATTCTAAATGGAGAAAAATTGAAGGCATTCCCTCTAAAAACTGGAACAAGACAGGGATGCCCTCTTTCACCACTTCTGTTTAACATAGTTCTTGAATCTCTAGACAGAGCTATTAGACAGATGAAAAAAATTCAAGGTATATGAATAGGAAAAGAATTCAAATTATCACTATTTGCTGACAATATGATTATTTACTTAGAAGACCCAAAAAATTCCACCAGAAAACTTCTAGAACTAGTAAGTGAATTCAGCAAAGTAGCAGGATATAAAATCAACACTGATATATCAAAGGCATTTCAGTACATCAGTGACAAATCCTCAGAAAGAGAAAGTAGGAAAACTGCCCCATTTACAATAGCCTCAAAAAATTAAATAAAATACTTGGGAATGAACTTAATGATAAGACGTAAAAGACCTCTACAATGAAAACTGCAGAATGCTAAAGAAAGAAATTAAAGAAGACCTTAGAAGATGGAAAGATCTACCTTGTAATTGGATAGACCAGAATTAATATTGTAAAAATGACCATTCTACCAAAAGCACTATACAGATTCAATGCAATCCCAATCAAAATCCAAATGACATTCCTCATATAAACAGAAAAAGCAGTCATGAAATTCATCTGGAAAAACAAGAGACCCAGAATAGACAAAGCAATCTTTATCAAGAAAAGTGAATCTGGTGGCATCCTATTCCAGACCTAAAACTATACTACAGAGCAATAGTAACAAAAACAGCATGGTATTGGCACCAAAATAGAACTGTAGACCAATGGTACAGAATAGAGGACACAAAGACAAACCCACATAAATACAGTTATCTCATAGTATTGGACACAAGATAGCCTCTTCAACAAATGGTACTGGGAAAACTGGAAATCTACATGTAACAAACTGAAATTAAACCTCTACCTCTCACTATGCACAAAACTCAACTCAAAGTGGATCAAGGACCTAGAATTAAACCAGAGACCTTACACCTAATGGAAGAAAAAGCAGGCCCAAATCTCTATCATGTCAGATTAGGCCCCAATTTTCTTAATAAGAAAAAATATAGCATAAGAATTAAAACTAAGAATCAATAAATGGAATGGATTCAAATTAGAAAGCTTCTTCTTAGCAAAAGAAATAATCAGTGAGGTGAATAGAGAACCTACAGAATGGGAACAAATCTTTACCACAAGGACATCAGAGCACTAATCTCTAGGATATATAAAGCACTCAAAAATTTTAACACCAAAAAAAAAAAAAAAAAAAAACAAATAACTCAATCAATAAATGGGCGAAGGAACTGAACAGATACTTCTCAGAAGTGGACATACAATCAATCAAGAAATATATGAAAAAATGTTCAACATCTCTAGCAATTAGAGAAATGCAAATCAAAACTACTTTAAGATTTTATCTCACTCCAGTCAGAATGCGCGCTATCAAGAATACAAACAACAATAAGTGTTGGCGAAGATGTGGGGAAAAGCACACTCATACATTTCTGGTGGGTCTGCAAATTGGTGCAGCCAATCTGGAAAGTAGTATGGAGATTCCTTGAAAAATTGGAATGAAACCACCATTTGACCCAGCTATCCTACTCCTTGGTTTATACCCAAAGGACTTAAAAACATCATACTACAGGGACACAGCCACATCAATGTTTATAACAGTACAATTCACAATAGCTAAACTGTGGAGCGAATGCAGATGCCCTTCTGTAGATGAATGGATAGGGAAACTTTTGTATATACACAATGGAATACTACTCAGCATTGAAAGAGAATAACACCATGGCATTTGCAGGTAAATGAATGGAGTTATAGAACGTAATGCTTAGTGAAGTAAGCCAATCCCAAAAAACCAAAGGCCCAATGTTTTCTTTGATATGAGGATTCTGACTCATAATGGGAATGGAGGGGTGGAGCATGGGAGGAATAGAGGAACTTAGATAGGACAAAGGGGAAGGAGAGAAAGGGAGAGGGTATAGGAGAACAAAAGTCAGTGGAATGAGTTAGACATCAATTCCCTAAGTACATATATGAAGAAACAAATGGTGTGAAAATACTTTGTATTCAAACAGTGACTTGAAAAATTGTGCTCTGTATATGTAATATGAAATGAATTTCATTTTGCTGTCATATATAAAAAATTAGAAAAATAAATAATTTAATTAAAATTTTTTTTAAAAGTCCTGCCAGAATTTTGATTGATAAGAAATGTACTGAATGTATAGAAGATCTTTGGAAAAACAACCATTTTAAGAATATTGACATTCCTAATGCATTAATTTGGTATTGCTTTCTATTTATTTAGGTCTCTAAATTTTCTCAACAGAGTTTTGCAGTTCTCAGATATAATGCACTTTTCTTTGTTAAATCTATTCTTAACTGTCTTAATAGTTTTGATATGATAACTAATGTATGGGATTTTTTTCTTAATCTTCTTTTGGATTATTCAGTGTTTTTACATTAAGTAATACTGATTTTTACATCAATCATGTATCTTGCTTTTTTGCTAAATTTGCTCCCTAGTTTCAGTAGTTTATTTTGTAAACTCCTGAAACTTTTCTACATAAAATACTATATTTCCTGTAAGTAAAGGTGGTTTTTTTCTTTTTTCTAATATGATTCTTAATATTTTGCTTGCTTTATTGTGCCATCTAGAATTTCTAGTCCAATGCTGAAGAGAAGTAGCAGGAGAAAATGGTCTTATCTTATTCCAGAACTTATGGAGAAAAGATCAGGCTTTTACCATTAAATGCGATGATAGCTATCACATTATTTTTCAGATGCTCAGTTTCAAGTTGAAAAAATTCCCTTTCTATTCCTAGTTTGTTATGGGATTTTATTTTAAATGAATGTTCAGTTATATCAGATGTTTTTTTCTGCATATATTGAGATAATGATGTGGGTTTTTGCCACTTGTTTAAGTACCAGGAATACAAGAGTATTTGACTTTTAATTTTATACTAATCTTGTATTCATGAGATATAACTCACTTCATCACAGTGAAGAATAAATTTTACATGCTGCTGGGTTTGATCTGTTAATATTTTGTAGAGAACTTTTGCATAGGTGTTTGTAAGAGATATTATGGTGTAGCCTTCTTATGATGTCTTTTTCTGGTTTTGGTATCAGGGTAACAGAGGCCTCATAAAATGAGTTGGCAAGTGTTTCTTCTCTATTTTCTGAAAGAATAACTTTTTACAATTAAAAATTATTTCTTAAGTGTTTCATAAATTTTGCCAACAAAGCCATTTAGGCTTAGGATTTCATTTGAGGACAGATCTTTAATTACTAATTCACTTTATTCCCTTAAAATAGCTTCTCCAATTCTCTGACTTCTTGAGTCAATTTTGGTAGTTTATGTCATGTAAAGAATTTACCCACCTGTTGGCATATAGTTGTTAATAAAATCCTTTTTTATATTGATGTTCTGTATGATACCCTTTCTCTCATTCTTAATTTTTGTAGTTTGTGTTGTCTTTCTTTCCTTAGTCATTTTTGCTAAAGTGTTATCATCTTGTTAATCACTTTAAAAAGCAAAACTATGACTATGGTTTTTCTATTGTTTGAATTATTTTTGTTTCATCAATTTTAATTTTGGTCTTTACTTTTTTTTTCTTTCTTATGCTTACCTAGGATTTTAATTGCTCTTCTTTTTCTTGATTATAAATGTGAAAGCTAAGATTACAGATTTTAGATCTTTCTATCTTTCTAATATAAGCATTCAAAGCTATACATTTTAGATGCATGCCACAAAATTGATATATTGTTTTTACTTTTATTTAGTTCAAGATATTTTCTAATTTTCCTTCATATTTCCTATTTGTCCAATGATTTAATTTAAAGCAAGCTGTTCAATTTCCATATATCCAGTGATATCCCATATTTCTTACTAAAATTGATTTAAAATTTAATTATGTTGTGGCTGGTGAAAATATTTTATGTTTTCATTTTTTAAAGACCTATCAACATTTGTGTTGTGGCCTATAATAGGGTATATCCTGGAGAGTTCTTGTTGTGGATTCAAAAAAATTATGTCTTCTTTTGTTTTGAGGAAAAGTATTATGCATGTAATGAGTTAGGTCAAGTATTCTCTAGAATTACTAATTTTCTGTTTAGTCAGTCTATCACTTATTGAGAGACTAATATGAATATATCCAGCCATTTTTACTGAATTTTTAACATATATTTTTAATTCTATTTTTGTTTTGTGTATTTGGGAGTAATATGTACACAGAGATTGATAATTATCATGTTATTCTGATGAACTACTCCTTTCAGTATTATCAATTGCCACTCTTATCCCTAGGAATATTTCTTTTTTTAAGTCTATTTTGTATTATATCAATATAACTACTTCATTTTTTGTTATGGTTATACTTTAGGTATCTTTTTCCCATCCTTTATTTTTTTACTTTTTTTGTGTTATGAAACAAAAGCATGTCTCTCTGGTTGGGGTTGTACTGGGTTTGATTCTCAGCACCACAAAAAAATAATAAATAAATAAAATAAAGATCCATTGACAACTAAAAAAATATTAAAAATAAAAAAGTATTTCTCTCACAGATAGCAAACTAAATTTTATTTTTAATAAATCTTAAAGCCTCTGCCTTTTGAAAAAATGTTTTAGCATTTATATTTAATGTAATTGTTTATATATTTCTGAACTTATATCTGCAATTTTGCTACTTATTTTATGTACATATCTATTTATTATTATTATTATTATTATTATTATTATTATTATTATTTTGCTTTTCCAATATGGCCTTCTTCTTTAGCCATTATTTCCTCAAATATTTTTCTAGGTATATTTCACTCTTTTACTATCTCCTGTTGCATGTTGATTGCTATGTTTGATGTTTTCTTATAAGTTTATAAGACTCTTTCCTTTAATTTAATCTTTTTTCCCCTCTGTTTTTTGAGTTGAATAAATTTAGATAGACCATCACATTTACTGATTCATTATCCTGGTATCTGCTAATGATTCTATCCAGCAAATTTTCATGTTTGTTATAGGACTTTCCTTCCCTTTTTGTTTCTAATTATCTATTCCTTCTATGTTGAACCATTATCATCATATTTTGTATTAACCTTGGAATAGTTTTCTTTAATATTTTTATATACTTTAATAGTTATATTGAAATTGTTTCTGAGAAATTCAACATCATGGCCCATACAAGTCAATTTCTACCAACAGCACTCTTTCCTGAGTATAGATCACCCACTCTTCATTCTTTACCAGTGTTGTAATTTTTTATTGAAAAATGGGACATTCTATATTATATTTAATAGCACCTCTGGACACTATTTTACTTTTCTAAATGTTATTTAAAATTGTTTTCACTTTTCTGAATTAATCTGCAGAAGCTTTGTCCTTTTCCTCTTCTGAAGTGAACGTCACTGATGTCTCCTCATGCTTTTTTAAATATTTAATTTTTTTATCTTGTTATCTATGTCTGCTAAGCCGATTGATTAGCCAATGATTTTGACAGAAGTTGTACTCAAACATCTTCAGCCCATAAAATATCCTTCTTTGTTGCTTGATTTGTATTTAGATTGGGAGAACTTTCAAAGTTTGTGGTCAGTTCTCAAGTTACTTTGGATTTTCTATTTCCTGTGCTTTCTTGGGTCTCCCCTGCACAGACACACATTTTCTTATATGGATGTACAGAGATCTTACATTAGCTTTCTATGGCTCTCTCATTTCAAAAATCTTACCTATGAATTTCTGGAACTCTCTCTCTCTCCCTCCCTCCCTCTGTGTGTGTGTGTGTGTGTGTGTTTGTCCATCCTTGCATTGCTAAAACTGCATTTTTTAATGATTAAACAAAGAGGGTCAAGAGCAGCTCCAATCCAGAAAGTCACAGACTTCTGCTGCTCTTAAATGAAACTCCAGCAAATTTCAAGAACAAATGTTTCTCTTTTTTTTCTCAGCTCTTGGTTAATTTCTAGAATCTTAAAATGGTTGATTTTAGCAAATTTGTCATTTGTTCTATATGTGTGTTTTATAGAGAGAATTTGCTGACCTACTTATACCAACATAACTAGAAGTAGCTCCATTAAGATAATTAATAAAATTGGATAAATGTTGTAGAGCAAATGTAAAATATAATGGAATATATATAGTATATAATTGTCTCTCCAATACTTATGCTTAAAGACAAGAAACATGTTTAGAATTGTTGCATTTTAGATGTCAATATAGAAAGCCTCTAGGGCTATTGACTCCGGCAAGTGTCATTACTGTAACATTACATTAACATCTTACACAAACATTCTTCCCTGTGTCTAAGTTTCCTCATCAATAAAATGAGTCCTTGTGATTCTGAAAAGATCCATTTGCAAACAGACACACATACAAAGAAACATGTTACGCAAATCACCACAATCCAGGTTGTTATTTATAGATCAGTGATGTCAGATTGTCAGTGATGGAAGGAGCTACGTATTCAGGACCCAAAAAACAAGATAGTTTAGGTTGAAAGTAAGGGTGGGGGCCAAAACCTTACTCACCTGACTTCTTCCACATATCTAATAGTATCTCATGAATCAACTTCAAAGAACTCTAGAGCATCAATGGAATTAATTTAATAAATTACTTTTAAACTTTGACCCTCTCATTTGACAAGGGAGAAAACTGAGACTCAGGCAGCTGTTGCACTCCAATTAATAGATCATATTAGTGTTCAGATGGACTAGTCTTCCTTCTTTCCTTCTTCCCTTTCTTCCTTCCTTTCTTTCATACTGGAAATTTGAACCTAGTGATGGTTTAAAACGGAGCTATACTTCCAGCCCTTTTTACATTTTGTTTTGAGATGGGGTCCAAGTTGCCCTGGTTGGCCTCCAATTTTCAGCCCTCCTGACTCAGCCTTCTCAGTTGCTGGGATAACAGACATGTGCCACCATGCTCAGAAGGATAAGTCTTTCAAATAGCATTGCTATTAAATACTACTGTGTTTATCCTCAAGGGCAGAGGTTATGGCATATCCACCTGTCATGTTATGCCTCACACATTGCCTGACACCATACTACGCATCACAGTATTCATCAAGTTTGTTAATTAAGTAGCATGATCCATTTACTGAAATTGAAGTACAGAGGCTAATAATCCATACTGTAATTGACAATGATACCTAGCCTCTGCCCCATTCCATGTCAGCTTTTTACAGGAGATATCTTAAGTTTCTATTTCTTCAAATCATCCATGAACACCGTTACGTTCTCTTGGAAAAGGAGTGGTAAGGGACATACTGACTATATTTCAGATTATACTGTTAGGAGGTTTTGTTATTGTTGTTGTTCAAAGCAAACTATGCCTAAGAGAAATTTTTGTGCAGGTTGTCATGAGCTGCTCAAATAAATATTTTGATTTTCTAAACCAGTTTCCTAGGTAAGAATAAGTAGTTAAGCTTCTTGTCACTCTGGTTGAGTCTTAGACCAAAGAGGCCATTGCAGATAAACTGTTGATCCTGCAATAATAGCCCTGGGATAACTGTACTGATCATCAGCAGCCAATTTCTGATGGGCATAGGTAAAGAAGGGCAGAAGAAATCCAAGGAACAGGGAAAGTATTTCCAGATGAAGAATAGTTTGGTGGACTTTTACCATTTTTAAGACAGCTAATAATTTTGAGTATGAAGCTGTTTCATATACAGTAAATTGCAATATTCAGAACAGATTTAGAAGCAGTAACCACCACCCTAATTTTCTTCCTTTTCAACATAAATTTGAAACAAAGGCCAGTTTTATTTTGCTCAGTTAACAATGGCTTGTTTTCTTTATCCTGATAATAAAAAGCCCTCCCTTATTTACTCCTCCTTAACTTCCTAGTTGGTTCAGGTTTAACAGTGAAGCTCTAAACACTGGAACCTGATAAAATAGAATTAGTTTCAATGGATTACTGCTCTGCTTGTTATAGAATGCTCATATAGAGAGATGTTGATGGTTTAAGTCCTTTAATTTATTTAGCCCTTCATACTTATTTAAGGTCCTTTGTATGCAATATCATTGTGTTCCTTCCATAATCTATGTAATACAGGCAGTATTTTTATTATCTTCATTTTACAGATGACAGAATGGTAGTTCAGAGAGGTAATGTTAATGACTCATAGTCACACAGTTAATAATTGTAAAGTCAGATATTAAAATTAAGCTTCCTGTCTCTAATTATCATGACCTTTATTGCACATCATGTCATAGAACACAGAGGCAAAGCAACCAAATAGTAAGCCATTATTCAACACAAGATTCCCACCTTCTTGTATTACTACCTCATCATTAAAGAAACCAAAATGATTGTTTAGAAACAAAAAAAAAAAAAATGGG
>NW_026000196.1:8038194-8269012 GCF_001458135.2 Marmota marmota marmota
AAACCAAAAAAAAAAAAAAAAAAAAAAAATGGGTGGTACACAGGTCACAAAGGTAAGACTGGTCATAAAGTATGTTTTGTCATTTTTCCCCAGTGACTCACCCTGTAGCTGACATCCTCCAAGAGAGTAGATGCACTCACGGTGCAGCCTGCTTGCCACAGGGTCTCCTTGACACTGCAACCATACAGGAACATGTTCTTCTTTTGGGAATGGCCATGGAAATCACAGAAGACCTGCAGCAGCCAAAGGAGAAAATAAATCCAGGCCAGGTTCTCTGGTTTCTTAAAAGTTCAAATGTCACCTTGCTCAGGTAGTTACTGTTTACTCAGCAGAAGAGCCATGTGGGGATCCCTGGTGACTTTGGCAAGAGTTACACTGATGGAGTTATCAGGGAAGAATGTAGATTGCAGGGATTTTAGGAATGTGAGGAAATGGAAGTCATGAATTTTGCTTCTGAGAAATTTCCCTGTGACTGTGAGGCGACAGGGTCAGAGCTCGAAGAGAAAATAGGAACAAGGGCATCTTAAAATATATATGAGAGTTTTAAATAATTTAAAAAGTCAATAGGAGAGATCCATTTTTAAAACAAGGATTAAATATACACAAAGAGAAGTTAATAAATCACTCTTTTTCTCTAGGTTCTGGTGTGGTGCGGAATGACCACTAAGACTCAATGGCTTTCCAAACAAAGGTTTATTTTTTATTCATGTTACAGATCAGCTGTGACACTGCTCTGCATGACTTCATTCTAGGATATAAGCTAAAGGAGAAGCCCTAATTTGGGACATGCTATTTTTGTGGTAGAGTGAACAAAAATGTCAAAGTTAGAATCATGCAATGGTTGTTAAAGCTTTTACTGAACATCATCTCTGCTTACATTCCATCAATCAAAGTCACTCTTGTCATCAAAGCCAACCTTATCATCTTATAGGAGAAATAATTTCTCCTATACAATAAGAAAAATAATAAAATTTAGAAAGATGACCATAAATTATTTCCAGGTCTGCATACATGTGTACCTTGACAATAAACTGTGCTCCATTACCACTAAGAGCTATATGGCATATTTTGGCCAATAATAATGATGCAAGCAGAAGATTATAAAGCACTTGCACTTAGGTTAATTTTCCTGATGTTGCTGGGAACCCTGCAACAATGCCATGTGAACAAGCCCTGGCTAGCCTGCTGGAGTATGAGAGACATGCTGTCAACATCCACATTTTCCTACCTGATATCAAGCCAACAGCAGACAAGGAAATGAATCCACCTTAGAGTATCCAGCCTCAGGGAAATTATCAAGTTTACCTGGATGACTCTCACTTAGAATTATTAAAAATAATGCATAGATTTTGTTTCAGCCACTAAATTCTGGGGTGGTTTATTAAGCAACAAAAGCAAAGTGCTATGATCATTTTTTGTTTTAGTCTAACTATATATGCTCCCCTCCATCCTACAGATAAATGCTCTCATTTCCTCCCCAAGGAAGATACACTGAATGTTCCACCATATCACAGTAAGTGACTTTCAGTACAAGATCTCATTTCAGTCTTTACATTCCAAACATAACTTCTGATCCCTAAACAATAAAGGCAAATCTTGTGCTTTCCAAACACCTACACACATGGTTGAATAATGAAACAATATCCCCAATAAACACTCATGTTTGGAGGGACTAAATTGGACAGACAGGGCAGTTTATTGTCCAAAACAATTGTGCAGTGCTTCCAGGCAGACTTGGGACGTGCCTAGATCTGCAGGCAGGGCTGGCTAGTTAAGAACTGATTCTGCTCCTATCAGCAGCTCACCAGTATTTTTTTCTCTATAGATCTTTACTCTACCCTTGAGATCTGCTTAGTTTTCCATTTTCCTTCTTGGCCACACATGAAAAAGTTACCGAAGAATACAGCCCCTTTTGAGTTCAAGCACTGAGCTTTTCTGATTCCTGATGTGGAAAAGTTTGAGGGTCCAAAGATAATTTTGGTTTCAAAAAGCCACAGTCTCTTTGAATCAATGCACTTGGAAAGCACTAAGAAATAAAACACATGAAGGCAAAATAGTTTCCCTTCATTATTGGTTTTAATTTCTTTAAAACATAATGGATGGTCTAAAGCAGAGTGGCAACAATGCAGAGAATGGTCATAGCCTATGAAAAATAAATGTATTAAAATAAATAGCAGAAAATATAAAGTGGATATATACTGCTACAGAGTCTTTATAGTATACATGAAGCAGTATATTATCTGAAGGTAGACTCTGTTTAATTAAAGATGGATATTATAAACAATAGAGTGAACAATAAAATGTTTTTAAAGAACATAAGTACTAGTTCACGCATAGATAAATTTGATTAATAAAAATTCTCAAGTAATGCAAGAGAAATTGTAATAGACAATGCTAAAAATAAATTAAACATATAAAAATAGCTAGCAAAATTATAAATCCCAGTTTCAACATATCACATGTTTCATTTAATGTTAATGGTCAAAATGTACTAATTAAAAGGCAAAGAATGTCCGATTGGATACAGAAGCAATATCAAACATATTCCATCTATGGGAAATCCATCTTAAATGTAAGATTAATGGATGAGTTAAAAGTAAAAATATATACTATGCAAACAATGAACAAAAGAAAGTTGGAATAGCTATATTAATTATCAGTGAAAGTAGATGCTTGAACAAGAAATATTATCTGGGATAAAGGGGGTTGTGATAATTTATGTATTAATCTTATCTTTGATGGTTAAGTGCTACCACTTGGCCTCTTTTACTCAGAGATTCCATACTGTATATGAAAATCAAAGATCTTTTCTTAGCCAGGCACAGTGGTGCACACCTGTTATCCCAGCGGCTCAGGAGGCTGAAGCACGAGGAGCACGAGTTAAAAGCCAGCCTCAGCAAAAGCAAGGTGCTAAGCAACTCAGTGAGACTCCTGCCTCTAAATAAAATACAAAATAGGGCTGGGGATGTGGCTTAGTGTCCAAGCACCCCTGAGCTCAATCCCTGGTACCCAAAAAGACCTCGCCTCAAAGGTAGCATCCCTCTGGCCTTCAAAGATAACTACAGTTTTTCATGGATGGAGATGCTCTGCTCACTTGTGTATTTTCACTATCTTGGTAGACAGAGTTATCTTCCAAGCCCTCTGAAAGAAGAAAGGTGGGTGGGCAGGTCTTACAATATAAACTCAGTACCTATCACCAGCTCCCTAAAACTTTGGTTGCCTGCTCCCATTATGCCAGGGAGCTCTAGGATCTCAACCTGACTGATTGTAGGCTACTGTCAAGCACAATATTCAGTCAAGCAACAAATTGAGCTGTTAGATCCACCACTAGCTGTTCAAGTTGACAGATTAACTCTAAATTGTGTATTCATACCGATGAAGGCAGTCAATATCCAGCAGTCTGTTCTGCCCTTGTTAGTAAAGTACCCTTAGAATCCATTTGTACATACGTTGCCATGTTTCTGATGATGTGTTTTCAAAAGCTTATAATTCTTTTGGTATGCAAGTTATTTCCTCCTAGGTCATAGGGAGTACTTATTTCTAGTTTTATGCTGATATTGGGCCCTAGTTAATTAACTCAGAGCAGTAAAGTAGGGTAGGTATGATAGGTCTTAAAAGAAATATTTTCTATCAAGGCATCTGCCTCAGGTGAGGTCATCTCAGGATTTTTCAGGAAAGGGAATACTCTCCCCTTTTGCCATTTCCACTGATTAATGAAGCTTTCATAATATTCTAGTCTGGACTCTAGAGCAATGGGTCTCAAACAGTAATAAGCAACCGGGAGCCTGGAAGCATTGTTAAAGCAGATCACTGAACTGAGCACTACCCCAGCAATTCTGTGATTCAAGTAAATCTGAGGCAAGCCCAAGAATCCACATTTCTAACAGGTTCCCAAGTGATGTTGATAGCCCTGGTCTCAGAACCATCCTTTGAAAACTCCTGGTCTACAGGAACCAATAAAATAATTTGAGGTTTAATCCTCTACCATCCTGAAATTTCTACCAACCTTTATTTCTTATACCTCAGTTCCTCTTTGTGCATAAATACCCAACATTCTTAAGAAAAGTATGCAAACAAATTCAGATTGTGTCTTAGCAACAGATTTCTCAATAAAGCTGAAGTTTTGCCGACTTGGTGACAGGCATGCCTTAAATGCTGAATTCAACTGGGAAAAAAAAAGAGCTTTTATTTATTTGTTTATTTATTTATTTATTTTCAGATCCTTACAGACTCGGAAAGCTAAGGTAAATGACAAATTATAGACCTATTCACCTGGGGAATGAGCACTGCTAAGCCTTACGAGTTCTAGTGGCCTCTGAGGGCGAAGAATGAAGGAGAAGGAGAATTGTTCTGCTTGTTGCTCCAATGACATCCCTAAAAATAAATGCCTGTTAATTATAAGAAACATGTGTTCCTCCAAATTGCAGGGGGCAATTACAAGACAAATTATCACGTTATTCCAGTTGAGGAAGCTATTTCTTTTCTACTGGAAGGTAAAATACTGATATGTTCTTCCAGTAAATTTCTGCATCAGGTTAATAGAAAATGTGCCTGGTAAGGGCTCTCTAATATCTACAGGTTAATCAATAGTCCCAACTTGTTTACTTGTCAATTAATTCAACTAATATTCCCTGTGAGCTGCTATATGGCAGGAGAAATTAAAGTTGTAATATAACACAATCCTCCCTCCATAGCAACAATAATGATAATTAATTTATTGAAGATTTATGAACTTCCAGATGTTGTGCTTAAAACCTAACAAAAATATAACCTAGTAATTATGCAATAGTAAAAACTTCAATGGTGGATGTTATATAAATTGTTTTACATATAATAATATAGATTATGCTGTGATGAAGTAGATGTCCCCATTTTGTAGTTAAGAACAATAAATTTTAGATAAAATAATAACTCTCCCAAGCTTGCACTGCTATCAGGTGTGCTATTAAATTTTTGAACTTCAATTTGCCCTAATTCAGAGGCAGTGTTTTAAAATATTTTTCTGTATTGCCTCATCCAGGAGCTTTGTTGGGATGATCCAGCAAAGCCAGCAGATGGTTGTATGTAAAGCAGTGGAGAGCTAACATAGAGATAAGCATGGGCATCTCTGGGAGTCCAATTAAGGACATGTTGCACACATCTGAGGGGCAGTGTTCACACTGCACATCAAATGAATGGCATCCCAAAGGCATATGCTGTCCTGGTCCTGGGATTGATAAGGGTGTTATACCAAAGATGAATATTACCAAGTAAATGGAAAATGGGGTAAATGAGCTATGCATTTGAGGAACTGCAATAATTCAAGATACAGAGCATACAATAAAAGAAGATAGGCTCTTAAGTATATAAGTAGTAGGCAGACCATTAATACACTGGTATGCCATTCTGTAGGTGCTGAAGAAGCCTTTGAGCAAGGAGGAGAAAAACTCAGATCATTAGATCAGGAGTGTTAGGAATGAACTGGAGGGACTGAGGCCAGACAAGAGATGGCAAAAGCCTTGCTTAAGGTAGTAGAGAAAATATGTACAGAAAGGACATTTTATGAGAGCGAAGAGTAAAATTTACAGGGTTTGGAGACTGGATGGATTAGAGGCTAAGGAGGAAGAGGTTATGAATGATACCTGGACTTCAGGATTAAATGAATAGGCAAAGATCATGCTTTTCCCCAGGCAAGGACATAGTAATAGATGCAAATTTAAATGTGTTTTGTAGCTTAATTTGGTTTTGTTTGAGCAGGAGTACTTAGCTTCTGATCCATGGCTAAACTGATTCCCCTTTCTGTGTCTCACTTTATTCATCAGCCAAGTATATGGTTGGATTGTATTATGGTTTTGAAACCAAGCTCTTATACATCTTCCTAAGACCTTTTTATGGAATTCCTCTCTGAGCTAAATTGCAAGGTTAATTTAATTCATGCAAACATGAGTTCCGTCATTTCTTACTCAGCCAAGAATGTGATCAGGACCACATCATATGGTCTTCATCCTTCATCCTTCATTCTTTCTCTGCCTCCATTGATCTCATTCTGAATCTTCTGCAATTTAATTTAGCCCCTTGTTCAAGAGGTTACTCCATCCTATTTCAAACGACTCCCTCACTGGTCTCCTGCTCCCCATGGCTCACCTATCCCTGATTGTGTTTACTGCTCTGCTTTGCCGGCTCTGCACTGCTGTGCTTTCCATTCCTGACATCTGGGTCTCGTTCCTCTTGCCCAATAGCAAGACCACTACATTATTTATACCATTGCCATGGGAAAATGAAGGAAAGGCTGGAGCTGAGAGGAGACAAATTCCTGAGAATATGGTGGCAACCCAAAAAAGCAACACTTTCAATTAAACCAAAACAAGGCTTATTAAAAAGCCCTGAAGATTCCACTTGTGCACAATACTGTGCAGACAGCATTCGGTCCAAGTTTCTGAATGGGGTAAACATCTCTTTGAGAGAATGATATTGGTGACATGTTCAATTACCTTCTAAGAGCCCAGTTTACAAGATTCTATTTCCCAGTTATTTTGTCAACTGCCACATAGTTGTCCCTAGGTATCTGCAAGGTATGGGTTCCTGGACTCCCAATGGATACCAAAATCCATGAATACTCAAGTTCCTTATATAAAATAGCACAGTATTTGCATATAACCTATAAATATTCTCTTGAATATTTTAAATCATTTCTAGATTACTTTTAATATCTAAATACAATGCAAATACTTCATAAATATACATTATACTACATATTGAATTGTTTAGGGAATGATGATAAGAAAAAATCTATACATGTTCAGTACAGATGCATTTTTTTCTTCTGAATATTTTCAACCCACAGTTGGTTAAATCTGTGGATGTGAAACACAGGGATATAGAGAGCCAATTTTACTCTCACCTTGGTAAATGTTTCATCTGAGTTATTAGCAACATGTAGTCATAGGTGAGGTTAACCACAAGAGACACATGTGGAGTTTATGCTTACAAGCACCTGAAAGGGGATTTAATGATCTATTCCGTTTCCCCCCAAAAGAGTCTTTCACTTAAATTGGGCCATGTAGACCAACGTTCTAACATAGTCTTAGAAAAGAATATTATATTTTTAAATTAAATATTATACTTTTATATTAAACTCAGCAGAGTGAGCCAATAATTAGTTTATGAGACTGCTCACAGTAAAAACCTTGATTATATACTATAAAATGGTAGAGGAGGTTTTCTGCCGTCCTGGGTTTGTATATTATAATGTCCTTCTTTCCAAAATATTTCAATTACATTGAAAAAGCTCATGTAAACTAATACAAAAAACATAGTCTAACAGGTGGCTTTGCTTTATATCTAAACCTCTCTGGTAAGTCATAATAATTTTAACACTTGCTATTTATTTAGATGTCCATGATGTGCCAGCACCATGCTAAGATTTTACACACATCTATAATTTGCTAATTAAAAGTCTTGAAAGGAAAATACTATGCAAGTTTTTCAGCTGACATTCAACCTCTTCTAAGGTTAAAGGAAGTTAAGCAACTTACCCTTGACTGCTCATTCAAAAGAGACATGTTAAATCTCAAACTCTGATCATTTGGGGTTCAAAAATTTCCCAAAATAAAACATTGGCTCCACAATAAAGAGCTATATTTCAAGTTATCAATAAAATTAAGAGTGAACTGCTGGCTTGGCCTGAGTAGCGGTTTTCTGCTCTCCATCTCTGCCTGGCCAGCCGTCTATGAGAAGTAAGCTCAACACTCTAGAGGGCAATGTACATTGAGCCGCTGGCAGGTACCACAAGAGTGAAAAGAGTTTCTTTTCCCCATTTACAGACATTGAAGCTGAGAAGCAGCAGCCTGGATGCCACCAGTAGACATAGTCCTGCAACCTGTCAGTGTGGGTGAGGCCTTTGCATCTGTCTTGCTCAGTGGCAGGTACCGAAGGCCTCAAGTAGAAGGATTAGACTATCATTTTGTATGCCAAGTCCTATCAGTATAGATGGGTTATTGGGAGCCTCTGTTTTTACCAGAAGATAAAATGTAGACTATTCTTTTCAAAATATAATAGTTCTCCAAGTTGTGAAAGTGAATTCTCAGGCTAGGGGAGTGTGAATGTTCACTCACCACCAGACCTACCCTGCTAGGAAAGGAGACTTACCTCAGCTTCCTGATTTGTATTCCTATCTTTGAGAACTGTTGGTTGCCTTGATGTTTCGTGCTTTGCTCTGGACAACTCTCACTTTATGGTATCAGAACTATGAGCCCTATGGACAACACCACTGGCCAGGATCATTGCTACTTGCTCTACTCATTAATCGTTCTCCTGGGATGTACATGTTAGGCAGACAGAGCACCTCTAGGTCCTCTCCAAGTCTACATCTGAAGCCTGTTTTGACTTCTGCCCCCCCCCCCCAATGGAGAACAGCCTCATGGAAAGCTAGCTTACTTGGCCTGATCTCCAAACATTTTTTTCCTCCTTTTCCCACTCCTCACACCCTGCTTTTCTCCCAGCTCTAGCGAGAGGCACTTTCACTAAAACCTGAAGGGAAACACCAATCGAGGCAACTTCCCTCATTTTCCCCTTTACGTCATCTTCTCACCTCATTCCATCCCATGAGAAATGAAAAATACGAAATTTGTTTAAACCTCTTTGAAAAATCTAAATGGCCTTCCCTGTGGTATGTGGAAGACACCAGATTTCCAGCCCCTGTGATACAGAGAAGGTACATTGAGGATACTAAGTGAGGGAAAATGAAGTTTGTTTTTCAACATATCTTTATTCAAAAATGTTTAGCAATTGATTTAAATGTAGATTATCTGTATCAGTAAAAATATACATACCCAAATGTGTATTTTGATATATTGTTTTACTGTTACCTCTAATAGCATACAAACAATTGCAAATAAATATACAGAGTCAAATTTTATTTATTTATTTATTTCCCCTCCAAAAAACAAACACACACACACAAAAAAAAAAAAAAAAAAAAAAAAAACCATTCTAGATTTAGTCCCTTAGCACAAAGCATTGAAAATAAGCTAAAATAAGCCTTGTTCTTCTACCACTTCTGAGGAATATGGCACAGATAAAATAAACTATGATCCAGAGCATCGTGAAACTATTGGAGACAAGGGTTTAGGAAGGGAAACACTATCCACTTTCCCCTTCTTCTTCTGTGTCTCTTTTAAAAAGAAGCTGATTCAACTAAAAACACATGCCAGAGGGATAAAAGAAGACCAGGAAAATAATTTAAGTAGCTAAAAATTCCATTTCAACGGGCCCTAGAAAAAAGAAAAGAAAAAATATGCTAGCCCCTTCCCATGGCAGAAGGCAGCCCAGTTCCTGTGCATTGTAAACGGAAATCAATGAGCTCTTCAAAGCTCACTGAAATCCTTTTACCAACATACACTCACATAGCCAGAGCCCAGAGGGTGAGAATCGATAGCTCTCCTAACTCTGAAGCGCCAATTCTTCACAGCAGCCCAAGGGCCAGGCCAGCTGCAACATGGCAGCTCAGAAGAGGCTGTCCACCTGGCTCCCTGGGAGCTCACTCTAACCTAAGAGCTTTCTTCCACTGCCAAAGCTCTTCTTGACTGCCTCCTTGGCCAAGGACATCCTGACCCTTAATGGAGAACTGCACAAAGAAGAATGGGTTCAATGCCTCCCATGAGCTGACTGCACAGCTTGTCTGTACCTCTGGGATTCCCTGTTGGCAGGCTTTATCTCTTGACTTGGTTTTGCTGACTTCTAAACACATCTTCTTCTACAGTGTTTCTATTCAGTTTTGGCAAAGATGTATTCTTTCATTTGACTTGCAGCACTCTAGTTTGTTCACTCTTATTTTGGGCCGTCTCTGTGTCTCCTAGTTGCATTTTAAAGCTCTGTAATCCTGTATTTGTTTATTGTTAACATTTTTTAAATTTCATGAATGTATATCTACAGTAAAAAGCACAGGTCCTGAATACATAGAAGTGACTACCCACATTCATGATATAGAATGTGTCCACTAATCTAAACATTCCCTCCTAACTCTGGTATTCAGTATCCTTCCTTAGAGGCAAAAACTGTTCTAATTTCTACCTTCAAAAACTACTTTTACTGATTTTAAACTTTAAGTACAGAATGTGTAGTCATTAGTGTCCAATTTCTTTCACTCAACATAATGTTCCTGAAATCCAGTCATGTTTGGAGTATATCAGTAGTTCAGATTTTTTTTTTTGGTTACTGAATAATATTCCAGTGTATGAATAATTAAAATTTGCTGTGTTCAGGCTTTTGCATCCAAAATCCAGACTATGTAACAAACAGAAAGAGCAAAAATCTGGGTTCAAGAAAATTAAAAAACATTACAAAAAGGTCTGGAGATTTCAGATAAGTTTTTGCGACCAGTTAAGTGAAAAGCTTCTTTCCTTTACCCTATGCAGTGACTCCATGAATAGAAAACTCACCATATCTCCAATTTTACAAGGAAGAAGACCAAAGAGGTCAGTGATGGCTAAATACCTTTTGAAGAAAGAATATTTCTCTGTTTTACTAGGTCTTTACCAGGGGAAATTCTTTCTTTTACTTCAAGTTAAGCTCAAATGGTGGTACCTACAGTCTCTAGTTTTGCTATGGCCCTGAGAGAAAATGACTCAACCCTTCATTTGTGTTCCAACAATACCTTGCATGGGCCTTTGTCTGCACCCTGTAGTATCATATTGGTATATTTGAAGAAATGAGTCTACTTTCTTTCAAAGTTAACTGTGTTCCCGTAAGAATAGGACAGACTTTTCCTTTTAAATTGGCTTTGTATCCCTGTCCCCTAGTATAATGATTACACATCTATGGTGTAAATGAATGGACAAATGAGTGATTTCCAGATGAGGGGGTGGATGGATGGATGACAGATGAATGCATGCATGGACAGATGGATAGGCTGATGGATGGGTGGATGGATGGATGATGGATGCATGGATAGAAGGATGGATGGGTGGATAGATGAAACAATTGTGAATATTACCATGTTGCCTATAAACGCAATGATTTGTCTCATCTTTAGCAATCCCCAGAACTATCAGGGTACTGTTTTCTCTCACTTCCCCATATTCTCATTGATCCTGGGAGCTCATATTAATCTACCCACAAATAGGTAAATGCCTGAGTAGCATCTGGAATAGATAGAACTTCTGAGCTATCATAAAATGGCTTCCTAGTGACTCAGAAAACATTTTCTTTAGTCAGACGTTGGGCAGTGTTGCCATTAATCTCCCACATTAAAGATCGAGAGTTAATCTGGACCCAGTGGAAGTCTTCCCTGTAAAGGACAGAGTCTGGAGTAAGTGGCAGTGCTTTTTCTGCCAGCAGGAGGCTGGTTAAATATAGCCTTGCAGGTAACTAAAGGGTGATGTTGAGCCCATTAGAGAGCTTTGTAACACAGTGAATAGCATTTAGTCCTCAGCTGTTTCTCACCCACCTCTCAGATGGTCCCAGCAGGAAACAAGTCTGTGGCTGTCATGTTTATAGCTAATTAATGTTTATTTATATTTTTAAACAAGCCTTTCACCTGTCATGCTTTAAAATGAATGTTCTGCTCTTCAATTAGAGATTGTCAGAGCAGAAAGGAATCCTGTTTTGTTGTGTGTTTAATGTGTGTGCATTTAGATGTGCATCAGATACAGAGCTTTTTTCCTTCTAAATCTCTCTCTTCTCCTGTAGGCTAAAGCTTCCTACTCAGAGAGATACCCTTCAGGTTTCAACCATGAGATTTGTGCCCTCCGTGCAGGCCATGAGCTTACTTTGAGAGGGTCAAGAGCAGAGATTATAATGTCTTCTAAGATGCAGGCTTGGGGAATGTCAGCACAGTGATATTGCAATTTAACCACCATAGAGCCAGGATTCTTAAAGGGAAAGAAAGGCTTTATTCTCTACGTTAAAAAAAAAAAAAAAAGCCTAACTCAGCAAGCTGGGATATTCAAACCCTATATGTTTCAAAGAGAGAGCTGCCTCTTCACTGGCTCTTGGGAAATAAACTTCACACCCTTGGAATATTCTGCTGGATCAGAGTGTTTCTCTTTAGCTAGAGACCTGGGCCATGCCATATAGTCGCTGCCACAAAGTAATTTATGGTGGAGATTTGGTGCTATCCATGTGATCTCTGTGCAGGGGGAAGGTTGGAGACTAAATAACTAAGATCAGCCATATGAAGCACTCCATGGTTACACAACTTACCACCACTAAAATCTATAGACATATTCATGGTCTACAGTGTGATATTTCAAGTATATGGTGTGTACTAATCAAGTCTGAGTAATTAACATTTCCATCTCCTTATCATTATATTGTTTTTATAGACTTCAAGCTCCCCTCATCTAGTTACCCATAAAATATATAGTAAGTTATTATGAACTGCTATTATCCCACTGTGATGTGGAACATTAGACTTTATTACTTTTATCCTGCCATAATTTGGTACCCATTACCCTATCTCCCTCTATCTCTTCTCACCACACCTCCCAGCCACTATTAATCATTATTCTACATTCAGATAGACTGTTTTGGCGTCCATATATGAAACAGAACTTGAGGCATTTGTCTTGCTATGTCTATGTGATAATTTCTTTTTTAAAGTTTGAGATGGGAATGCTAACTATCCTGATTGGATCATTGCATATTATATAATGTATTAAATTATAACACTATACCACTTAAATAGGTACAATTAAAATCACAGATTAAAACAAAACAAAACAAAACAAAATCCTTGGGAGCCAAGACCGAGTTGAGCTTTCCTGGTTGGTAATTACACTGCTGCTGGAGAACTGAGCACTTCCCAGTTCTGGAGAAAATACCTGGGAATCTGCTCAGTCTCCCCTGGACCCTGCCATGGATGTGTTTTACCTTTGCTGATTTAAATCTGCACCCTTTCTGTAATAAACTGTAGTATTAGTACAACAGCCCTTCTGAGTTCTGTGAGTCTTTCTAGGGAATTGCTGAACCTGGGAATAATCTTGGTAAACCTGAATATGCTCTGACAAAGAGTAGGTAATGAAGAAAGGTAGGGATGCAGGATGGAAAAGCACATAAGAACTGAATTTTAATGGTGCCACATTCAGTACTTCAGGAAAATCACTTTACCTGTTATCTCTTTTGAGATTTAAATAAGGGTCTATGATACACACACACACACACACACACACACACACATATGTATATATATAAAATATTCATTAAATATGCCACCATTTTGATTACATAGTAGATGTTTAAAAACTAGATAATGATACAAATGATTAAGTTGGACATTCTCTGGTGTGTCCACTCTGTAAGTTTCTTAGGTTAGGTAAGGACTCTAAATTTGAACATATGCCCCACTATACTTTCATGGACAAGTATTTTTCATAGTTTATAGTCAATAAATGAGCATTTCCATATGTTATTTGACTGCCATTTCCTCTTTCTTATTTTAAGTCTAGTTTCTAATAGTTTGTTTGTCATCAATTACATAGTGCTAGAAGTCTAGCTCTGAAAGTACTTAAAACAGTGTCAGAATCATCATAAGTGCTAGAATTTTGTAGTATTAGTTGAACAAGAATATGAACACCTAGAAGATTTTCTCCACATACTACCTCGTAATATGCACATTTTATTTCTTCTTCAATAACTGGGGGGAAATAGCAGGAAAGTCAAGACCCAGGAAATGGAATGGAATGGAATATAATATCTTAACCAGTTTTTAATCAATGAGTATGGCATCAATACTTTCCCCATATTTGGGATGAATTATGTCCCTTCAAAAGATGTGTAATTATTGGTGCCTGTGAACATAATCTTATTTGGAAATAGGGTCTTGGCAAATGAAATAAAGCTAAGATGAAACCATACTGAATTAGACCAAGTGACAGTTGTCCTCATAAGAACAGGGCAATGTGGACACAGTTACAAATAGGGAAGACGGCCTTGTGTAGACAGGAGTAGAGACCAGAGTTCTGTTGCCACAAGCCAAGAACACTGAGGACTGCTGACTACCAACAGAAGCTGGATTTAAATGGCCCTGACAACACCTTGATTTCAGACATCTATCCCTCAGAAACGTGAGAGAAAAAGTTTTCATTGTCCTAGGTACTCAATTTGTGATAGTTTGATATGGAAGCCACAAGAACAACCCCCCTCCCATTAAAGATGGACAGACATAAGTCTTTGGACTTTGGTTTCCTTGACTTGACAAAAGATAATGTGTTTCCTGGAGGGTACAAGGAACCAGGCACAAATGTGGAAACAGAAGTAACTCACCACGGGACTCCGGCCAATGCTGCACAGGTAGTGAAGGAATCCTTTTGCATGGTAAATGGTTGGTTGGAGATGCGCTTGGGGAGAGAGCCACTGTCTGTTCAAATCCTCCCCTCTCAGTGAGCATCTGTGACTGCAGAAGCAAACAATAAGCAAATAAATACGTATTTAGAAGGAAATAGCTTGAGAAAATGAAACTCAACAAGACAATTACACTAATGAATTCAACTTCCCTTTGACTTCTGCCCAATTGGCATCAGTTCCAGATGTCCAAAAAGCTGCAGATCTGTCCCTTAAACTCCCAGAGTACTGATTATTCACAGCTCCAAAAGGAACTAGAAACCATACTTGACTTAATGTCAGGTTATCAGTTTTAAGACAAAGTTTGAGAAATGTAGTTTCCCACAATACACAACATGAGAACACATTCAGTGCATTTCTCTAATCTCAAAACTCTTCGAATCTATAAATAATTAAGTTGAGCTCAGTTCAGTCTGAACTGTTGGTTATATCACATATGATATTTCCAGCTGGTCCAATAATTCTGTAAGGTGGATAGTATTACACCCTGATGAAGAGACTGAGACTTGGAAACGATTCAATAAGGGGCCCAAGATAACTGAAGACCAGATCTGTTTGTCTCTATCCCTTATACTCTTTTCCTGATTGTATTGCTTCCCTCCATAGAGATAGTAGATGACTCAAAATCTTGATATTTACCCAGAATATCAAAGTCCCTTTTCAAAGATAGCATCAGTTATAGTTTGGATTTGGAATGTCCCCAAATGTATTGAAGGCTTGTTCCCCACCCAATGGTACACTCGGGAGGTGATAAAAATTTTAGAAGGCAGGACCTACTTGGAAGAAGTAGGTCACTGTGAGCATGACTTTGAAATGTGCATTTTGTTCCTGGTGCCTGGATTTCCTACTCTTTGCTTCCCAACCACAATGGAGTAAACAGCTCTGCTCTGCCATGCGTCCCCACCATGATATTCTCCCTCATCACAGGCCAATAGTGATGGGGCCTTACAACATGGACTGAAACCTCTAAAATCATGAGGCAAAATAAACTTTTCTTCCCTAAAGTAGATTTTCTCTGGTATTTTTGCCACAATAATGGAAAGCTGACTAACATACCACTGTAGTATATTAGAGTTAGAATGAGCTCAGAATCAACCATTCACTCATTAAGGAATGGTTATACTCACATTCAAAAGTACCAAATTACCTTATAGCTCATTTATAGGACAGGTTCCTGGCAATCATGCTAAAATGGTACTCAACAGGATTAACAAGAAATGTGCTACAGATTAAGAGGATCAGTACAGTATTTCTATCACCTAACTTTGCCAGTGCTCCCCACTTCCCTTCCCAGCATACTTCCATACTCCAGCATATCAAATTGCTCACAGCTTCCTTTGTGCAATTATTTCTGCTGTCCCTTTACCAGGACTCCCAGATCTCCAGCCATTCCCACCTATTTGATTTTTAGGGTACCAGCCTTGCCTCAGAAGATTCCCTGAATTCCCATAAGGTCCACAGGTTACCACACAGAACATTGCATTATGTACTTCTTTTTTTTTTTTTTTTTAGAGAGAGAGAGAATTTTTTAATATTTATTTTCTAGCTTTCGGGGGACACAACATCTTTGTTTGTATGTGGTGCTGAGGATTGAACCCAGGCCGCACGCATGCCAGGCAAGCGCGCTACCGCTTGAGCCACATCCTCAGTCTGCATTATGTACTTCTATTTGTTGCAATAACATCCTGAAGTTCTTTTAATGAGAGTCCTTATAAACCCACTTTGAAATTTTTTTCTTTTTTCTAATTTTTCTTTCTTTCTTTCTTTCTTTCTTTCTTTCTTTCTTTCTTTCTTTCTTTATTTATTTTTGTCTTCTCCATTAGACTGGGAGCTTCCTTGAAGCAAGGACAGTTTCTGGTTGCTATCAAAACTCTAATATGGGAACTCTGTCAGACCTGGTATTTAATAAATAATTTGGAATAGATAAATGCACTAGCAATTAACTGCAGAGTTAGTTACATTTTGTATTTTTAAAACAACCAATCTTATTTTCAATAAATCTTGGGGGGAAAAGAAAGAAGGTTCAGCCTCCTTCTTTTACTACTTTTCAATCTCCATGTTTCTGAAATTATCTTTAAATATTAGTTTCCTGCTGCTTGTCAGCTGGAAAATCTTTAATCATTTATTCTGATTTCGCCATGAAAATATTTTGACTTGTGAAATGGTAGGTTTTGTGTCTCTTCCTCTTTGGCTTTTTTGCTCTTGTTTATTTTTTTCTCCTTTCCTCTTCTTAATAGCAATGACTTCTAGACACAGAGGTTATCTATTTCGCCTGGTCACTAAGGGTGCAGATAAAATATGAAGCAGATCTTTAGAACCAATAGCAATAGAAAGGGTCTTGCATACCAGACTTGCTTTTGAACATCTTTTCTGCATTTAAGTTAATTTACTTTCTCATATCAAGATATTTTCAGGCACAATATCCTAAAGTCTCAGGATTCTCTTTAATGGCTCTGTGATTTGCCTTGCCTTGACCTGGATTCCCATCAACACTGGGGATTTTTTTTTTCTTTTGTTACACAGTTTGTGATGAAATTAGTTGGTGTTCTTTAAAAGCATTTTTGTTGTATAAATGAAAATGCAGTCATTATAAGCTAGCTAGTGATTCTGTGTTAACACTCTCTCTGTCTTCTTTCCTATGCTCCAAGGAGTACAATTTCAGGGACAGTATCTACATGGAGAAGGTCCACAGGTTACCACACAGCACTAATGCAATTCTAGATTGAAATTCTTCAAAATTTAAAAAAAAATGAAATTTTGTGCTACAGAAGACTGAGCTTTGATTAAGAAGACCTGGTTCCAATTGCCAGCTCTGTCATTGGTTATGGGATATTGGGGCCTCTCTAAGAGTCAATATTCTCATTGGGATAAAATACAGATATGCCTAACCTACCTCACAGGATTATTTTGAGGTTCAGATGAAATGATATTTTTCCTTATGAGGAACAATCAGGTAAATTATGCAGGTTGAATGGAAGAGAGCAATATCTTTTCTAGGACCCCAAAGGAGAAGCTATGGTCAGTGTTCATTACCAACTGACTAGAGCACACTTAACGGTGGGGTAGTAGAGTTGAACAGAAAATAATTTATGTAAGAAAATAATTCAGAGAAATAATCAACAGAAGTTTCTGATAAGTATTTGGGATGCTAAATCGTGCCAATGAGAGGATGGCATCTAATATTATTTGAGCACCTAGATTGGGAGAGAAATTAGATTAGTGAAAGATACACAGAAGTTAGGAAAGCTGTTAGTTTGGGGAAAGTTTTGTTTGGTTGTTATTTGCTTTGCAGAGGTGGAAGCAATGAATCATTTCATTGGTATAAATGGTTTATGGCTTTACATAATTGCACTGTGTTTAGGGCTCTGTATTTGGCTGGGATTTTGAGGGTATCTCTGTGTGTGCCTATGGTTTCAGAAGTTCTTATATGCAACTGCAGATTATTACAATATGTACTACATCTAACTTCAGTACTTTTTCTTTTAAAGCAAATCCATTTTTTTCCAATCCCAAACTAATTTGGTATTTTGTTAATAATATCAGAGTTTCCTGTAGTCAGAGGAACTTCTGCTGCTCTTCCCAGGGATTTGTTGTAAGCATTAGAAGATGAAATACACCCCCATCTTATTATCTACTGTAGCATTTCTGCAATGACAGCTGCTCCTTCCATGTGGAGAAAATTAGCAGATGGATAGAAATGACTGGCTGGCAATAAATGCAGTGCCTATAATTTCTGGAAAGGGGTCATCCCTCAAATAGAGTCTGAAATCTTGGTTTGCTTAAGAAGAATAAAGTAGTGATCAATGGTGTCTTTCACCATTAAAAACTGTAAACTCATAAGGAGAAAATAATGCACCTCCTTTTCATTAGTATAGATAGTCATTTTATCCAACTAGTCCTCCTTATTTCTTAAGGTTTAGTTCATTTTAATGAACTTTATATGCTCACAGCAGGCTAGGTACAGGGTGCACAATCTCCAGATTGTCCAGGGACATTCCATTTTTAGCCAGGAAGCTCCTACATTCTATGGCATCTCTCAGAAAATCCAAAGTGATATTTGATCTCCCTGTCCAGATTCCTAATTCTAAGAGTTGTTGCAAAACCAGGATCCCTGGCCAGAATTAGCCCTAATTGTTTTGCATTGACTTTGAATGCTTTTAGGTGGAGCTTGTACAATCCATATAGTTCAGGTAACTTTACTGCCTATTCTTATCTTGAGATCTACACACACACATTATCTGCCTGCTTTTTGAGGCATTTACAGTCTATGTCTAAGAAGTGTCTAAATTTTAAAATTGAAGTTTTTGGTGAGACATATGTTTTTCCCTTAAAGAGGGGGGCAAAAAATAAGAAAATTTGCCTCTGGTATACATGAATATGTCTGTTTTATGACCAAACAAAAACATATTCTCTGAAACTAAAAGAGTGAGTTGGCAGTACCAGTTTCAACTAAAAGATCCCTGTATATGGGCATCTGTATAATATCTGGTGTAAAATACAACCTTAAAGGTCAAACACTCTCAATGGAAACAATGTCACCTAATATTAACTATAGATCTTATTTGTCTTCCAAGAATGGGAATCACCCAAAGACTGAGAAAAAAGTATTATCACTAAAGGGTTCAGGAAACAGACCCTGAACTACCAGGACTCCAAAAGCAAACAATGGAGCACAAGTCAGAAAAAGAAAGAGGAAAATCGAATCACTTACTAAAAGAGAATTTATAAGGTGCAATCAGAAAAGAAGATGATTCAAAAATCTCCCATCCATCTCTGACTGAAAAATAGAGAGACAGGGCCCATCAGACTGAATGAATGATGCCAGGCTTGATAATATTAAAGCCCCTGCACAGCAAGCTCTGGAGCCTAAAGGGAAGCAGCGTGTTTGAGATTTAGTGAGCGGCTTCATCATTCACTGCACATCCTCTGAACAGGAGGCAGCGAGTGTGCAGGGGGAGAATATCTGTAAAGGTAAAGAGATACATGAAAGCTTCAAGAACAGGGCAGAACAGCATGGGGCCCGTTGGGCCAGACACTGCACCTGAGCTTTCCAAATAAATATTGCTTGAATGGACAAAGGGAAGAAAGAGGAAAAAACAAAAGGCAGCTTCATTTTAAGGCCTGGTTTGTTGTAAAGCTAAAAACAACCAGGGTTGGCAGGGTTGTGTTATTATGTTTCAAATAGTTTTGTCACTCAAACGCTCAAAGTCAAAAACTGAGAGCAGAGAAAAAAGAGAGACCAAACCCGGCTGTTCCTTCCCACCTTTAGGAACCCAGAAATTGATTAGCACAAGGTTGGTCACCACAGAAGTCGTTAAAAGATGAACCAGAACTGAATAGATGCTGTTCTCATCTTTGTTCAAGATATTGTCCAAAGTAGACATTTGAACATAGATCTGTATAAATCTAATCCACCTGTTCGTTAGTCCTTTGCTCCTCAAAGTACCTTCGACAACCAAAGCACCAGCAGCACCCATGTGTCCCACCCTGGAATCTGCATTTTAACAAGATACCGAGGGAATTTGGGGGCACATTAGAGTGAAAAAAAAAGCAGTGCTTTATATGGTACCTTAAGGAACTGAGGAAAATTAACATTTGTAATGGAACCAATTTCTTTAAAAGAGGTTTTATTCCCCCAAGCTTCCAGCAGCTAGAATACATAGTATCTGGAATCTCTGGATTCCATCCTAGAAGCTTAAAGAGATCTACACACACACATACACACACACACACACATGCACACACACACGCACACACCTGTCCATCCCCATTTTCCCTATTATCTTAGTCTTTTGTATATTTTTAGGTGGAGCTTGTACAATCCATACAGTTCAAGTACCTTTACTGCCTAAGAAGAACAACAGAGTGAAGATTAAAATACATTTTCTTTCAGTTCTATTTTGACAAGACTGATTTCATTCAAATATGCAATGGGGCAATTCAAAAGATCATAAAGAAAAGACAACTTCAGCTTAAATCCCTTCAGAACAGATTAAGGAGTGGGCCAGCATGGCTGCAAATACAGCGCAGCCCTACAATATCACACGCACCATTAAGGAATAGGTCATCAGTTGATTCACATTTTCATACAGTGCTTGATCCCACACAAGAAAGGTATGTGTTCATTGTAACAAGCCAACTCCTGCACTAAGGTCACCAGTCCAACAGCTATCTGTGAAGAATCTGCCAAACACACACATAAGTGAACAGTGAAACCTTAGGCTGTGGCAGCAACTGGCCAGCCAGCTGGCCGTCACCTATCACAACTGGCTGACATTTCACACCACTAATATAATTTACCAGATGTGGGAAAGATTAACTTATTTAATTTTTGAAATTTTAAGTCTTTTCTTAACCCTCACAAAATAATGTCAGAATGAGAAAAAAACAAACATTTTAAAAACCAAGAACTAACATTTATTACTATATTAGCAATTGCTAGAAATAAATAAAAAAATAAAAACCCTGAAAAATTTAACACTCATACCTGACAAAGACAATCAACAAAATAAGAATTGATGAATACTGCATATTTACATATATGCACATACACACAAAAACTCACATTCATTTCTAAAACCAGAAGTTCTAAAAGCTCTCATGGAAATCTCTCACTTAATGGAGAAACAGAACAATTTCCATAGGATCAGGAATAAGGTAAAGATGTCCACCATTCTGCAACATGTAACTGCAAGTATTATCTAATGAATTTATATGAGACATCAATGAGCTTCTGAATCAATAAAGACAAAAAAAATCATGTGAACTTGGAGATAGTACTAACATATACCTGAAAAATCCTGGAAGAACAATGATTAACTCAAACAACAGCAGTTCAATAAGGTAGCAGGTTATAATATTAGCATAGAGAACTAAATTTCCAATAGGAGACTAGTTGCATAATTTCCTGCATCCAAAAAATGAAGTACTGTGCATCACTTTTAACAAAAGTATGGTAGCTTCTATGAGCTGATATGGATGGAGATATTTAGGATATACAGTTAAATGATAAAAAGCATATGTAAGAATGAGGAGATAGAAAATCCATGTGCATTTATTCATTTGTACAAAAAATACAAGAACAATGGATCAAATTAATACAATTTATTATCTATGGGGGTAGAAACAGGGTATAAAGGATAAAGAATGTGTGAATGGAAGTGGGGTAGAAAGAGAAAGGGCAAAAGACACTTCTTAGAGCGAATGTTTGTGTATAGTTCCAACTTTTCCAACCATGTTAATATTTTACAAGCTCATATGAATAAATAAATAAATATAATCAAATATTAGAGAACCATGGAGAAAACCCAAATAAATTACAAACATTTATTCATGAACTTAAACTCTATGACAAATAAATAATACTGAGGAAGCAAGAGGAAAAGAACTGAGATAGGTAACTTTGGAAAACAAAATTCTAGCAATAAACTGTAAGCTAAAGACAAAAAGAACAGTATACAAATTTGTTTTTCACAGCAGTATACAATTCCAAGCTAGCAATTCTAAAACAACATTATGTGTATTCTAGGAGTGAGAAAATAAGTGAATCAATTATGAATAATAACAACCAGGTTTCTCACTGTCATGGGGAGGAGTTGCAAATAAGCATTAACTCTGCAATATCGTGTTGTAATCAGAAGTATCAGCATGAACTCACAGTTTTTTATGTACTGATAGGTAAATAAAGAAATAGATAAAAACATGTGTGTGTATTCACACATCCATTTCATAGCTCTGCCTACTGGGAAAACCTAAAACAATACCACAGTCATAAGAAACAGGTCCAATGCACAGACCTCAGTTTCTAAGTGCCATTGTTCAAGGAAAGGAATCAGGCTTCTTGGGGGAAATGCCTGCTTCCAAAATTGGGACAGGAAAAGAAGAATATCAATGTGATATATCAGTATGTCTCCAGAAAATAAGGAAGAACTCAAAAATAATGGTGACATGTTGAAATGACACAGAGATCAATTATAAGGAGACCATGGTGGCCGAATATGGTCAAGATGTGACAATAAAATAAACAATAATAATAGATCATAATTCATGGAATAAATCTAATCTTCATGTATTCATATTGATATAAATAAGGGGAGAAGGAATAGCTCTCCATTTCAGTAGAATTCCAGTTGGAAAATATGGAAGGAGTGAGGAAAATAAAAAGTATCATTTGGCAAACATCACAGTAATTGCTACAAATAAGAATCATCACTGGATGGGAAAGTTAGTGGGTGAAAGTATCATGAGGGACACATCCTTTACATGGACTCAGGGTATCTCCCCCACAAATACTTAATAATTCTGAAGGGGAAAATATCAGTTTTATGCTGTAGAAGGTAGGTAGATAGCACTTCAATCAATCAAAGTTAGCATCACCATGAGTGAGACATATCCATTCCACAATAATGCACTGAGAGAGGCACAAGATCACTAGTGTGGGTAGTAGTCTTGCCAAGACCACAACCTATTTATCATGTGGAAGCACCAAGCAACCCCATATTGAAGGTGTATTCTACAAATCACTTATCAGTACTCTTCAAATATGTCAAATTCAGCAAAAGAAGATTGAGGGACAATTCTAGACTGGAAGAGAATGAAAAAATATAACTGTCAAATGCAATGCCGTCATCCTGGAAAAGGACATTACTGAGACAATTATGGAAGTATGAATGATGTATATAAATTCTAGCCTATTAATTTTAATTTCCTAATTTTAATTATTATATGGATATGTAAAACATTGGCATTTGAGAAAGCTGAGTGAAAGACACAATTTTTATACCATGATTGTTCCTTGTGAAAGTTATACACATGTAAGAGTTTAAAAAGGTTACCATTTAAAAAAATAGAAATTCTGTAATTCATAAAAAAACAACATAAGTAAGAATTAGAAAAACTCAAAAATTCAGAAATTATTTGACAACAACAAATGGTGAGAAAAAATAAAATATCATCTTGTAAATGAAATCCAGCCTAGAAATAACACAAGAGCTAATAAACAAGACAAATAATGCCATAAGACAGAAATAACGTGAAGTGAAAGACATTTTTTTTAATTCTAAGAAAATGAAGCCATTTAGAATTTCAGGCAATGGGATCAATATTGAAAATAGGCAAGGAATGTCTAGCACACAGATATCAATTCCTAAAAAAGAAAAGTGAATTCTAATATATCTCTAAGGATCAGGAAAAAAAAACACTACATTCAGCAAACTCTCATGAAATAATAAAAAAAATTCAAAATGACATATCAAAACTGAAAGAATTCCCCACGCAAAGACACTTCGCAGGGAGAATTCCAATTTTATTGCAAAAAGCAGTGTGCTTATATAGAACTAAGGGGGAGATGGTAGGGCTTAGATAAATGGCAGGCAACCCGTTTATTGGCAAGTTCTTCCAGATATCAGCTCCGGAGCCCAGGAATTAGTTCTCATTGGGGCTAAGGTTCCCTGCCAGCAAGATTTGAAATTGGCGCCGGCGGGAGATTCACACGGGCGGGAACTTTTCGCGCCACTGCAGAAAAGAAGAAGGTAGGAAGAAGAGGCCCTTAGGCGCCATGTTGGGGTTTTTTCTCTGGGGTATGGCTGCCGTTTATACTTTTCCCAACAAAAACAATGTGTTAGGTACCTGAGTCCATACTGATCCAGAACAATTAATACCAAGACACTGTCTGAGAATATCACTGGATCGTAAAGAAAAAGAAAACTATTGGTAATCTGGGTGATAAGAGAGTATGTTCATATTGGAAAGACTGAATTATGCTTTTTTGATGACAACACTTTAGAAGAAAATTGAATGGGGACAGTCAAAGTATTATGGAAGATATTTAAAGAAAGAAAATATGAGACATCTATTTTATATCTAGTCAAACTGACCTGCAAATTTAGAGAGGTACCAACAAATTATTATCCACATTTAATTAGCCTGTCTTTAGAGATAACTAGGCTAAAAGCTCAGGCAAGCAAAATGACTAGAGATATGAACACTTTCAATTTTTAAAAAAATATTTTTTTAGTTGTAGATGGATATAACTTTATTATTGTTTTTTTTTTAATGTGGTGCTGAGGATCGAACCCAGTGTCTCACATGTGCTAGGCAAGCACTCCTGAAGCTACAACCTCAGCCTGAACATTTCAATTTCTGTGAAAGTAATATGGGAATACGGCTCCCTCAGAACTTATTGTAAATTATTGTAATGGTTTGATCCACCCCGAAACTTAGCCCCTGAAAAAAAAAAAAAAAACAGTGACTTGTCCATTTCTGAGTCCACCAAATCTGAAAGAGTACCGTACTTCACCCATAGAAATCATTGAATAAACGTATGTTAACAAAAGCAAAATAGAATTTAATTATGTTTTTAGATGTCCTAAATGAAAGGTGCTCAATGAATGTTTGTTAAATCAAAAGCAATTTAAAAAATTAAAAAGCAAAGTAGGTGTTGAGGGCATAGGTCAGTGGTAGAGTGCTTGTCTTTTATGCAGGAAGCCCTGTGCTTGATCTCTAGCACTGTGAAAGAAAGAGAGAGAGAAAGAGAGGGGGGGATCAACTCACCATGAGGTAATGGATNGGGAGGGAGGAAGGAAGAAAGAAAAGCAAAATAAATGGTTTGGACACCACAAGAGCCAAAACACATTATTCTCAACATTCATTTTTATTTTTATCTTGATTGTCATCTTTGTCACATAAAATAAATGGATAGTTATCATATTTCACTGAAGATTAAAAGTTTCTTCCCTGTGAAAAACAAGTGAGGTCCACTTCATCCTTTTAGGCCAGATATCACAAACTATTCTTCCTCCTCCTTCCCATTATCACCATCACCACCCTCTTCCTCACAGCCATCATAGCTGCCATTCACTGAGCTCTCATTATATACCATAGCTTTCATTAGTTACTCATAAGAATCATCTCCATTAATCTTCACAACAATCCTGTAGGCATTTGCAATTGTAACACCAGTTTTTCAAATGAGGAAACAGAGGATTAGAGACATTTAAGTAACTGACCTAAGACCACACAGCCAGTTTACCTTCTGAATTGGAGTACACTCTGCAATACAGAAGAAGGTTATTTACAACATGTCCCAAAGTCTCAACCGCTTTGTAAGTATTTAATCCAGTGCCTTCAAGGGATAAATGATGGGGAAGAAATGCACAGAAGGGAAGGACCTGGAGTTGCCACACACACACACCAAACAGTACCTCCCAGCTTCTGTCTGACTTGCACATTAAACTTTTGAAATTAGATTTTGTTCAAAGAAAGGATTTTACTGCTTGATGTTTTAAAAATTGATGTCCTATGAATCTGATACATGACTTGACCACCTTAGAAATCTTGACATCTTTGTCTCCAGTTTCTTATTTGTAAAATTAATAGTCCCCTTCACATTTGACAAGTTGATGTAAAAAAATGGTTGATATTCAAAAGACAAAAATATCGTATCAAAAACATGTTATTCACTCCTTCACGAAACATTTGTTGTCCAAATAAAACACCTACTATGTGTCAGATACTATGCTTATCCTGAGGATCATAACAGTGAGCAAGCTCTCCAAGGCATTTACGTGCCAGGGATAATTACCAAGTGGCAGCTCAAGGCAGATATCACGTCTGTCTTGTCTGTTCCTCTCTCAACACCAACAAAGCACAGTGATCAGCATGTGACAGTGAACTAATTCATCTTTATCTAAGGAACACATGAAATTCAACTCCCTAGCCTAGTGCTGTCAGAATATTGCTTCTCGGATAGTCAATATCTAAATTAAACCAATAGTGCCTTTTTTGTATATTGTCAATTCAAAAGATTTAATTATGGAATACCAATTATTCCTGATTATCTTTGTCTGAGATAGGGCCTCCTCTATGCTGCTATACTCAGCTTTTGATTAAAAGTCACTGTATTTTCCTTACTAGAGAGAAACATGGGGATGTGGCTCAAGCGGTAGCGCGCTCGCCTGGCATGCGTGCGGCCCGGGTTCGATCCTCAGCACCACATACAAAACAAAAGATGTTGTGTCCACCGAAAACTGAAAAATAAATATTAAAAAAATTCTCTCTCTCTCTCTCTCTTTCTCTCTCCCTCCCTCTCTCTCTTTAAAAAAAAAAAAAAAAAGAAACACTTAATAGAAAAACTTCACAGCAAGGTCAAAGCCATTGACATCAAGAAAAATATTTTTTTTTATAAAGCTGTAAAGGGAGTTCTATTCTCCTATCCAAAATGCAAAAGTTGTGATACAGAAGTTTACTGCTGAGATCTCTCAAAGATGACCAGAAATTGGAGTCCTTTAAATGAACTGTAGGACCCAGAATATACTTTTTTTCCTGGGAGAAAAGAAAATTCATAAGCAGTTTACTTGTTTTTTTTTCCTATGCCTCAGAGGCTTCTTTCATATTAAGGTGATGTTTCATTATGGACCAAAAAGCAGACTGGACCTGTACATGTCCCTGATGAGTTCATCAAGCCAAAAAATATCTCTAGAGAGTCACAAGTCTTCCCCTTCCTACTGACTCTAGAGGCAGGAAAGTGATTCTGCTCTTCCTCCAGAGGATGTCACTGTGTTTAACACTGGCATATAATAAAATCCCCATGAGTGTCCTGGGGCAAGGAACATAAGTGCAGAAAAGTAATCTCTGCTGATTGAGGCTTTCAGTAGCTAGAAAACATTCATCCTGTCCCCTGAAAGCAAGGCTGACTGCCAATACCATCCTAGGAAAAGGAATGGAAAGAGTTATCCTGGAACTTTGAAGCACCTTTTCCTTGAAGCCCTAGAGGAAGAAAATGGAAAGACAAGAAAAGTGGCACTCAGTGCAGAAGAGAAAGTCAGGAAACAAAGTGAGCCTGAGTCTTGGCTTTGACCTTGCTACCATGTAATCTTAGGTAAGTTTCTTTAATTTTGCTTGGTTCACATTTGTTATTTGCAATACGGTATTAGAATGCTCTATCTCCATCTCAAGGGACTTTCTCCTTCAAAATCCATAATTCTAAGTTAAGACATGCAAAAGGAAAGAGAAAGTTACAGAAGAGGAAAAGACGGGAGAAGAGGCAGGACAGAGGATTTGGTCGTTGAAACACAAATTCATAAGGAGAAAACTGTCCAAGATTTATCACTTCATGTCCAGAATACACAAACTACTTCCTCCTTCATTTTCTCTCCTGTCTCTGGTGTTTCTTTCTCAATACAACATAATTCTAAACTGATATTCAAATTCTTCTAATGCCTCTCATCATCTAAAGGAGGATGTGAAAACTACATTGACCCACATTCAAACTTTTCTACAAACTGGTTTCAACTCACCTACCAGCTTAGTCTTCTATTATTGCCGCTAACACAAACCCAGTCCTACAAGTCAGTCAGGTTTCCTTGTCATTCCCAGAATAGTTTGTGGTCTCTCAACTCAGAGCCTCTCACCTGCCCAGGGAACCACGTCAGCAGCCCCCATCCTTTTCTGCTCTTTCATTCTTAGTCTAACCTTCGGGAAACTTCTCAAGTCCTGGCCCTTTCTTTAGTCTTTCTTCGACTATTTTAATCCATAGCAACATCCCCAACCTCTAAACTTACTTGAGAAAACAAAATGGTGTAAAGTTCGCACAGGTATTCCCAGTTAGCCTGTGTTCTTTAAGTCTGATTTTACCATTTGCTATATAAATTCAGCCACAATATTCACTTTGATAACTTTCAACCTCTACTTTAGAGTAACATTCATGTATAACACACAGGATATTTTCTCTTAAAATTAAGTGACATTACACACTGAAGGCACTTGCAAAATGCCACATTGTTACAGTTTGGATCTGAAATGTTCCCCAAAGTCTCATGTGTGGACGGCTTGGTCCCCAGTGAAGCAATATTCAGACTTGGGGAAGTGATTGGATAATAAAGGTTCTAATCTCATCAATGAATTAATCCCTTGACAGATTTATAACTGAATGGATTATTTATTGGGAGACCATGGAAAATGTTGGAGGTGGGGATTAGTTGAAGGAGATAAGTCACTAGGGGCATGCCCTAGAAGGGGATATTTGGTCCCCAGCTCCTTCCACTCTGTCCATCTGCTCCCTGGATGTCTTGAGATAAGCAGGTATCTTCTAGCACACCCTTATATCAGGATGTTTCCACCTCACCACAGGTCTAAAAGCAATGGAGTCAACTGACAAGGAAGGAAAGCTTGAAACTATGAACTAAAATAAAGCTTTACCCTCCTAAGTTGTTTTCTCAGAAGTTTAGTCACAATGGAAAGCTGACTAATACACCCATCATCAGTGATCAACAAACACTGGCATTTTTAAAGCAAATCTCAGCACTAACATTTACATCACCATCAAATTTTGCCCAGAGCTTTTATTTAACCACAGATTTAGATTAAAAATCACTGGAGGAGAGTATTGCATCTTATATGTTATGAATCTGCTTCAATACTTATCATCATGTCCTATATTTAACGGATCTCAGTAACAACTTGTTATATAAAACCTTAGGTATACATTAGACTATCAGTATTGGTCTTTCTTGAGATTTTCATATACTAAAATAAAAATCAGAGAGAATAAAGATTATATTTATAATGTAATCCTAAAAAAACAGTCTCCATTTAATATTTGAAGAAACTGGGGTTCAAAAGGTTTATGTACCTACTCATGATCACATTTTTTTAATCAAGAATTTGAACATAGGTCTTTCCCCAAATGAAAACAAGTGACCTGGAGAAAGTCTGGAAATGTCTTTACCTAAAAAGTGATCTTCTAGTGTCTTGTCTTCTTCCTTATTTGTCCCTATTCTTTCTTGACATGACTCCATTCCATTTTATTACTGAGAAGCTTCTGCATTGGCTTGAATCTTCACCAAATTCTCTGTGTTGTTCAGCTGAATCACACATACACCCATAATTTCAGGAAATTAAAAGTCAAATAACTATTTTTAGCTTTCATAAACAAAGAAGGTAAGAGGAGCAATGGTCTATTTTCTATTCACTCTGAATAACTCTTTCTTTCACTTGGCTGCTCAAGTTAAATACTTTGTTATCTTGGATGCATACTTATCTCACACACTTAATCCTCCCCAACGGCAAATGTTACATAACAGTCCCTGCCTTCCAATGTGTGAAAACCATTACAACTTGTCATGTTGATTACTGACACTTTGGCCAGGTTACCATCAACTCTTACCTGGGCCACTGCAAGGGCCTCTCAACTGCTTCCACTCTTGACCACCCCTAAACATCTTTATTGTGGTCAAATTTTCATAAAATAGCCTGATGCTGTGTCATTTCTCTAATGTAATCCTCTGGCCCCAATCTCATTCTAAATGAGATTCATCCTTAAAAGTTCTATACAAACTGGCCCCTAGCTACCACCCTGAATTAATCTATCTCTTACCTTCCCTTTGCTTATATCACTTATCAAACACTACTTGTGTTTGTGTCTCAAGCACATCTCTTATTCATGGTGTTTCCATTTACTCTTTCATCCACCTGGTAGTCTCTTTTCCCAAATATACATGGATTATACTTTCAGGTTTCTGCTATGTATCATTTTATTAGAGAGGATCTTTTCCCCACCTCCTCCAACCCATTGCTCTCTAATCTCTTGCATATTATTTTCTTCATTACACTTAGCATCACTGTGTTACATATATACCTCTAGTTTAATGTTCTGTTATCACTGCTAGAGTCCAGGTTCTAAGATAATATGTGCCTTACCTGTTTTGCTCAGCAATTGTACTCCCAGCTCCAAAAGCAATTCATGCCACAGAGCACTCATTTTACAAATAGAGAGTGAATGAATGGATGGATGAGAACACAAATGAATGAATTTCCTAATCTCTGGTTTCTGAAAAGCAGTTTCATGAACTGAGTATATTTTTCATTTAGAATAGGGATGGCTCAACATGGATGTGGTGCTCATACTTCCTCCCTGAAACGGTCAGATTCCCAGGTTTGTTACTGATGAAGAAGTAAATTCAATCCTTTTCAGTGGTCCAGCTCTATTAAAGATAGTGCTTTAAAAGTTTTAAGTTAGTTCACTTTAGCTTTTTCCCACTAAGATAAATGGGTTTTATCCTGCATAGATTGGTTACATCCTTTTTTTCAGGGAATCATTTTAATGAGAAATCAAAATATACTTATAGTGAGCTCTCATGGATCAGGAAAACAGTTGTCTTAAATCTGCTGAATATTTAAAGCTTCAATATAAACATAGTTAATATGACTTTTATATGTCTTCATCAATGATAAAAATTATCAAAATAATATTTCATAGGTAAATTTATCCAGTGTAAGATAATGCCTGTTTTCCTTCTTTCTCACCTTCCCTCCATGATGAGAAAACCTCAAATCTTTATAAAATAAAATATAGTCAATTATTTGTCCAATTCCAATATTTTTAGTCCAAGAAAAGAAGAAATCCTCTAGATACTGTTGCTCTCCTCCCTCCCAGGTTCCAGATTGGGTAACCACAATTATCAGGAAGGGGTTTTTTTCTCCTTCACTCTGTCATCTGTTCTGAATTTACATTTTACTGGGCTCTGTCAGGTATAGTGTAGCAGATGGCAAGTGAAATCCAATTAGTGGTGTCTCACAAGTTGTGTCAAGACTCTTCAATTAAGGCTGTTTTGTTGAGAAGTCATTGGACAAGTGTTAGCTCTGTTCATAGGCAAAAGGAATCAGCAACACTGATTCTTTGTTTGACCTGTCTCAAAGTTTGCTGAATGAAAACAGACAAATCCCCAGGGGCATTTTTCAAATAAATAAATAAATAAAAATAACAAGGCAATTGCTGAATATTATAACTGTCTGAGGCAGTGGGTGATAGGTAGGCAAACAATGGGCATACCATAGAACTTCAAACTAAGAGCAGGAGGAAGAAGTATCTACAAGATATTTGAAATTTTTTAAATTTATTCCTGGGAATGTGCATGCATGGTATACTGTATGTATACTTGGGCTGTACATACCCATAGAGGACTTGAAAAGTCCCTAAATTCTCATTAGTGTCTAACCTTAGGCTTTGAAGGGGAGAAAGTAAAGTTATCCATTTTCTGACTGTTGAAGATATGCCTTGCCCCACAACTTATCAATTTCAGGAAATTAAGAAAATCTCTGTCTAATCATTAGAAGACCACTAAGTTCCCTGAACACAAACTTCAATGGTCACACATGACAAAGAGCACACCCTTTATAAAATTAATTTAAAAAATCACTAAATAAAGATCCTGGGGTAGAGGAAGAAACTGTTTTTCAAAATTGCTACATTATGTGTCTAAATTATAGATATTTCATAAAATTATACACATATTTGTATATATGCATTTTGTAAAAGAACCAAAGTATGGCCTGCACACAGGAAATAAAGCAGTTTGTAGAAACACCCCAATGGAAGTTCAGATATTGGACTTGGTATAAGGACTTAAATCAGCTATCATAGATATATTCAAAGATCTAAAGAAAATCAGGTATGAAGAACTAAGGAAAGCGTAAGACTGATGTTTCAACAAATAGAGACTATCAACAAGAAGAAAGCAAATATATAAAATAACCCAATAGGCACTTGAATTGCAAAGTACAATAGATAAAAGGAACAATTCATGGAGGTCCTCAACAAAAGATTTGAGTAGACAGAGCAATATTCAGTGACTTGAAGGAAGGCCAAATGAGATTTCCAGTTTCATGAAAAGAAAGTAAAAAAAAGTGAAAAAAATAGCCAAGTCAGAGACCATGAGGACTCCATTAAACACACCAACATAATCATACTAGGAGTTTCAGAAGGAAACTAGAAAGAAAAAACAAGACACAATGAACAGTCCAAGATAATGACTGAATTCTTCATAAATGTGATATACACTCAAATAACTCATCTAACTCCAATAAAACTAAACTCCTAATGTCCACATCTGGATATATCATAACTTAAATGCCAAAAGACAAAGAGTATTTTGAAATCAGTAAGAGAGAATTGAGAGATCTACAATGAGAGTGATTGCTGATATTTCTTCAGAAACAATGGAGACCACAAATCAGTGTGATAATACACTTGACATGGAAAGCAAGAATTTTATATGTAGCAAGATTATCCCCTAAAAAAATTGAAATTATGACAGTTACAGATAAACAAAAAATAAATAAGTTCATTATTAACAAACCTGTTACACAAGAAATAGTAAATAGAGAAAAGTACACTAGACCAAAACAAGAACTCACGTGAAAAAAAAGTAAAAGCACTGATAAAGGTAACTACACAAGTGTATTACTTTTCATGACTATGACCAAAATACCTGAGAAAAACAACTTATTGAAGGAAAGGGTTTTTTGGCTCATGGTTTCAGTCCTCGGAAAGCTGTCTCTATTGCTCTGGGATGCAGACAAGGCAGAACATTATGGGAGTGGTTACTTGTGCCAGAGGTGGCAGCTTACCCCATGGTAGTTCAGAAGAAGAGAGAGAGGGGAAGGGACCAGGGACAAGATACAGTTTTCAAGGGCATGCCCCCACGGACCCACTCCTTCAAGTAGGTCCTATCTCCTACAGTTTTCACTACTTCCCAATAATGTCATCAAATGATCCACCACTGATGAGGTCAGAGTCCTCATGATCCAAGTTTTTGGGACCAAGCCTTCAACACATGAGACTTCAGGGGACATTCCAGATCCAAAACATAACAATCAGTAAATATAAAAGGTAATATAAATGTATTTGTATTTTAACCTTTCCATCTGATTTAAAACTCAACTAGAAAATAAACGATTATACATTTTGATGATGTGCAAGCAACGTATAAAGATGAGTTTTGTATGATAACACACAAGATAGGGGAGGGAATAAAACTATATAAAGGAAATACTTTTGTGCTACTGTAATTGTATCAAAATCAACTAGATTATTATATATCATTGTGTAATTGAAATCCTCAGGATAAACAGTTAGAAAGAAAATTAATTAAAATAGTATACTAGATAATATTTATTAACACAAACACAACAGTAATGAAGAAATGGAAGAATAGAAAAATACAAGTATAGAAAAATAGCAGTGTAACAATAAATAATAATTCATCAAACATGAATGTATTAAGCTATTTAATCTAAAGATTGAAATTAGAAGAATGAAATTTTTTTCTTTCGATTATAACCTTACTATGAGAGATACATTACATATTTAAAGATGAGTTAAAAGTAGAAAAATATATGTCATGCAAACATAGTAAATAGAGTGACCATACTATTTTCAGACAGAATAGACTTCAACTCCAAAACCATTAAAAAAAACAACATATAATGATAAATGGTTAATTCATCAAGAAGCTATAATAATTGTAAACATGTGCACACCTATTTAAAAAAGCACAATAATTGTAAACATGTGCCCACCTATAAAAAAAGAACAAAGGAAAAGCCAACAGGAATGAGTCAAGAAATAGACAATTCAACAGTAGATGAAGATTTTAGCTCCCACTCTCAGTAATAGTGCAACCGGGCAGAAGAACAAAATGGAAACATCAGACTCATATAATATTATGAACCAATTAGATTTACAGACATCCATGGAACATTTGGTCCAATAACAGTAGAAAGAAGCTTCTTCTCCTGTGCACAAAGAGTTTTCTCCAGGATGGACCTCCTGATAGGCCACAAAACAACATAGATAATATTTAAAAATTTAAATCATACAAATCATTTATTTGATCAATCATAAATAAACTTAGAAATCAATAGCAGAGGAAAATTTAGGAAATTCACAAATTCAAGAAATTAAACAAAGTGCCCCTAAATAATCAATGGGTCAAAGAAAAAAATCACAAGGGAAATTAGAAAATATTTTGAAATGCATGAAAATGGAAACAGGGCATATCAAAAGTTACAGAATATAGTGAAATCAGCGCTTAAAGAAAAACATATATTTCCTAGTGACTATATTAAAAGAGAAGAAAAATGTCATATCAATAAAATAATCCTCCACCTTAAGAAACTATAAATGATAAAGAAATCTAAAATAAGCAGAAGACAAGGAATAAAGATGAGAAGAGAAATAAATGAAATAGAAAGTGAAAAAAACAATAAAAGTCAATGAACTATTCATATTAGCCAAACAGTGGAAACAAGACAAATGTCTGTCAAGTGATAATGGGTAAACAAATCTAGTAAATCTATAAAACAAAATATTTTTGAGCCATAAGAATGAATAAATTACTAATACATCCAACAATATTTTAAAGATGAATCTTAAAAATATGATGCTAAGTAAAAAAAGGCAGACATAAAAGGCCATGTATTTTATGATACTATTTATGTAAAATGTTCAGAATAGGAAAATCCGTGGAGACAAAAAGTACATTAATGATTGCCATGGGCTAAGAGAAGAGGAAAGTGGGCAGCGATTGCTAACGGTTTTCTTTTGGGGTAATGAAAATGTACTGGAATTAGATAATGGGGCTGATTGTACCACTTTGTGAATATATTTTTAAAACATTTAATTTTATATTAAAATAGATAAATTATATGGTTATGTGAATTATAGCCCTATTTTTTGTTTCTTTCTCTCTTTTTTTTTTTCTTACCAGGGATTGAACCCAGAGGCACTCAACCACTGAGCCACATCGCCATCCATTTTTTTTTTTATATTTTATTTAGAGACAGGGTCTAGCTGAGTTGCTTAGAACCTCACTAAGTTGCTGAGGCTGGCTTTGAACTCTTGATCCTCCTGCCTCATTCTCCTGAGCTACTGGGATTAAAGCCATGCACCACCATACCCAGCAATAGCCCTATTTTTTAAATTATAAGAGTTGTGCCAAGTAGATTCCCTGTTCCAGATACACCATTATTCTTTTACTCTTTCACCATATGTACTTAATGGGATTTGGAATAACCAGTCCTTAACCTCCCTGCCCTTCCTGTGAATCTCCAGCTGTCGTTACAACCACAATTTGTAACTTCTCTGAAACCAATGATCTTTAGGAAGTCATGGGGCAAAGAAAAAGACTCCCTCCTTAAACCTATGCCTCATAAAAGGAATTTGGGGGACTTACTCCATTAGCTGGCCCCATTAAGTTCTTAAGTCTTATCTATGCAATGGGCATCTGTCTACCGACTTTTTAGGAAACAGTACCCCTTTCTTCAGTTGTCCTTTTTGTCTGGCAAGTCATCAAAGTCACATGCCCCACAATATCTCAGCTTCTTGTAGCTAAAATAGCTCAGGCTGATGACTGACAAGCTGCTTCCATAACCAACGGTGTCACACTTGAAGAGCTGCTAGGCATTTGCTGATGACTTCCCTAGTGCTATCATATGATGTTAATTAATTTGATTTCTCTGAAGAGGAAAGAACAGTCTCCTGTTCCCCTCTGTTTGCACAATGAAGTGCTTCTGCTGCATACCTGAAACTTGTGTCTGCCACTGCTAACCAGGTCACCACTTTCAATAAACACCTTGCCAGCAGCTGAAGATGGCAGGATGATTTATTTACAAGTTTAGCTTCCTTTAATGCATTTTAAATGCTCACCTTTTACTAGCTAAATCCATACCTAAAACCTCATTCTCTGGGACTAGTCCAAAATTGAACTATAACACCAATTAATGTAGGTTGCCTTCTATGTTTGACATTGCACAGCAAATAACTTCTATCCAATGTGCAATCCTTCTTTCTAGTCTGAATCAGCAGTCTTTAAAGTTCCTAGCAGGCAATCACTTTATAATCCTTTCCATAGATCAGATTCTTGCACTGGGAATTTCTGAACTTTCAGAACATTCCTTGTTTAAGCTCAACTTTCTTGGTCCTACGTCGCTTTATTCTAAATTTTAGAGCCACAGAACACCACTCTTCTGAAACCTACAACCTGCCATCTGTTGGAACTCCAGCCCAGCCAATGTTTCCTGGCTTCCTGCTTCTCTAAGGAAAGAATAATCTTTAACAAGTTTTTCTCTTTTAAAGAAAAATAATCATTAGTTCCTTTGCTGGTAACTGTTGTTTATCAAATATCTATATAGGCATAGAATTTCTAGGACAAACATAATTGTAACTAACCATTTTTACTAAATATAAACTTTGTTTTCTATGTACCAGGAGAGGTTCTTTACTCTTCTCACTTAAAACTTGAGAGAGTTATGTTTAAAACTAAAGTCCTGTTCTGGTGGACTTGGGTGAAACCCTGTAGGTATCTATCTATTTCTCTCTGTGTAGACAGGAAGTCTAGCACACAGGCCATTCATGAAGATGAAGACATGCTGCTCCAAGGTCTTACCTGTTTCCCTTCAGAAAACAAAGTTGTGTAAATTTCCTTATGTCTGTGTTCCTTAGGGGCAGTGTAATCCAGAAAAGGAAAATTCAAGCTTGTATTTTAGCAATTGCTATGGGAACCATACATGCTTTTTCATTTCCTTAAAAAAGGCCTACCCAGGTTCTAGCCTTTTCTCCTCAGAGTTTTGCACAAAACATGAAATAAGGGAATATTCTATTTTTCCCAAATTGGTAATGGTGACTATCTCTTCAAAGGATAAACTATTCTTTATCTTCACTATTCTTTCAAAGGATAAACAAAATAAAATATACCTTGCAATTCTTCAGAACTATAGGAAAATATTAAATTATGGACATGGAAACATTTTAATCAATAAAAGAATTATATAAATGCAAAATTATATTGTTATCATTACTTGAAGTTTTAATCTCACATCCAGTTTCTAAGCCTAACAATCTATGAAATCATGTGACACATCAGGGAGAAAAGTTGGGTAGCATAGTGAACATCTGGTTCAAATTTCTCACCCCTGGGTGAGAAGCAATTTGTCATAGCTGAAAAACTTGGGCAAATTCTGATTCTAAATTATTCAGTTTTGTTGAAGAAGCATTTATGGAGCAACCTCTTTGTGCCAGGTACTGAGAAAGGCACTAAATATACTCAAACGCAAAAGTGCCTAGGACACAGTCCCAACTAATTCCCAGCCTAGTTGTTGAGGCCTGCCAACCAAAACCCATAAATATGTGAAGGAGATAAAACAGGGATATGGAAGCAATTAATTCTGAATTGGGGGTCAATTATAAAGAGGAAAGCGTAGCAGCCATTTATAATTACAAGTTAATGTGTTATGTCTCCCTGGGATATTTCTAATTATGAAATGAAGGACTCTATCTTCTCTTAATAGAATTTCCAAAGTCTGTAAAATCTTAATAGAGAGGATTTTTGTCTAAACTCAGAAGATTTACTATATGCACTCATCCATTATACCTCCAGGGATCCCCTTCTAAAACTACTGTAAAGGATTTGAAAAATATTTATAAGCCTTCAAACAAAAAGAAAGTAGGAGAGGAGATGACAACAGACAAGAAATATCTAAATACTGGGAGATTGAAAGCAGATGGTCTATCTGTATGTGATTTAGCAACTCGGAGTTCTCTCAAACTTATATGCCAGAGGAAGCAAGCCAATTTACATGAGAAAAAGGTCAGGAATTGGGTGCACCAGGTATTGCTGAATGTGAGATGTACAGAAAGTTGGCAAGCATAGAAGGATTGGTTGAAAGTCTGCGTGAGGAAGAATCAGAAACCCTTGTCTCATTCTCTAGGTCACAAGACTAAGCAATGTCCCTTCACCTTCCATGTCAGAAGTCTGTCAGTTTATTCCCCAGTGATTGAGCTGTTCAGCTCCCCCAAATAAGGTCATCAGGCACAGCTGGAGAAAAGATATGGTGCCCTGCAGAAGCCAGGACACATTACAATGAAAAGAAAAAAAAATAACGGCCTTGAAAATTATCAACAAGTAGAGACACCCATCAGTCAAAGGAATGGGAGTTTCACTGTGAGCAGATTGAACATTAGTGACAATAATCAACAGAGGCAATGAAGAAATATTTTCAAGAGCTGAGGGAAAACACTTGTTAAATAAGAATATTGTACCTTGATAATGTATCATTCAAATGAAGATGAAAATTCTTTCAGACACAAAGTGAAGTTCAGTTTCCTTCTCATTCATTGGTAATAAAAGAACTACTAAAGGATGGACTTTGGTTAAGATGCCAAACAAAAACAGAGTGGAGAGAGAGTAAATGAAATGCAATTGGTAAATTTGTATAATTAACATAAAATAACATTATTTGTTTCAAATAAGCAATATTTAAATTAAAAAGAATATCAAGGGGGCTAGGGATGTAGTTCAGTGGTGGGTGTTTGCCTAGTATGCACAAAATCTGGGTTCAATCTTTAGCACTACAGAAAATTCAACCAATCAATCAAGAAAGATGAAAAAAAGTGATGGTTGGTTAAGGTTGTTTTGCTAATGTTCCTATGTCATTCGGAAAAATATAGAGATACTGCTTGACTTTAGATGATGTAAGGAACGAAATTAAAATTAAAGATTTATTTAAGGTTGTGATGATATTTCACAATATATGCCTATATCAAAACACCATGGTGGATATCATAAATATATTCATTTTTATTTTCCAATTATGTCTCAATAAAGCTAGGGAGAAATATATTTTATTTGTATTAATGTCATGTACTTCTAAGAGACAGGAAATCTTATTTCTTGTATGACAGCTATATGAATATTTGTTTTGTGATCCTTTATTTGTCCTGGGCAAGTTTATGTGTATATATTGCACTGGGATATTTGTAATTAAATAAGACTTTTAAAATAAATAAAAATATAATTAAGTACTTTCCAAACTGGTGAAGAAGAAAAACAAAGAATTTTTTTTTAAATATATAATCCAAGGAAGGTAGATAAGGAGAGGTTTAAAATGGAAGTTAAAATAATGATGACAAATAAATAGCATTAAAAAAGATAGGAGAAATTAATCATAATTGAATATAAATTATAATAAATGTAAAATTAATCCATTAAAAGACCCTAATATTGGATTTTCTTTAGAAAGATAGTTGCATGATCTTTGTAAGATGCATACTAAATTATGAGAAAGAGTTTGAACTTTAAAAGTTAAGAAAATTTGCTAGACATATTTTTACCTTGTATTGCAATAGTAGTATTGGGGAAGAGGTAGAATTTGGGACAAAAACTTTCAATAGGATAAAAGAGTCCCAAGGAAATAATGTTGGAGTATTTTTAATAAACTATCTTCAGAGGGTGAATGATCAAATAGGAAAGAAAGGGATACATTTTTTATTGTTGTTTAAAATAGAAACCCTAAAGCAAACATGTAAAGTATTAAATTTTGTAAATTTTAACAAATTTAACAAATTAGCATTAGGTTGAATTGTGTTCCTCACATTAAGCAATGTTTATTACTTTATGTTTGATTTATTTTATAAATAAACAAAACATATGAGTGGTAATGGCTCTTGGTGCACCTCCATGAAATAATAATTACTGGGGCTTAGTTTTCAAAGCTCAGTGCTCCAAAGTAAAGGATAAAATATATTTGTTTTTTAAAGCAAGAATAGTTCTAAAGAGAATATGAACCAAAAATGCTGGGTCATACTTTATGATTAGACAAAAAAAAAAAAAAAATTGCTGGTGATTCTAAGGTAAAGTGCCCATGAGTAAGTGATCAACAAGTCAGCAGTGGAGAGACTATGCCAAGATCAGGGTGGCTAGGCAGAAAGATGTGCTGTAATCAGGATCTCATAGAGGAGTAGTTCCATAAAACTCCTTTATCAAATTACAGCTGCAGAAACCGAGGGAGCATGGGAAAGGAGGAACTCAGGTAGTTACGGCATTGGGAAGCCTTAATACTAAATCTCATTCATTAAACTTGAGGAAATATGATCTTCCTCTAAGAGTTTACAGAAGCTAAGCAGGGCACAGGAGTGGGCCCCTTACTTCTACCACAACTATATCCTGCTAATGAGGATACCAAACATAAGATATATATTGGGTTAACCATTATTTCTCCACACCTAAACACAGGCTCATTCCACACTAAAGTCCAGGTCTGAACACATGACCTGGGTCTAGCCATTCAGAGTGCCATATTTACTCACATAATGATTGGTTCATAGCTATCCACATGACTAGAGTTGTGCCAATCAAAACCCTTCCTATGACTTGTGTTAAAAATATGTCGGAAGAGGGACCCTCTCCTGAAACCACTGAAACCTATGCTTAGCTGAATCTTCTGGTGATTATCTTTTCTACTACCTGGGAAACACTCAGAAAAGAGAAATGGGAGGGGTGGAAAGTGTGGGGCGAGAGAGGAGAGGAAGCCCAGGGTCCTCTTGCATTTTTCCGATTCTTGAGTACCGATTCTCTTTTGACATAAGCTACTTTTTGTGAGTTGCTGTCATTGTTTTTAATTTTTAAAAAAGGTTTTTGACTTTACTATCCCAGCCATAAAAATCAGGCAAAATCTCTGGTACTAGCTGAAGAAGACTTTTCATGGCAAATGAATGTGCTGATACAGAAGCAGGCTGCCATTCCCAGGGTGGCTGTACATTTTTCAGGGTCATACCTTTTTAACTTTGTGATCAATGGCACAGGACTTTGAGACAGCTGGCAGGAAGAGGGTGCAGCCTGTGGCAATGGAAATGGGGATTTTTAACCGTGTGAGCTGCATCACCTGCATATTAGACCTATAGCCTCATTCTCACTGATAATCCATTAGGACAAACTGAGCTCCACAGCCCAGGCCTGTCACACACACACACCCTCTAGGTATGCTATTGTCCCATAGAACACAGAGAACTATCATGGGAAGAAGCAGTGAATAAGAAAAACTGATAATACTCAATGGTCATTTTTAGACAAGAACCATTTTGAAAACTCCACTCTGTACAGGAAGCATCTCTTAGGCAAAGGGAGATCAGGTATAAGAATATAAGAGTAACCTTAAATGTCCCAGAGATATGTCAAATAAAATTTGTCTAAGATAAAATAGGTCATCCCTCTGTTGCAAACAGGACCCCTCTCCACTCTTCCCCTGTATTTGCCACATAATGAAGCAGATAAGCCGTAATTCCTTTACAGCTAGCATCTAAGATGTCTTTGAAAGCAAACACCCTTGATAAACACTTGGGATAGAAGGTGATGCAGTCCCTGTCCCTCACCCTGTGCTCCAAGGTTGCAAGGGCTGAAATGCCCACAGGGAAGACTCAAAGATAAAGGAACAGCTTCTCTGCCTTTGGGGAACTGACCTGTGGCTCCAGAAAAGGAGTAAAAGATATGAGAAAACAATGGAGAGTGAAGGGAAAGGTGGAGAAAAGAGCCCAGCACTGAGTGAGGCCAAATGCAGCAGGTCAGGGAGGAAGGCCAAGGGAATTTTTTTAACACAGGACTGACTATAAAGGAAATAACTTTGGGATCTTTCTCACATTGGCTCTTTGGATGGCGTTGAACCCTTCAGTGGAGTCTACAATGTTCAGAAATGTTTTACTATGCATACCACAGGAACAAGTAAAGGGAACATTTTCACATGTAGATTAATATTGTGCAAAACCCCACAGTATTACAGAAGAAAGTGTGTAGGCTTGGGATATGAGAACTTAAGCCTTGTGTTATCTTGGAAATGTCCGTGAAGAATTTAGACTCCTACAAACGACTAATGGGGCCTAAGACACTTTCCTGAGCCAGGAGAACTCACCTAAGGAAAGGTTCTCCTGTTCTATAAATGGTGCGGTCATCCTTTGGCATGCTGGAGGCCTCCTCAATTTCTTCCTGCCTCTCCATTGGCAGTCTCCCAGCTTATCTTCTTCCATGTGCCTTCAAATTGTCTCTTCCTTCCCATCCCTCAAGCTCTTGCCCCCGCCCAAATATTCCTCTTCCTGTAATCTCCCTGTTTGATTTGGTCTTTTATCTATGCAGTTTCCAAAGAGGAAGCAGGTTGTTTTTATCCCTCTCATCATCTCCCTCTGCTTCCTAAATGTTAGTCCTGCCTCATCTCCTCTTCTAAGGTACTAGTTCAAGCTTCTGCCCTCTCTGACCCAGAAACTACCATCTTCTAATCTCTATTCTCTTTGCAGAACCAAAGTGACGTTTCTGAAGTGCACGGTGTATCTTAACACACTGGCTTAAAACCCATCCATTTTTTTCTGTTTATTTTGGCAGAACACTCAGTCTGGGATGTCCTGCAGCCTCAGCCTCTGCTGCTCCTCTCCATTGTTCACCAGTCATAGGGCACCAAGTGCAGTTCCTAGCACACACCCCTTCTGATTTTGAACGTGTCTCTCTCTACCTTTGCCTGACCCCTCCTACCTCAGGGACAATTCCTACTCACCTTGTAGGCACTGCTTCCTCTATAAAATTCCCCCAGATACAGCTCAGCATTTCTCTTCAGTATACCTGCATTGCTCCATGTTGACCTTCATCTTAGCTTCTCACAGTGAGTTAAAACTCCATGTACACAGAATTTTCCCAATGGTCTAAAAGCCCTTTGAGGATGGAGAATTTGTTTTTGGTTTTTTTGTTCGTTTGGTTTTTTTTTTTCTAAATCTTCATTCCTTACCCCAAAATGGAGGTAAAGTATACCTCTAAGGGCTATCGTGAGAATCAAGAAAAATCAGGAATGTGAAGTATTTGATCAACGTCCAGAATAAAATCATTTAAATAAGTATGACATCCCTTCTGTTTTTTTGTACTCCCATCTGTCTACCACCCAAACATCCAGAACTTAGCATAGGGCCTAGAACTAAGTCCAGCCTGTGAAATAATACTTTGAATGATTACTAAAAGTATTCTTTGACTTTCTAATGCTTTACAGTTTCCACAATGCTTTTACTCACATTGTGTTCACCAGCAGAAGAATCTCTCTCTTCTTCACCCACTACATCCAATCTCTCCAACCCTAATTATTTATCTACTGTGTCTGCAAGCTGCACCTCCTCTGTCTTTTCTGCCACAGACCCAGTCTCTTTTCTGGGAAGCTGAAGAGTCATCTCTTAACTTTAAATATTGGACTAGTGCCCTATACAACAGCCCAAATATTTAAGCAAATTTCACTGTGATTGTTGTCATTATCCTGACTGAAATATTTATGAGATCCCCAAAGCTCTCTGGATAAAGTCAAGACACTCATCAAGGCCTTCAAGTCCTGTGAGAAGTGGACCCTGCATGTTCTTCCAGCCACATATGCTGCTGCTGTCTACCTTTCTCTCTGTGATCAAATATGGCCAAATATTTTTGGAATTTTCCACAAGTACCATGCTGTTTCATACCTTCTTGATTACTATAATTCTATAGTCACCATCTAAATTATCCTTCTTCTCTACCTTAATGAAGAAAGAGACACCTTTAATGACACTGGTTCAAAATGCAGCTCAGATATCAGGTTGTAGAAATAAGTTTCCCTGTATCTCCAACTGAGTGAAATATCCTTCTCTGTATTTCTGCAGAATCTGCATCATATCCCATATCATCTGTGCCAAATTATGCTGAAATCATTCCTGCCTGTGTCTGGCTATCCAACACAATGTAACCTCTTAAGGGGTTTATATTTTTGTTTAATCACAGCACTAGGCAAAGAGAGTAGAAATAGCAAATTATCAATAAAATCCTGTCAAACTTCATGGAATATAAGTTCAATTCAAGATTTTGATGCTGTCATTACCTAGGTTTTGTAGCCCAAGAGACTGAGACTCAGAGATGTTACAAAGCAAATCAACTAAAGACTCCGGGCCTGGAAGAGGTGGAGTTGTGATGGGAACCCAGGTCCTCTTATCACAAATTCTGATGTTTTAATAAAGCGGGTACCTTTCAGAAACAGGGTATTTCAGTATCTCTTTATTTCTTTATTTGCCGATTTCATTTAAATCATGAAGTCACTTAACCAGTTTGCAATTAGTTTCCTTATCTATAACTCAGTGATAAAAGCTGTAAGGCTAAATAGTAGCTGCCAAGATATGGACAAAGTTCAAATACTCACATTGGGCTTGTTCTAGAATATTGCTATTGTCATGCAGATAAATAAAAAGCATCTGCCTATTGAAAAATTCATCCTAATTTATCATAGTAAAACATCATCCAAATGCAAAAATTTCCCTACAGCTAACCAGATATCTCATGACTTCCTGGCTCCATGAATAGCAAGCAAATCTTTCAGAGACTGCAAAATAAAGAGGAACCCTTTGGTGCAACTGAGCAGAGGGTTACAAATGGATTCATCAGAGGAAATTGCTAAAATGCCTACAGGTGTGAGAGGTCCCATATGTTCAGTCTACTTGTGGATCCAGTGGGGAAAAAAATTAAGTTCTCAGAGTGCAGGCAGCCTGCATCAACTCCAGGATGATGAAAGGGTGAGAGCAGGCACCCATTCCTAATTACATTCCTTTTTAAGTGAGCTGCATCTGGAGTGGCTTCTCATGCATAAAGATAACAGAAAGTGTGAGGTAAAGAGGGGGGTTAGGGTGGCTCTTTGGGACATCACAGCTGTTGCCTCTTGGAACAGGTCCTAAGAAGAGCCCCAGGCTGAGCTTTCTGAGCAAACGCAAGGTGAACCCTGGCTCTCCACCACACCTTCACCAGCATCCACTGAAGAAGGTGATCCAAACTTGTTCTTTGTTTACTTTTCCACTTTTACTCCTCAATCTTCCTTTTTAAGTAGATATTACTTAGATGGCTGATCAGAAAATACCATCCCATTACCAAAACAGAATCTTCCTAGTTTCCTTGATATCCTTAAAAGTGACAAGGGCCCACTGATAAACAAAGGCTACCTAACAATCTAGATCGGAGTTGGCAAGCTCACTCTGTGACAGGGCAGACAGTAAACACCTTTATCTTCCCAGGCCTGATCACACTCTTCAACTCTGCTGTCCTAGTTAGAAAGCAGAGCAGACAATAAGTAATGAATGAGAACCACTTTTATTTACCAGAATAGGGTCCAGTCCAGATTTTGATAGTGAGCCATGGTTTACTAATCCCTGATCTAGGACCCAGCAGTTCAAATAGGAGATTATCAGTCTATCATACAATCTACCATTGCTCCTTCCAGTTAAATTTTCAGTTTCACATGGATGGTGAAAGGAGATCCTCGTCATTATACAAAATACATGTATGAAGATGTGAATTTGGTGTCAACATACCTTATATATAATCATAGATATGATAAATTATTGTATAATGGTTTTTAAGAATTGTAATGCATAATAAATAAATGAATAAATAAATAAATACATAAATAATTTTCAGCTTCAAATTAGTTGTTTATTTTATGCTTTCCAGTTCAGTCATGAAAATGCAGGAGAAAAGTGCCAACTCGCCAATAGTTACATCAAGTAAGATGATAAATATAGAAACATTTTAGAAAATCTTACAAATACAGGACATTACCATTAGAACAAACTGAATCTGGTTGGAGTGCATTCATATGGCTCATTGTCTGAACAGTTTTTAAAAGCACATGTCAAATTCCAGATACTGTGTTAGACCCTTGAGATGTAAAGACAAATAGAAAATCCTCTTCTCACAGAAGCATTTAGTCTTGTGTGTGTGCATGCGCGTACACACACACACACACACACACACAAACACAGAGCAAGCCAGGCAGTGTAGTACCATGGGCCCAGCACTGTGGCCAGATGATATTTTAAACCATCCCAGATGCAGATTCCTTTCTTGGCCTCTTTTGTCATCTATCTATCCCTAGCTCCTGCAGCTCCTCTGCTTTTAAGGCTAATTAGACCAAAAGGCTAAAGAACAGTGCCTTAGGGAATGAGAGAACAAAGATATCATTGATCAAATTTATAAATCCACAGTACGGTAATCATATTGAAATCCAGACTTTCAGCAGAAGAAAAGTACAAATGTTTGGATATCCCCCCACCCCATCCTCCAAACTCCTCTGCTGTCAAGAACAAATGCTTGGAGAATAAACCATAGAGAGAGGGATGAATGATTGACATAAGAGAAATGTCTGCTATGAAGGAAAAGGAAAGCCCTGTCCAGGCTTGGGAGAGAAGTTAGGAGGAAAGTTGCAGTAAGATGAACAGTTCCTCCATCAATGAAAAGACCAGTAGAGAGCTAGGAGGAGCTCTATTAGTTGTTTAAAGAAAGGAGGGTCTATCCACATTGAGGAGAGGAAAAAAGAGACATGGAAAGAAAGAAAGGAAGGAAGGGAGGGAGACATGTCCGAAAGCTAAAGAGGCAAAACGAAATAAGGCCATGTCCCAAATCCTATGTGTGGTGTTGCAGGTGGTGCTGGATTGCGGGGGCTGCCTTTGTGACCCCATAGATCATGCATGTAATCTAACTTCCCCGGCATTTTCTTATCATCATGTCCTCCTCAAACTTCAACTGATCTGTCTCCCTTGACCTGCTCCTGGCTGGATTCACAAGACTGGAGCTGGGTCAACTTCTAATGACAAGTGAACATAGTTTGGGAGCTGGAACTGGACTTCCCATTTTGGCAGCAATCTTGTGGGTGGGAAGGAAGGGAAATGCTTTTCAGTTGGGGTGGAGTGCATGATTGCTGGATTACAACACAGAATATATATCTTCCGGTGACTTCCCAGCTGCAGAATCCTGGCTACAATTAGAAACCTATATGTCTAGTCATTTCATCATTTTTATACATTTAGGAGCTCAAGCATTTGCTCTAGCAGGCTGCAGCTGGGTTGCTGTCAACTCCCAGCTGTTGTTTAGCTGAAACACCATAACTAAACTTGTGGGCCAATATGACCGGAAACCAAATTGGGTACTGAGCAAAAAAGAAGTTCAGGATGAGTCAATGATACTTAGTGCTTTTATTGTTAACTATAGCCAGGTGAAACCCACCCATTTAGAAGAAAGTAAAGAGGGGAACTTGAAATGCATCCAGATACTGTTGAGTACCCTGTATATGAAACAGCCAGCAAACTAATGTTCTTACAGTGATTATTCAGGTCCAACATGTGGCATTCCATTAGGCAGGCTTCTGCTTTTTTCTCGCTTTCCAAAGGTCACTTGTTCAGACCTTAATTCCAAATAAATAGGTCTGGCTTCTTAGAGAAATAATTAATTAAATATTCAACATTTGGGGTGGTGTTTTGGACAACTGTAGGAAAAATTGAGGGCTACCTAAGTGCATTGGATTTGCTATCTGGCATGGCTCTGAGTCTCCTTGCCAACTGAACCTCCATTACAACTTAGATTGAAACCACTCTCCTTAAAAAAAAATATTAAGGGGCTTTTCAAATTTTTAGCTCACTTTATTACCAAGGGCAGCTGGGTTTTAAGACACATCTTTATGAGACCCATATTCTCCCTTGATCAATCCCTGTGTAAAGATGCTCCTGCTGAATCTGTAGTATCACATCACTTGTTTATTATTTTCACCATCATTCTGCACACTGCGAGTGGTTTCAACCATACTGTCAGTCCCACAGGGTGAGGACTTCACTTCATCCTCGGTGCAGCTGGAAGGCAGCTATCCTTGGAGGAAGGATGCTGCTTTTTCAAGCAGAGTTGCAATAGGAAGAGAAGATTTCAAGTGGACTGAGATCGATTGTGGGCTAGTGTTGTACCTGTGGCCATCCCCTTGTGACCTGACCTATATACTTTTCATTTCTGATCACAGAAGGTTTTTTGATGCCAATTCTGGATGGTCAGGGAAAACTAAAGATCACAGCAAGAAAGAACTGGCAAGCCCCAAGGATTGGTGAAGTGGTTAGAACCACAGAGCACTGGGTTCTGCAACCTACTCAGTGGATTATTCCACTTGATGATGTCATGGTTTAGATATGAGGTGTCCCCAAAGCTCGTGTATGAGACAATGCAAGAAGGTTTAGAGTTGAAATGATTGGGTGTATGAGAGTCTTAACCTAATCAGTGCATTTTTAATCCCCTGATAGGGATTAACCAGGTGTAGCTTTAGGCAGATACAGTGTGGCTGTAGGAGGTGGATCACCTGGAGCATGCCTTTGGGGTATATATTTGGTCCTTGTTTAAAGGAGAAATCTGTCTCTGCTTCCTGGTAACATGTCCTGTGTCACTTTCCTCCACTACTATTCTGTTATGTCTTGTCCCACCTTAGGTCCAGAGCAATGGAGCTGGCTATCTATGGACTGACATCTCTGAAACTGTTACCCCCCAAATAAACTTTTCCTTCACTAAAATTGTTCTGGCAAGGTCTATTGGTCCAATTAGTGGAAAAGCTGACTAAACTAACAGATGATAGTCATTGTAGGCAGTAGGGCATGGCTGGAGGAAGTAGGTAACTGGGGACATGCCCCTGGGGATTGGATTTTGACTCTGTCTCCTTGCTTGAGCTCTCTTTCTCCTTCTCAGCTTCCATGAGTTGAGCTGTCTTCCTCTGTCATGCTCTTCCACCATGAAGTTCTGCCTTACCTCGAGCCCAGAGCTACAGAGTCAGCTGTCCATGAAGTAAACCTCTGATACTCTGAGCCCCAAATAATCTTTTTTTCTCCTCTAAGTTGTTCTTGTTAGGTATTTTGGTCCCAGAAACAAAAAGCTAACTAAAACACTGGGTGACTGCAGATTGTGGCTAATTTCATGCACAGTACCATTTGAATGGGGCACGCAGAACCATTTAATTTTATGGGTTGAAGTGGAATGAAAATAAGTATCCAGCCGGTTTCCTAAAGAGGAGAAGAAAGTGGAAAGTACGCAGGCAGGATTGACATTCAAAACTCAAGCTTGGAACTAGGCAACTAGGTAATGATACTGTCAAAGCTCGCCAGAAATACAAGTGCAGAGATCCAAGATGAATAAAAATGCCTAGGCAAGAGCAAGGTACACACAGATAGGCACAGCTGAGACCCAAGTGTCTATAAGCAGAAAGACAAAGGGAGGGGAGAAAGCATTTGGATTCCAAAAGACACATGGAGATTAATTGTACAGTCAGCGCTTTGTACCCACAGATTCAGTGTCCAAGTCTTCAAAATGTTTTTTTTTTCAGAAAATACCACAAAGCAAAACTTGAATTTTCTGTATGCCAAGCGTTACGCTCAATTAATGCAAATGATGTGATATGTACAGACCCTGCTGTTGCTTCCCTCCATTTCACAGCACTTGCTTGAGCTTATCCACCTAGCTTCTCATTTGTACACTATGTATTTAAGCCTACCAAGCTTGCATCTGTACTGAATTTGTACATACTTGCTTTCTTGCCATTATTCCCTAAACAGTACAGTATAACATTGTATTTGGTATTATAAGTAATCCAGACATGATTTAAAGTACACGAGAGGATATGTGTGTAGGTTATATGCAAATACTATGCCATTTTACATAAGAGATTTGAGCACCCACAGACTTTGTTATCTATGGGGAGGGGTTCTGAAGAAAACTGTCCACAGATGCTGAGGTCTGAATGTACTGTCAAAGACCTCACTTATAGGAACAGGGGTAAGAAAATAATATAAGAATAGAAAGTCTGTGTAATATTGAAGTGGTATTACTATCCTCAATTTCTTCATTCAGAACTACTCCTGTATTAATCTCTTTTGTTCACATGGCAGACAATTGTGGCATGCTTCTTCCTGGAAACAGACCACGCCAGGTGCACAGGATCTGAAGCTGCTCTCACCATCCTGGCAATGAGGCAGACGTACACAGGACCATGAAAAAGCATGAAAACTGTGAAGATGAAGTGATTAACAAAGTGCAAGTGGGGGATAATGATTTTTGCCTAAGGAGTGGATTGGCAGAATAGGATGAGGTAGGAAAGATTTTAGGAAGGCAGTAAAATCTATCCTGGACCTAGGAGGACCTAGGAGGACCTAGGAGGACCTAGGAGGAGGAATGAGGAAAAAGCAACCTACAGGAAAGAAACAGTAAAAGCCAAAGAACAGAGAGGTGCTCAACACAGGGCAGGAATTGTGACATGAAATAGGTGCCCTTACGAGAGATTTATGATGTGACAGATACTATACTAAGGATTGGACACACTTATTACCATTGAAGATTGCCAGGCAGCCACTGTGTAATGATCTCCAAATTAAACATGAAGAGACTTAGGAGTATAGACTGAGCATCTTGACTAAGGTTACACAGCTAGTAAATGAAAGAACCTAACTTTTAACCCAGCTATGTGTGAAGCCAAAGGTGGGGCTACTAGTGGCTTTGCACTTCTGACCTCCAGAGGGAATAGTTCAGGGGAAAAAGGGATTGAAAAAAAAAATGAAGCATGATTTGTGAAGAGCCTTGGATATGACTCTAGAGTTTAGACCTTTAGGCTAGGATTTGTCCAGGGTGATTCTAGGATGACCTACAGCAGAGTTACTTAGGGTTTCTGAGAAAAAGGGGTTAGTTATGCAGATTCCTAGTCCTCCCTCAAATCTCCTGACTCCTAACCTTTGGTAGGAGGACTAGGAATTTCTATCTAAACAAACAAATGTATGGGATCTGAGGGAAAGTTTGAGAAACACTAGTTTGAGTCAGCATATCTTCAGTCTGTGGATATATAAAACACCCTAGGAACATTGTTAAATATAAAGTATTGGAGTTCAGATTCTTTCACATTAAACCTATGAGTTGGTGAACATTAAATAAGGGAGTAATATATTACTATCTGTGTTTTAGAATCAAAAGATAGCACCTCTTCTTGAAAGATCAAATGGAAAACAGGAGAAAAAAATAAGAGTTGGTTAGTAGATTAAGTATTATAATCTAAATAAGACATTTAAACCAAACAAGAGTGGAAATGAAAGAGGGATATCAAAGAAGAAAAATCACTAAGATTTGAAAATTGATTAGATAAAAGGATAATGATAGAAAGAACTGAAAATGGCACTAAAGGTTTATACAATAGTGGGCAAGTAACACGAGGAATTTTGCAAATGCTATCTGGTGTTTAACAAATACCTATAATGAGCTGGGTACTATGGCAGGTACCTGTAATCCCAGATACTCAGAGGCTGAGATGGAAGGATCACTTGAGCTCAGCAGTTTGATGCCTGGACATCATAGTGAGAACACACACACAACATGCACAAACTTATTATGAACCAGGAATTATTCAACGTCCCAAGAGTATAAACATGATTATTACCTTCCTTGAGATTTTTGCTATCTGATGGGAAAGAGGTGATAAACAGGTAAGATTGACATGTCCACAGCATAAAGAAAGCAAGAGAGAGGGCACTGAATGAGGTTTGAGGTGCAGGAGGGCTTTCTGGAGGAATAGATCTGTAATCTTGTTCTGAGCCTCCTCAAGTTAGAAAAATTTGCTCCCAATTGGGGTTAGCAGTATCTGACCAATAGGTCCTGCTAGGGAGGTTTTGGTTGTCACATTTCTCTTGGGAAAGACATTTTACCACTGACTTACAGGGAAAAAAGAGAAGAAAAGAAATAGAGGTACATGGCACGTTCTCAATGTCAGCTGAGCTGGATGAGTTATTCATCTCCTAAAACCAGACTATCTTGGGGAGAAAATACAATTGATTTGTGGCTATTTTGAAGCGGAGGTGTATGAAAGGCAACTGGGTTCAATGAAAAGACAGGTATGCATCTGAACAATCCAATACTTTTCCATTAAAAAAAAATGAGAAGTTAGAAGTTCTTAACTTGAGGTCCAGGAAGCTTGGGTGCTGGTTAATGGAATCCAGAAGTTTGTGTACAAAAAAGGTTGTGTATGTGCATTTTTCTGGGGAGAGACCAAATATTTCATTAGATTTCTCAATGAGATCATGAGCCAAATTAAATTAAAAAACACAAACTGAAGACATCACAATGTAAGGAATAGCAGTATGTTTCTTGCTGACACATTGTAACAGACTATGAAAAATGACACACATACCTATGAGTTGTTGGTGCAATTCTGCATGAAAATGAGTGCCAGGTATTAAAGATCAAAATCTCTGACTTAACAGGGAGGGAGTTGGAGAAGTGTTATATCATTTTTAGTGCTGCCCAAAGATATACACCTACAGTTTGATCAGATCTGGAGGTTACATTTTCAAACAAAATAGCAAATTATAACACTTTGGGGAAAGATGGTAGAGAAGAGGCAAATGAAACAGAGAAACAAACATAGGAATGCTATAATCAGTAGAAACAGAGAGATGAATCTATGAAAAATATGATGGAAATTTTACAGAGTACATTCTGAAGGACAGAAAAAAAAGTTTCCTGGATATAAAAGACTTTGAATTTAAATATCAGATATTTCAAGCAATTGCAGGCCAAGGAAGTAAGAACTAGAGGTTTTTGTTTTGTTTTGTTTTTTAAGTACTAATTGTTCAAATACATAAGCATTAATAGTAATTAAGTATGTCTTACATACCAGGACTATTGCTAGAAATTTGCATGGATTTTACATTTTCATCCTTTAAAAATACAGTGTGAGATAAGAACTTAATTTTCTGAAGATTCTCAAAAGAAATTCAGGTACAGAAGGCCCAAAGAACATGCCCAAGTTTATTCAGCTGGTAAGTGATAGAGCTAGAGTGTGTACCTGGCATTATGATGCTAGAGCCTATGTTTGCTCGTTCATATCAGTGTACTGCAAGGACTGGGATAAAATCAGCACCCACCTAAACAGCATCAACTCCTGAAGAATCCAGACGACACTTGAATAAGAAGGACTAGAGCGTCCACTAAGCCATCATTACTTGAAGCACGGTCTGTGGACCAGCAGCATTAGCATCACCTTGGAGCTGGCTCTCAAGGTGTAGTCTCAGACCTCATGCCAGACCCACTGAATTCATATCTGTATTTTAACAAAATCAACAGTAATATTTGTGCAAAGTTTGAGAAGTACTGCTGTAAGCCACATATGAATAAAGAAAAGATACTAGCCAATACCAGAATGCTTCAACTTAAGATTTTCTTACTGTGTATATAAAAACAAGTATGCTTATTTTTCATATATGTAAGAGGTCAAAGAAACTACATGAAGGACCAGAGAGTAGCTATTTTGAATGCTATAATCTCTATTGTAATTATTGTATAAAAGTAGACACAGAAAATGTGTCTATTTATGGACATTGAAATTTGAATTTAACATAATTTTCATGTACTGCAAAATATTTTTTCCCGATTTTTGTTAAACATCTAAAATGCAAAAAAAAAAAAAAAAAAAAAAAAAAAAAAACAAACTATTTTCAGCTCATAGGATATAGAAAAACAGATGGTGGCCCAGAGGTCATACTTTTCCAACCCCAGATACAGAGTAAACCGTATTTAATTTTCACTCAATGGTACAGATTCATTCATTCGAAATTAATTCTTATTATGCCTTTAGAGCAAAGAAGTCAAGAATCCCTTCAGGTAGTTTTACAGAGCACAAAGGATATAAACTAAGAGTGGGAGAGAGATTCCTTCATTGAAAATGGTCAGGAAGGAACCTGCATTCGATCTATTCTTTTCTAAGTGGGTCAATTGTTACTTTCACCCTGTGATGAAGAAGAGAAGAGAATTTTCACCTTGCCACAGTCTAGATTTCTTTGCTATTGTCTAAAACTTTCTCCTAAAAACCCTCATCAACCCCAACCGAAAATCAATCCAAACTTCAAAACTATCCCAGGACATCAGTCAACATGGACAGTTTGTGGAATCTGGATGAGAAAAGGGAACTGTTCTAAAGTCTTGAGCATGACAGCACTCTTTCTCCCCTGGGGCTCTGTCCTCCTAGGTTCTTGATAATTTGTCATCAGAAAAGTTAGCCATCTCTAGTGCTTGCAATTAGAAATATGATTTTCTGTAATGTGCCCATTGGCATGCACACACACACACACACACACACACACACACATATATACACAGAGAGAGAAAAAGAAATAAAATGAGGCGGTGGGGGGGATAAAACCATAGATGCAGCATATTTTTTTGTTATGAGAAATTTTCAGCATGCTGTACTGGAAAGATTTAAATGTTAGACCCATACAGACATACAATAGAATGCTACTTCTACCACATATTAACTATGACACCTGTAAATGAGGATAAAATGCTATACTCCCTTTGCCTGGTGTATTTATGTCCTTTGTGTAAATATCAAAAGAGAAAGCACCGATGAAACACAATGAATCATTGAAGACCTGCTTAAACCCATCCAATGTCTTTTCACTGCCCTTAACATAAAGCCCACACTTCTTCCAGAGCCCTTGAGCTCTTGCATATGACTTCGCCCCTATTCCAGCTCAGATCATGCCATTTTCTCTTTCTCCTGCCATAAAGACTGCTGGTGTACATCCCCCAGATCCTCCTTTCAACACCCAGGTACATGTGCCCCAGCACTGGGAGGGCTGCTAGCTCAGAGCTCTTAGTTTAGTGTTTGTCTAATCTGCCCCCAATCTGCCCCACCCAAGGTCAGGCCCCTTTCCTGTTGGCAACTTGTGAGATCTTCTAAGGGGTATACTTGTTCAGTCCTCATGCATCTGGGTCCTGAAAAGTATCTCAGCTGCAAAGCAACCAGAAGAAAAAGCCAAGAACTCTGTTTGCTACTACCTCAAAGATCAACTTCTCCCTCTTTCTTTGCACCCAACAGGATGCCAAGAATACATACCAGAAGACTTTCAGGTCACAAATCTCTGCTCAGAATAGTTTCCAAGACAACTCAGCCTAGGACACTCACTAGGCAGGGGCCACTCTTGTTTTCACTGGTTCTTTAAACATTGCCAAATTCTCTTCCCCGTCCCAGGGTCCTTGAACTGGCTGATGTGGGCCAGCAGGGCCATAAGAACTCCTTGTCATCATTCATGAGTCAGCTCATGTTTCCTCCCAGAAGAGCAATTATTCTCCATCAGAAACTCTTGCTATTAACTTCAGGACACGTATTTTATTTTCCACTAGGCCTATGTCTGTCTTGTTCACTATTATATCCTCACTTCCTCACAAAGTGCCAGCATGCAGTAAACATCGGTTGGATGAATGGATACTAATCACCACACTATAAACAGTGTATCACAAAATGCTAATGCGTAATTTAAATTTTCTAGAATAATATTATTTTCTTGTGCTTAGCCCAAGCATGCTGTCATCAAGCCCAACCAGGAGTATGACAGGGTCATCAATATATCAGCAAACATCTTGCTCGGGATGCTTTGGCTGCCACACTTGACAGCAGCTCGCTTTCCCTGTTACTCTCTACTTGGCCTTGATGTGCTCTGCAAAGAGTCCTCCAGAGGACAGAGGTTCAAAGTTAGTGGCCTGACACTTTACTACTCATTAGCAAGTAGAAATTTAAAAATACAGTGGTTCTAAATATGATGGGGGGATGGGGATAGTGAAGAAGGTAAAGCAGGTTGAAGCAATCTAGGGAACTTTCCCAAATATTTTCAATCGCTTCCAGTAATTCTGATCTGGCCTCACCCAAAGCTCTGAAAAAGTTCTCAGAGCAACTCTTGAGAGTCCACCTTAGTACAGCAGCACAGCTACAGATTTGAGACACAATGGACCCCCCCAAAAAGGGGAGAAAAGCACTAGAATTTTTTGAGAAAGTACAGAATAAATTGACAAGAGGCTCTTCTTTAAATGCATCTCCTATTCAGTTTAGAGGAAGTTGGTGTGTTAAAAGGATGGCAGGAGTCAGGCTGAGGGGAACGAGATGCACCCAAATGTAGAATAAGCAAACCAGCTTCTATCCTAAGCCAACATGCCTCCTTATGAATAATTTTAGGCTCAAGAAAGACTTAGTTATAGACTCAAAATAATGTCTCTGGGAGTCATAAATGTTCCCTTGCATTCAATTTGGGGAGATATTAAGGTTTATTTGTTTTCCTTACTTTCATCAAATTAAAAAGCGTCACAGAAACTTGTGAACACGTGTTACAATAATCCTTCTGCAGATGCACAGATAAAAATGTTTCGGTGCTGCTCTACCTGTCTGCAATTCTTTCCACCTCCAATGCTCTCAAAAGTCACACAAAGCCTTCTCTCCTTCTGTGTCTTCTTTCTCAGCTTCCCCACACTCTTTCTGCCAAAATCTGTGCATTCTTGCAATTACAGGTTCTCAATTACACACACTTGCTACTTGCTGGAGGGGACAGAAACTATGTTTCCTTTCTTGGCAGCTGCTCAAGCCAGATGTTGAGCTGGCAGGCCATGATTGGCTGGCAGATGAAAGAGAATGGCTCTTCATGGGTAGACACAAGGAGAGATATAAACAAACCCATTTCAGCACTGAATCAGCAGGTCCTCGTTAACCTGATTGGAAATGCTTTTCAAGCTTAGACTGGAAAGCAGGGAGGACATTGTCACCAGATCATTCAACTGAATACTGATGGCTCCCTCCCTGGCTAAAATAGCAAGAAGCTTCATTTGGGGAGATCATAACAGCATTCAAGATGAGCTGAGATTCATTTAGGCTACATCTGCATTGGCAAGCAATAATTGTAGGGATGCAGAAGTTTGTTTACTTTAACGACTAAATGTTTGTATCTCAAAAACCAATGAAACTTTTCTGTAATCACTGTAGGGATGCACTTGAATCATTCCATCCGCCCAAATCTTTCCATTGTTTCTCAGCCAATGACAATATGCAGTGATTGGGGCAGTGAAGCAGTCATCAACTTTTCACCCTGCCTCCTTGGGGCAAGCATGAAACAGAAAAAAAAAAATGTATGTCGGTTTGACTGACAAAGTTTTTGTTGGAATGGTTAAGATGGTATAAAAGAAAATAATTGACAAACAAAGTCTAGTCATGATTGTATAAAAACCCAGTGTGGATGTTCTGGGTGGCAAAACCATGCCTTAAGACAAAGTCAGCAAAGTATGCTATGGATAGAGCAAAACTGCTCTTCCGCTTTTTTCTCTTCTAATTTTACAAAGGTGATACAAATCCAAGCAAAGTTTCTTTGTATTGGTTCCCAATATAAAACACAAAGGGCCTAGTTAGGTTTTATTGCAGTTTGTTTTAACTATAGATACCCAAAGTCTCCTGATGAAAAAGGAGAAGAGAAAGGAGCTCATTCAGAATAGATTACGGGAAGCTGTTATTTTTTTTTAACCCAATGTAGAGTTAATCCTTCTGAGGGATTAGATATTTATTATGCACTGGACTAGCACCTGCAGCTATTCTCCTGGGGATAAAACATGGCAGAAGCCATCAATCTCCATGGCTCTGAGCAGTTGATAATAATAATAATTAATAACCATTTGTGCTTTCTAGCTCTCTTCAACTGGGATCTCAGAACATTTTGCTAGCACAGATTCATAAAACCTCAAACCACACCTGCGCTTTCAGAAAGTGCTTGAACGTTAGCCTTATTATTATTCCCCATTATTATTTTATATTCACATTGCTTCTTTCCTCTAAGGAGCTCAACTGGATTAGAAATAGATTACCAAAGTAGGTTAACTCATTGCAGTGATGGGTCAGGAAGGTATTGCCTCTCTCAGCACAGGAGCTCCTAGGCTGTGAAAGTCAGGTGAGGTGCCAACAACACAGTGGCCATCTGGATGGATCTCCTGAAGAATCTGGACCTCACCTTTCCCATTCAGTGTTGAACCTCAACTTTCCCTCTTTCCATTCCACTCCTCTGTTAGAGTCTGTAAACAAGTCTGGATGGCGCCTGGCATTTTGCCAGAGGGAGTGGTTTGAGAAGTAACACCAGCGAGCCATTAAGTGTGGCGATTGATTCCTTATTGGTTGATGGCTGTATCGAGTTTATGCAAATTAAGATAAGCTGTGTGGAATGTATAAATACCTCTGTTGTCCTACAATAAACGGCTCCTACTCCTGCTGTATCAATCTACACAAGTTGTTCGTCACCCCCCGGTTATTTTGCTGCAGCCGGCACTCCTCAGCTATGGCAAGAGAGTTTTTCAAATGCAATCTAGCCCCTTCCACTTCAGAAACATTCTGAAGCAGAAAATGCCTATCTAAGATGCTGAATGGTGATTTCAATAGAGTGAAAAAATGAATTTGGTGAAACCCTGAAGTTCTGTCTAGTTCTAGGATGATGGCTGGGCAGAATTCATAGAAAATGAAGTGCAAAAAGGGTAATTCTGCTTGGTATTTATTGCATATGTCAACCTAAATCCAATATACCTTGGAGGCTTAGAGAAATGAGTCAAAGAGAATCAGCAACCTCCTGCTCCAGGAAGTCCTTATATTCAGATTAAGACAGCAACGAAAACAGGGGATCTGGAAGCAACCAATGTAAATTTAATTCCTAGCTTGATAATTTAAAATTGCATCATCAGTAACAGGTACATGACCTTACTGGACCTTGACTTCTATGGTTTAAAATGCTTACCTAAGAGGAGGACATGGCAGAGATTGGGACATTAAATAAACTGTCCAGCATGTAACAAGTACCCAGTAAGAAGAAATGGTGGTCCCTTTTGTCACGAAACAATCAAGAAGTCTGAGGACCAAAGACCAAGACAGAGGATCTCTTTTTCTTTGCTGACCCTGTCCTTTAGCTGGTATGCTCAAGTTCTGCTATATAGAAACTATTTTACTTCTTCTTCCTCTTTCATACTGCAGTTTCTTTTGACGGACAAATCCTACCATCAAAAATAGCCATCAGCATTAAATTACAGGATAAAAATTCAGGAATACCCAGGTCGTACTCTTGCCATTAGAATAAGCTCAGAGTTCTTACCATCACAAACATTCTTTCCCAGGCTTTTGCCAGACGAGACTGCTCTCAGTTACCTAAATATCCTGAGCCTTTCTGACCTTATGTCCTTTCTTTATGTGTTTCCATGGTCTGCTAATTGCCATCTTTTAAAATCCTTTCTATAGCAGCACTATTCACAATAGCTAAATTATAGACTCCGCTAAGGTGCCCATCAACAAACGAATGAATAAAGAAAACGTGTACCCCCACATGCATCATTGGTGTTCACAAATGCTTATAAAACAATCTAATTGAGTCATTTCTGGCACAAGTTCTCTTAAGAAGATTTTTTTCACCATAAATTTCCATTAGCATGATAAAGATGACCACAAACTTGAACACTGGGAGAAATACTCAGAGGGGAATTTTTTTTTAATTTTGACAATACATATTTCTTTTGTTCATAAATAAATTTATTGTTGTACATCTAAGGTTTGATACATGATTTTACGAAATACTTAATGATAGTAAAAATGTTACTATAGTGAAGCAAACTAACACATCCATTATCTCACACCTGGCCATTTTCATTTGTTTGTTTGTTTTTGTGGACAAGCTAAACCCTCATTTAGCATGAGTCCCAATTACAGTACAAGTTTATGACCTATAGTCCACACACACATATTCTTTCTTATGGGATACAGACAAGTTATCTAGAACATGGGCATCCTAGCACACTACATGTAGAAGTGCTAGTCAGATGAATCTTCAAAAATGGAATTCTGCATGACTTATCAAAAACAAGAAAAATGTTCAGAAGCTTAACCCAGCAATTCCAAAATAGGAATTAATGATGAGGTAATAATCAGTGATACAGGCCAATAATGGCAACATGGCAACAACTATGGTCATAGCATTGTTGCTCTTAAGGGTGAAAAAATGACAGCAAATGAAATTCTAACAATAGCATAGTCCTGCCATAAACAAGAACTCTACAATTTGGAAACCATTATGGTCAAATAAATTAATTTTAATTCCTGTGACAAAATATTTACTATATAGTAGTTTAAAATTACATCTCAAAAGAATCATTTTGATATAAGGAAAAATAAATTAATACAAAGTATGAACTATTATCATTTTTTTAAGAATCAGATAAGCAATAATATATATTTACATATATAAAATGATAAAAGTCTATACATGAAAATATTAATGGTGTTTAACTCATAGAAATAAAACTACAGGTAATTTGGTTCTGTTCTCCATGCTTTTCTATTTTACTTTAGTTTTATTTATTGAAAACCAAATCGAATAAATAGAAGATAGATTGATTGATACAGGCGTGCATACATACACACATTACACACATACATACATTCATCATAAAGCCTCTTATGCACCTGACTGGTTTTGACCTGAATTGTCTCATTCAATACTTAGAATGGCCTGTGAGGGGCCCTCATTATTCTCAGAGCGTTCATTTTTTTTCCCCTAATACATCCCAGGCTGCAAAGAGAGCCCCTGGAATCTAAGAATAAATACCCAGGGTACAAACATTCTTATTCATATAAGAAATTTACAAAATTAGAGAACAGTATTCTCTAGAAAGAATGTGGAAAGCCATTACAATAATATTTTAAAGTAATATTTCATTTCATGGGGAATGGCATACTGTTGAAGTTGTAAGCACTATTCAAATTTTCTTATAAGTACAACTATTTATAAAGTGGGTGGGTGGAATCCATTAAAATACTAACTGTAATTAAACCTTGTTTAGGGATAATGGATTATTTTTATTTTATTATTTTTGTCTATATTTTCTAAATGTTCTCCAATTAAAATTTTCTCCAATTAGAACATTTATTGTCAGATAAAATTTAACAAACATACTATAACAGTCAGTCTCCATTAGCTGTAAAATTGTTTAATGTTAGAAAATGTATCTACTTTCCATAATTGTTTAGTATTAGGGAATACACTACAGGGGCTATATCACAGAAAGAAGCCGGCCAAATAAATCACAGAGTAACCAGTGAGTGAAGCTATCAGTTGTCTAGCCAATCACATACCAGAGAGGACATCTTAGCCTGAGGTCATAAAAAACTAAGTAGTAAAAGATCCTAAGCCTTACCCAGGTTTTTATATCATCAAAGCTCATGAATTTTGCCACTTTACCTCTAGTAACTCCTCTAGTCACCTGTACTGCTTTCCTAGTGCTGACAAAACAAATTACCAGAAATTTGGTGACGTAAATAAGCTTGTTTGTTCCTAGTTCCGAGGCCACAAGTCAGAAATCAAGGTGTTAATAGAGCTGTGCTCCTTCTAGAGCCTCTAGGGAGGGTCCTTTCTTGCCTTGCCCAGTCTCTGGTGACTCCACGCATTTCTTGGTTCATGACTGCATACCTCCAATCAGTATCTCTGTCTCCACATAATCTGTGCGTCTTCTCCTGTCTTTTATGAGGACATTTTCCACTGTCTTTAGAACCCATAGGATCCACTCAGATTATCCTAGGTAATTCCATCTCAATATATTTACTTTAATCCCATCTAGAAAGACTACCTTTCAAAATAAGTTCACATGCACAGGTTGTTAGGGTTAAGATGCACATGTCTTTTCAATTCACGACATCACCCTTGAAATGGGTCCCCGTTTCCTCTGTATTCTACTCTGGTATACATCTTTAATTGACTATAGAAACTCTGGGATGCCTCGAAGAGGGAAAAGTTTACAAAAACAAACCACCACCATTGTCATCCTTAGTCCTCACCAAATAGTGAAAATGTGATTTCAAAATATCGATCACATACCAAAAGAAAAACAATGAAGAAAAGAGATTGCTTCCAAACTCATTCAATAAGGCCAGCATTACTAATACCAAACCCAGAAAGGGATACTAGAAGAGAATAAAACTACATGCCAGTATCTATAATGAACATAAATGCAGAAAACCTCAAAAAAACAAATTGAGTTCAAAGGCAAATCAAAAGAATCACAAATCATGATTAAGTTGGATTTATTTCTGGGATGCAAAGATGGTCCATCATAGATTGTAAATGTCCTTTAATCACATTAAGATAAGAAAAAATCATATGGTTATCTCAATAGATGTAGAGAAAAAAACAGTTAACAAAACTCAAGATCCTTCATGAGAAAATCTCTCAAAAGACTACGTATGGAGGAATGTACTTCAAAATAAAAAGGACCATATATGACAAGCCTACAACTAACATCATACTCAATGATAAAAACTGAAAGATCTCTTTCTATAATGAAGCACCAAACAATTCTATTTACAATATTATTTAAAGCATAAAAACTGGTGCTGGAGTTGTGTCTCAGTTATAGAGCACTTGCCTTGCATGTGTGAGGCACTGGATTCGATTCTCAGCACCGCATAAACATAAGTAAACAAAAATAAAGGTATTACGTCCATCTATAACTAAAAATAATATTAAAATATAAACAAATAAAACAAAAAAAACTTTGGAATAAGTCCATCCAAAGATGTAAAAGATCTGCATACCCCAAACCACAGAACATTAATAAAAGAAATTGAAGAAGATACACGTGGGAATCTGTACACGTGGGAATAATAAGAATTCATACCCCATTTGAAACAAATGTATGATATATGATATGTCAAGATCAATGTAATGTTTTGAGCAACTAATAAATTTCTGATGTTTAAAAAAAAAAGAAGATACAAATAAGAAGAATGATTTCCTGTGTTCATGGATTCAAAGAATTGATATTTCTAACATGTCCATACTACCCAAAGTGGTTTACAGACTCAGGATAATCTTTAGCAAAGCCCCCATGGCATTTTTCACAAGGATAGGGGAAAAAACACTAAAATTCATATGAAAACAACAAAACCCTCCAAATGGCCTAAATGACCTTGAGCATAAAGAGCAAAGTGGGAGGCATCCCACCTAACTACAAAGCTATTGTAATCAAATCAGCATGGAACAAGTGTGTACAGGCATACAGACAAATGGGTCATAATAGGGAGCCCAGATGGACAGTGGATTCATGAAGTTACAGTTCTCCTGTGTCTTATGAGGACATTTTCCACTGTCTTTAGGACCCATAGGATCCACTCAAATAATCCTAAGTAATTCCATCTCAATATATTTACTTTAATCACATCTGGAAAGATTCATGCAGTTATATTGGATTGATTTTCAACAAAAGTTCTAAGAACAAAACCAAAAAGGACTGACTTTTCAATAAATAATATTGAAAAGAATGGATATAAAGGCCGAAGAATGAAATTAGACGAACCCTTATTTCCTAACATATACAAAAATCAACTCAAAATGGAATGAAGAAGTAAAATTCAAACATAAAACTATAAAACTACTAGAAGAAAACATGGATAATAGGCTTCCTGACATCGTTCTGGACACTGATTTTTTGGATACGACCGCAAAGCCACAGGCAACAAAAGCAAAACCAATAAATAGGATTACACAAAAGCTTCGGTAAAGCCAAAAACATTCGAAAGAGTGAAGAAATAACCTACAGGATGGAAGAAAATATTTATACACCATACATATGAGAAGGAGCTGATGCCCCAAATACATAAAGAACTCAAACAATTCTTTAGGAAGAATAAGTTTCATTTTCAAAATGGAGTGAAAAATCTGAACAGACATTTTTCCAAAGGAAACACACAAATGACCAAGATGTATATAAATAACCATCAGGGAATTGCAAATTAAAACCAACAATGAAGCATAACCTCAACCCTGTTAAAATGACTGTTATCAAACAGACAAAAGATTGACAGAAAAGTATTGTCAAGGATGTGGAGAAAAGAAAGCCCTGTATATAGTGTACACTGTTGGTGTGAATATTATTTAGTACAGTTGTTATGAAAAATAGTGTGGGGCTGGGGTTGTAGCTCAGTGGTAGAGTGCTTGCCTCATGTGTGTGAGGCACTGGGTTAGATCCTCAGCATCACATAAAGATAAATAAATAAAAATAAAGATATTGTGTCCATCTATCGCTCAAAAAACTATTTTTAAAAAAATAGTGTGGATGTTTTTCAAAAAGTGAAAATATAACTATCATATGATCAAGTAATCTCACTTCTGGGTATATAACCAAAGGAAATGAAGTCAGTATATCCAAGAGATGCCTACACTCCTATATTCATTGCAAAATTATTCATGAAAACAAAAATATAGAATCAATCTAAGTATCCTTAGACAGATGAAGAAAGATATGGATAAAGAAAACACGGTACATATAAACAATAGGATACCATGGAGCCTTAAAAAGAAGGAAATTCTGTCATCTGCAACAACACAGAGGGACTTGGACATGTTAGAGAAATAAATGAGACACTCACAGATACTGCATGATCTCACCTCAGGTGACATGGCAAAAAGTCAAACTCACAGAAGCAGAGTGGAATGTCAGTCACCAGAGGTTCAGGGAATAGGGGAGGAAGGAATGGAAAGATACTGGTTAAAGGACAAAGTTTCAGTTAGACAGGATGAATAAATTCTGCACGTCTATTGTCTAGCACAGGGGCCTATCATTTGTAATAATGTATACTTAAAAATTGCTTACAGAGGAGATCTTGAAAGCTCTCACTACAAAGATAAATACATAACCATGTGAGGTGATGGATATGTTAATTTGCTTGATCATGGTAATCATTTCACAATGAATACATATATCAAAACTTCGTGTTATACACCATAAATATATGCAACTTTTGTCAATTATATATCATTAAAGAAAAAAATCAATCGCAATCCACTCCGCCTTCCCCACTTCATTTAGCCAAATTAGATTCAAAGAGACAAAAAACCTGTTTCCATTCAGTCTCAAGATTGATAATTCATCTCCACTAATTCCTCCACACCCCCCTCACATCTACTGCACAAAACACTCTTTTAATACGATAATCACTGAATTACTAGCTAAGGAATTTACAAACCCTGCTCATTATTCGTTGGTGATGAAGGAAAATGTCAAAAATGTGAACACCACCATTTGAAAACAGCAAGCGCAAGGAGCCTTATTAGTGAGTGTTTAGCTTAAATCAGATCCAACCAGAATGGAAGCTCCATTATTAAAAGTCTAGCAAAGGCTGATAATGAGATCACTTAAAACTCTTCACCAGATACATGAAATGATTTTCTCCTCAGAAAAGAAGCAATAAGCAAACCTGTAGGCATGTCCATAACAGAAATTTCTAAGCCCCTCTGTGAGAAAGATAAGCTACCCTTGAATTAACCCAACCTAAATGAGGGATTGAATGCCTACAGTGCAGATTCCTGGAGTGGAGTCTGGGAAGCCATGCTCCAGGCTTAACTCTGCAGCTTAGTCTCCAGGGACTCAGTAATTTGAGCTTCAGCATGCTGAAACTTTGTACAATGGACTGGGTTTCTAGATTTTTACTCTGAAAGCTAGACCTTGCAAGGTTTGCCTACAGATCCCACTGAGGACCGGTGAAAGAAAGATGACTAAGACCCTGAATGCTTTGTCCAGTGTTTTCTTCCTATGAGGCAGATGGAAAAACTGTCATGCAATGTTTGACCAAGGCCTCAAAATGAATTATTCAAGAATCTGTAGTTAGCAGGTTCTTACCTATCCTCATACTCTCATGAAATTCTTGCATTGGGATACAATGATTCAAGTCACATGCCCACTTTCAAGGGTTTACAGTCTAAGCAATAGAGAAATGTCAGTAAAAGGAAATAAAAGAATATCTGTAAAGGGATATAAACAAGCAAAAATGATACAGTAGGGAAATATACTGTCAAGTTTCCCTATGGGAGTAAACCAAGGAACTTAAAAAGAGGGAAAGCTTGGGCTGAGACTTGAAGCCTTGGCAGTGTTGATAAATGTTGACAATAAGCATGCCACCACTGGAGCTCTAGACATGCAATGGGTTAGCTCCCGGTACTTAGAAGAATGTCACCATTTATTAATCACTCAGGCACCAAGCATGGCACTCCACACAGTGCACGGCTATCTCAATTAACCTTCACAACACACCAGCAACAGAGGCTCAGCAAGCTCGTTTACTTAGAAGACTGTAGAATTTGATCCCAGATCTGTCCGACCCCTAGGTATATATTCTAGACTCTTACATGACACTGCCTTTCAAAACAGATGCTGGCAGGTATGGCTGTCATTTTTACAGTTCGCCCTGCTGGAGCTACTCAGATTTTGCAAGTAATTGTCAAAGGAAAAGGAATATCACAGAGCTAAGTCTTTGCATGGCCTCAGTCAAGTAGACAGGGGTGTACAGCCAGCATTTAAGCAATGGACGCTGCAGAAGGTGGATCATCAAGTGTCCACTGCCACCATGAGTAAGAAGCAGGTGTGCTGAATCAGCTCATCACAAGTGTAGCCAGGAGAATTGCAGCAATAAAGAGACATGGAAATTCTTGCAAATGGAAGGAGAAAAGAAAAAAAAGAATATGGGGTGCTGAAAAGTAAAAGAAGGCATGGGAAAGAAATGTCGAGTGCGTTTTACATTATAGATATTTTATGTGTTCTATGTACGCACACCTATACACTTGTATGTTTATGGGAAAAATATTAAGCTAGAAAATCATGTGGCACATATATATTTTTAAAATAGAGCTTTCAGCAATTAGGAATTGATGTGATACTCCTGTGAAATATTAAATAAAAAATCTGTAAGGATTAATGAGGTCTTAAAGCAGATCTGCAAGATATGTGTGCTCTGGGGAGACAAGAGCTATATAAATACAAGATATGTTCTTCTCAGTTGGGGTTTAGGGAAGAGTAATAGTGGCTAGGCATTAAAGGGATTCCTGGCAAATTCTTCTCTCCTGGAAAGGTGAACCATATGTTGTTTTGATTGATTCCTTCAGAAAAAAAAATCAGGTTTCTATAGTTAAAGCAAAGGTTATACCAAGTTCCACTTTTCCTGAGTGGCTGCAGGACTCCCAAGAGCTGTGGTCCTCATGCTCAGCTCCAAATTTAAGGCACCTAAGATCTTCAGAGTCCATGACACCCAGGGCACCCAGGCTACACCCAGGACCAATTACATCAGTGTTAAAGGGGTGGTTTATAAAGCTCCCTAAAGGATCTCCAGGTTTACAAGACTACATTTACTCAACACACATCCCAAAACAAACAAGAACATACAATCCTACTTAATAAACATAAATCATCCTTTAACTTTCGGGAGCTGGAAATGGTTCTGTTTGTCCCCCAAACCGCTGATTTTCTCACATGGGTCAAATTTGATAGCTACAAAATGCAGAGTTAATAGAGGGAAGCAGTGAGTGTCAGGATGGTGAGCACACAAGGACTGGAGAAGTTGCTGGGAGTCCAGTGAGGGCAGTGCAAGGTCAGGAGCGAAAGATACAGACCTGGCAGGGAGGGACCCAGGAAACTGGAGACAAGCATTGGAGGAAGACTCAAGGAAGTCCAATTAATTTTGCCACCTACAGCTTTGTCTCAGCAGAGCATCTCCAACTTCTCTGATGGCAAGGATCTCCTGGGGTAATTGATAAACATTCTAATTCCCAAGCGCCCTCTTCTGGATTCTGGTTTCCAAGGGAGGTACCTGGGAGGCTGGATGCTTAATAAGCACACTTCCACTTTTTTTTAATGGTGCCATTGTCCCCTGATGTCTAAGCAGCTATGATTGAAACCCAGAAGTGGGAGACTAAATGGGATTGAGTGTCAAATAAACATTCTATTTCTGAGTCTGTCTGGTTTGGTCTTGACACAAAAAAATCATCCAAATTTCAAGCTCTTTCCACTACCTACTACAAAAGGAAGAAGATTTTGCCCTTCATTTTGCATAAGACTTGATGCTAAATTCTTTCCCCATTTTTCAATTCTCTGAGTTTCACATCATGCAGCAGATCACTAGGCACTGGAGATACATGCAAGCTAGTTCTGTTATGAGGACTGCTTCTTGAAGAACCAAGGAAGATCATACAATAGAATAGAGACTTAAACTGGGCTAAATTTCACAGGCTTTCTAATTTTTAATCCTCAAATCTTTCTTTTCACCCAAACCAAGAATGGGCATGAGAATTGTAAAGTTTATTTTCAATGTTTGATAAATGCATCTTAAATAAAGATTTAATTGTCAAGTTTCTAAGCAAGTTGAAACTATGGAAAATGACACTGTTATTATTGCCTAGATCTTGGGGTTAAATGAACATTTGTCATTGACTATGAGTTCAGTTTCCCTCAAGTATGTAAATTCACATTTCTAGATCAAAATGAAATGAGACCAGAGGAAAACCAGCAGTAGAGAAGGGACAAGCCCTCCTCATCGTATCGACTTGGCAGCATGCTCCATCAGTATGAAATAACACTGAAAATAACAACAATGCAACTGTTGTCTGAGGTGAGAATTATTCAGGGGAGCTTGATATACTCACAGATTATTGCACATACACAAGTTAAGGGTGCAAAAGCTACATGCCAGCACAAGTGAATGCAAACCAAAGGGAAGTAGAACATTTCAGTTTTCTAAAGTCAAAATATAATTTGTCATCGAATGTACTAAGGAGCAATAGCTCATTTGAGAATATGTATGAGACTTTACTAAGCTTTTAAGGCAAAAGGTGAGTACAGTTATAAGTTAGTGATTAACTAATCATGTAATGTATAATTAATTCATAAAGGCTTTGTCTGCACTGTGCTCAGTGGGACCTAGAAATGACTACTTGTCTCTATTGCAAATCGACTGCAATTTCCCATATATTTTATTTTCTTAGCAGCTTCATTTTTCTTTCAATACCTAACCTATATATAATGGGCTATAAATCTAAGTTCTATCCATGGTCTGCTAATCTGTGATGCTTAATCTGCAACAGGCATGTAATAATGGTGTTCCCTTTGTTATCTATGTAAACTCTGTCTCAATTGGGACAATAAGAGCATTGTTCACATAGAATTCTTAAGAAAAATATAAATTAGACAACTATTGCATAAAGGAACATCCCAATATTTGGCATGTAAGTGCAAATTATTGTAATACATCATAAGATTATATGAAATGATATATTAATTGCACTATTTTGTTTCATATAATACAGTTAACTGAAATTATTTTTATGTTGCAGTTTGCCTCTTGAAAGTTGATTTCTATTAAAGCAAAATCTTCCAAATATTGGGAAAAACTGACTTGATTTCTCTATGTTTCTTCAGATTTCTATGTAGGCATGCTAGTTGACCTCACTTAGGATAGACTTCTGAGCTTTCTTATTTGGTTTATTTAACCTGTTTGTGAAAGTGGCACTAGACATTGAAATGTATTACCTTTCAACAGGGAAAACTATATGATCTTTTCTTCCTATTTAAGCTTCATTGTCCCCACTTTTATTGTACTGTTCCCATGGTGCCACACTTCTCGTGGGATTGCAAGCACTAAATATGAAAGAAGACAAGAGTCACATGGAAGAATCTGGGGCACTAGCTAATCCCAGGCCCAGGGAGTCTCTAAGGAATTATCAGAACCAATGACTGTAGTGTGCTTCCACTCGGCTCTTTCTTTTACTGGCAGAACATGAACCTTTATTTTGAACTTTGTCAAAGTGGATAATTCACATAATTCTTTGACATCCTCTAAGTCAATAAATCTACATTGTCCTGCACAATACAACTATTAGGTAGACATATTCTGGAAGTATTCTGGGGAAGATTTTTCTTTTTACTGGATTGCAAGATTATTTGGGCTTCAGTCTTTCTATAAGAGATGAAGTTTAAAGCATAAGTGGGACACTTTTCCTTAGACATAAGATATTCTAATCAGAGCTTCTTGACTCTAGATTTCTCCTGAATGCATTAAGACAACTTTACAGTGATCCCCCTGATATTGAGTGTTCCCTGAGCCCCCTGCCCTCTTCAGGAAGCAGAGACAGATTTCAGATGTTAGAATTGTTCCTGATCCAATTGCTGTGGCCCACTTCTATAATCACAGTAACTCGGGAGGCCAAAGCAAGAGAATCACAAGTTCAAGGTCAGGCTGAGTAACTTGGTGAGACCCTATCTCAAAATAAAAACTAAAAAGGGCTGGGGATGTAGCTTGGTAGTACTTCCCCAGTGGGAGTATCAGGGGGTGTTCCTTGCAAGGTCTCATGTAAGGAGCTTGCCACAAACCTGTTGAGTGACTTTCTTTATCTGACTCAGTGTGTCCACTGCAGACCCTGTGTTAGCATTCTGTTTCTGTAACAAAAATATAAGATAATCAACTTATAAAGAGAAAATGATTATTTTGGCTCACAATTTTGAAGTTTCAGTCTATGAGCTGTTGGCCATACTTCTTTGGACCTGTGGTAAGGCAGTATACCAAGGCAGAAGTGCATGGGAGAGCAAATCTACTCACCTCATGGCAGAAAAAGAAGAGCAAGAGGAAGCTGTCCTGCTATCCCCATAAAGGACACACCTACAAAATCCTGAGGTCTCTGGATAGGCCCCACCTTCTTAAAGGTTCCACAGCCAATGTTCTAATCACATTCTTTTTTTTTTTTTTTNTATATATATATATATATACATACATACACACACACACACACACATACCAGTAAAACTATCTAATAAATGGAAGGATGGATGGATGGATATAAGGATGACAAATAAAAGGGTAATGATTATGAGAAATATGGGTCCATATTATCTAGATTCAAATCCTGGCTCTGTCAATATGACTCTGGAAAAACATGTATGAACTTCAGTCCTCACCTATAAGATGGATGTGATGTAGACAGGATGATGATGATGATAAAGATGATGACAATGATGGCTGTTTCAGGGTTTTTTATGATTAAGTAATTAAAAATGCTATACAGAATTTAAAACAGCCTGTGTGAGGCTGAGGCTATAGGTTGTTGGTAGATCACATGCTTAGCATGTACAGGCCCTAGGTTCAAATCCCTAGCAACCCACATCCATACATGCACACAAATATGACCTTTTATTACGATAGAAGTAAGCCAAATCATGTTGCTATTTTTTTTTTTTTTTTGGTATTTCTTCAAAGTACTGGAGTTTACAAAGACTGTATGCATATTATAATCATTTGATTATTGGCAGGGGCATATGATTTAGTTAGATACAAGCATAATAATTTTACATAAGAACAACCAATTGGGATGCTGAATATCTTATATTAAATCAAATTTTAATTTAATGGAAAACCTAATGCTAGTGACCTGGGCTTGAAACCTGGCTTTGCCAATTACTAGCTCAGAGATTTTAGAAAACTCACTTAACCTCTCTGACCTCAGCCTCCTTATCTATAAAATGGTAACAAAATGACATATTTATCAGGAATATTCTTTTATTCAATAAATAATTATGATGTGCCTCTTATACACTAGGCATTGTGCTAGGAATGAAAATGGCAGGCATTTTAAGCAATCAATAAATATTCACCATTTTCATTGCCTAATCTTTGGTTGGTCCTGAGATCTCTCAGGAAGAAGCTAGCATAATTATGTCTTGAATTCAGAGCTTGCTTTTTTGGGGCACTCAACCACTAAGGGAACTCAGGGGCACTCGACCACTAAGCCACATCCCCAGCCCTGTTTTGTATTTTATTAGAAATAGGGTCTCACTGAATTGCTTAGTGCCTCACTAAATTGCTGAGGCTGACTTTGAACTCTTGATCCTCCTGCCTCCACCTCCTAAACCACTGGGATTACAGACATGCACCACCACACCTGGCCAAGAGCTTGCTTTTTATAACAATTTAGCAAAGTTTTCTGACACTCTCATGATGGGTGAAAGATAAGTAGAGTTTTAGGGAGGAAAGAATCCTTTTCAAGTGAGGGTTTGACAGATAAAGAAACTGGATAGGAATGGACTTTAATTTTTTTTGTCTTATTTTAAATCAAATGTCATTAAGATTTAATTAACATACAATAAAATATACTCATTTAAAGGGTACTATCTAATGTATTTTCACATGTATATACATCCATGTGATCATCATCACCATAAAATGAGCTAGAACACTGTCTTTAGCTCAAAAAGTTTCCTCAGGACCCTCTGCAGTCAACAGCCCCCATTCTGAGGAAGCCACCAATCCACTTTACATTCATTTTGCCTATTCAAGAGTTCCATAAAATAGAATCATTCAGTATACAATCATTTTGTGTCTGCCTTCTTTTGTTAAGCATAATGCTTTTGAGATTCATCCATGTTGTAACATGTACCATTATTTCGCTCCTCTATGTCACTGAAAATATTCCATGGAATGGAAATGACACAGTTTGCTTATCAATTTACCTGTTGATAGATATTTGGGTAGTTTCCAGTTCGGGAAGATTATGAGTAAAGTTGCAATAAAAAGTCTTATATACACAGGTATTCATTACTCTTGGGTAAACACCCACGAGTGGAATTACTGAATCATAGGGTAAGTAGTTTTGTAAATTTACAGAAATTTCAAAAAATATTTTTTGAAGTGGCTGGACTTTATTACACTCCTGTGATGAGTGAGAGCTCCAACTGCTCTACATTCCTTCCAACAATTGGGTTCATCTTTTTAAGATATTTTTAGTTGTAGATGGGCACAATACCTTTATTTTGTTTATTTAGTTTCATGTGTTGCTTGAGATTGATCCCAGGGCTTCACACATGCTAGGCAAGTGCTCTATCACTGAGCTACAATCCCAGCCCAATTGGGTTCATTTTTAATGGACAGAATTCTTCGTGATCAGGTTTATGGGACTCCATGTGGACAGCAGCCATGACAGTCCTTGTTCTGAGTATACTTGTAAGGGAACTTTTTAAAGGTTTTCTCCACAGACTCAGGAATCACAAAAAGCCTTTAATACGGAGTGAAGAAAGTGAGAAAAAAGACATATATATGAATAGAAGCAAGGGAGGAAAACAAAATGAAAAAATAGCAGACTCTTCAAAAAAAAAAAAAAAAGAAAAGACAAGTTTTCTGTACTGATGACCAAGGTGGACTAGAATAGGAGAAGCACCACAAAATTTACACAATTATTCTAATTAATTGTCTAATCACAAAACCACTCAGATAATAGAAATATTCTGCAATTGTTTTTCAATGAGTTAGGCTGGTTTTTGTTGATGTCATTGCTGTCATTACTCAGACATCCAGGGCTCAGTAGAAGCAGCAGAAGCTGCTTCATTAGTTCATCTCTAAGAATGTAAACACTGAAATCAGTTATTTTAGGGTCAGACACTGGAAAAGATGCTAGTAAAATAAATTGACCAGTTTTCTACGGATGAGAACCCTCTAAAACCTGATGGCTGTTTTTCTGGTAACTGCGGCAGTAAATTCAGGCAATCCTGGGTAAATGTCAGGCTGCTTTCTGGGATAAAATGCCTCTATCAAACTACCAAAATATTATTAAGATGGGTATGGGATTGCTGCAGGGAGACATATTCAGGACCTCTACTCTCCCAATCTCCCTCACAAAATGATGCCAGACATGATGTATTTTGTATTATTAATACCATTGTGCCTGTTTCAGATTTGAAGATTCAGGAACACACATCTATATTTAATTTAGGTGGTTGTTTATGCAGAGAAGGGAATATGGATGGCTGGTGGGAATAGCTACCTCTATATCCAATAATACCACACAGTCATTTTGCATGCTTTGAGCTCCCTTATATGGTTCCAATTCTTTAGCACACATTCATTTATATAACAAATAGTAATTGAGTGCCTATTATGTGCTAGACACTGTTCTAAAAGTTTGGGGTAGAGCTATGGATAAGACAAAGTCCTTACCCTCATGGAATTTTTATATAGAGAGAGGAGACAAAATAAACACATTGGAAAAATGCTGGCTATGACTAAGTGTTGTTGAAATGCCTAGGAAAGGTAGGGCAGGTATAGAGTGCTGTGTGGGGAACACTTTAGAATATCAGACATCACAGAATGTCCCTTTAATAAGGTGACATTTGAGCAGGCATATTTGTGCAAAGCAAGCTGTGTAGACTTCAAATAAGCATTCTAGTGAGAGGGAACAGCCACTACAAAGACAATGATTCTAGAATGTGCATGGTTGTCTCAGGAAAAGCAGATTATTCAGTGGGCAGAAGTAGCACAAGTAGTCAAGAAGAGTATGAGGAGAAAAGGGCAGAATGGCAGCAGAGGCCACATCTTATAGAATATCTAGTTCTTTCAGTTCACTATAATTGAGGTGGCACCAATGAAGGATTTGTTCATTGAGTACCTCCTGGTACCTCATCCTCTTCTGTAGACTATGATGTGATAAAACAATACAGTACAGGTAGGGTGCCCACCATCCCTGAGTTACCATTCTGGATAAGTATGTGCTGGGTACAAGAGATAAAGACTTGGAGGGCCCAGTTCTGCCATGAAAGAGCTCTGGTGTTGCTGAGACAGGAACTGTATATTTATAGTACAGTGTCATAAGGAAACACACAGTTCCTTATGGGGTTACACATGAGAGACAACTCATATCAACAGGGAGAGGTCAGGGGGAGTATATCTATGGCAAGCATGCAGATGAAAGTGGCCAGGCTTAGAAACTGTGGAAAGATATTCTAGGAGGGAATGTACATAGGGACAAAGTGTGATTTGATCAGCCAGAAACCTATGAGTGAGTTTTTCAACATGATTGGTATACAGAACAATGCCCAGGATGAAGAACAAGGGAGAATTCTAGCAATAATAGGAGATGGGTCTCAAGATTTTAGTCAGATCATTTCTAAGATTTCTATTAAGTATATGATGTATTTAGGCCAAGCTACTGTACCTGAAATAGGGTTCACCTACCAATATGAAGAAGCTGTATTTAGGATACAAGAACAAATTCATTAAGTTACTAGTTCAAGTGTATTGTCCAATAATAAAATCATAAATATTAGTAAGAGACAAATCTGTAAATCCTTGAATGCCAGAAAGAGGAATTAAAAGTTCATCTAGTAAAAGTTCAACTTCATTGGAGTTTTTAAAGTATGATAAATATGCTTTTTAGGGAGTTTGATCTTGTCGGCATGTGCAAAATGTTAGAATTAGGAAAGAACAGAAGCAGGTAGAATAGAGGCCAAAGACTGGAGAAAATAGGAGACCTGTGAGACACAGTGAAAAGTTTTCCTTTGGCAAGTAATGAAAGACGGGACATGAACTGCTTTCACCTTCCACTACACATTTCTCCTTTTAGTAGCAGAAACTGGATTTTCCTTTGAGGAACTTACTCTGCTCCATGGTTTGCAGACTTCCTGCAACTCCTAATCATAATTCCAAGCACTTCTTGGACAAAATTTGGACAAATGAACATGCATGTGACCAAGCATTAACTAATTTAAAAAGTCAGGAATCTAATAAACTGTTTCTAAGATAAGGGGCTATTCCAACACAATTTTAATTCAACAAGTATCTATTTTAAAACAGCTATTGTAGGCACAGTACAGTGGTGCCGCAGTCCGGCTGCAGCAAAATAGCCGGGGGGTGACGAGCAACTTGTGTACATTGATACAGCAGGAGTGGGAGCCGTTTATTGTAGGACAGGAGGGGTATATACACATTCCATACAGCTTATATTAATTAACATAAACTAGATACAGCAGTCAACCAATAAGGAATCTCCACACTTAATGGCTCGCTGGCGTTACTTCACAAACCACTCCCTCTGGCAAAATGCCAGGCGCCATCTTGACTTGTTTACAGACCTTAACACCGTGAAAAGGACAGTCTCCACTCCCAAGCACTATGTAATAAAGAACTAACTGAGGCCCTTCTCTTTCTCTGCCCTCATCTGTGCCCTCTGTCTTGGTGGGCATTGCCAATAAGCAATGATAAAACAAAATAGCAAAGACAAGGGAGGTGCCAAAAATGTGCTGAGAAAGCCACAAGGCCTCAGAGTTCAGGGGGTGGGAAAATAAAGCATTCAAGTAGTTGAGCTGTGGCAAAAAATGCATCTCAAATCATAAAAAATAATATTCAGTGATTATCCTCTAAATATGATAATTTAATATCTAACATCTTTGAATATGTCTGTACATATGTGTAGGTGTCAGTAAATTAACATTTTCAAGGAAATAATGGATATTCATTAAAACATGTCTGAGTAGATATTATTTTATGATATGCCTCAGGAGAAAAACAACCATTATAATATCTAAATACATTGAATATTATAAGGATAGTATGATATCTCTTTATTGATAACTAATGAATATAATTAAATTATTATTAACAATAGTTTCTGCTTAAAGCATATTCCATGCTCAGGTACTAAGCCAAGGAATCTGTGTTCAACTTCCCTTCCAATCACAGATGTGTGACACAGGCACAATGTGTTTCAGAGATGAGGCTCAAACAAAGAAATAGTACCCCAAAGTCAGTGACTATGTATCTGAGCAAGAATTTGAATTCCTGTGTCTCTAATGCAAAATCTATTATTTCCTCAAATAAAAAATAATAATACAATTTAGATTTTAGATAAGCAAGAGTCCTCCCTCCAGTCTGAGTAAAGAGGATGAATAATGTTTAAATTTTCTGCAGATTTAATCTACAAGAAAAGCAGCATGTGGCCCAAATTACTTCATTCTAGAACAATCTATAAACAAATCCAGTTCAACTTTTCGAAGACTTCTTAACTAAATGAACTTTCTCACTGATTATAATCAGAATAACCCAAAAAGTTTAATAAAAATACACATGCCCCCTCATCCCTAGAAATCCTAATGTGCCAAGTCTACATATGATTTCACAAAAATGGAAAACATGCAGTGGAAAAGAAAACTCTACTGGGAGAGGCTCCTGAATAGCCAAGCCAAGGACAAGCACCACTGCCTTACACAGCCACTGTCGAGGTCATCTGGAAAGTGGCTAAATTCATGAATGTCATGCCATTTGTCTAGATATGCAGAGACCTGATTTTCATCAGGCCAATATTCATGGAGTCAGAAGTCATTGGGTATGAGGTTTACCCATGAAATGCTGAAACAAACTGATCTAGAGGACTATTGGGAGCTAGGTGACACATAGAAGGGCACCATGATATGCTATAACTTCACTCTTCATTTTTCAGTGGGCTACTGAGACAAGGGGTTTGTTTGTAGCTGAGCTTCCCACATTGATCCATGGATGTCACTGCCCACAGTAACAAACCAAAGCGTGGCTCTCCTGTGTGTTAGCTTTCGTATCTCGTTTTTCAGCAACTCTACTCACGGGCATGTGCATGACAGCCTGGCACTGGTCTCACTGTACACCAGGTCTCACTGTACATGGCTGAGTCCTGATGTCTAGAGCCTCCTACCTTCTCCATGCTCTTAATAGATATCTTATGTTGAACACTGTACCTAGTGGTACTTTGAATACTCTTTATGGTTAAATCTTTTTAACAAGTCTGTGTGGTAGGTAAATATTCGCCACATTTTTAGAGGAAGAAACTGGACCCATTGGCCTAGAAGCACAACCAGCAAGTGCAGGTCAGAGATGCAATCTCAGGTGTTCTGGCTCCACAGCATGAGCTTCCAGCTGCTGCTGAATATGCTTCTCAGGGGCAAAGCCACTAAACCACCAGCTGAAGATCTCATACCCCATCTCACAGTCTTATGAGTTCCCTTGGATTTTCCTATAATTATAGGAATATATATATTTATATTCTTGCATCTTTTTTTGAATGAAAAAGTGACCTTGATCTTTTCATGACATATTTCTGTAGAGTTTATAGCATAGGGTCTGACACTTAACTTAGTTATTATCAACATGGCTGTTATTTTTGTTGCTATTACTACAGCTTCCTTGTCTAACAACCTCTCTCTATTTATATTTTGAATGCCATTTCTTCCTTTCACTGAGAAATTTAATCATATTTTGTCATTGATCCTCATATCATCATCTCTATATGATCTCTTTCTTAGATTTTGGGTGTATTCATTATAGCTTTAACTTTCTGTGTTACTCCCCCAAACTGCATCTGTAGCTTCAACTTCACTTTGGTGTACCATATCTTTCATTAACACGTATGTGCCAGAATATCTTCTCATATATGCCTTACCAGCCAATTAAATTCAAAGTAATTGAAATTTAAAAAATTATATATCTCCAAGAATTAAATTACCCACCTTTTTTTTCCCTTGTATGAAATTTTAATGGTATACTAAGTCCCCTAGCTCAGGTTAAAAATACCAAAAGTACATCTGACTCCTTTTATTCTCCTCAACTGACAGATTGCTAAATACTTCTTGTGACTACCTACCCTCAGGGCTCCCCTACCAATCTGAGTGCCCCCTCATTTAACAAGAGAATGATGAGGTTTTAACCTCCAGCACCTGAGAGACCTTCCTTTCTTCTGATTCTTTTTTCTCTAATATACTGTAGATACAATGGCCACATTAATACTCCCAGAGAGACCACTATTAAAAATTCACAGTTTTGCTCTTTAACTGCCAAAGGGTGGGAAGCTGGGTCTTTAAGTTCAGTAATCTGGAATCAGTAGTTCACTTAACCTCCTCTTTGTACCAGCCATTCATAAGTGCCTCTGCCCTCTACTACTGTCAACTTGCTTAACTCATGAATGATGGTGCCTGATTGAACTGAGATGAGCTCTGACTTATCTTCTGTTCACACACATGAGTTAGCAAACTGTAGCCCATTTTAGTAAATAATGATGGATGGATAATTCTTGGGACCAAAGAGAAACAAATTTGAATGCTACCTTCTCTATTTAGCTTTGACCTCTTTGGTTCATGCAAACTTGACTGAGCTCTCCTTCTGATTCTTTCATTAATTGAGTATACTTCCATATATATATACATACATACACACACACACACACACACACACACACACACACATATATATATATATTTGTGTATATATATATATATATTTTAAAGGTATTGTGTTCATCTATAACTAAAAATATTTTTTTAAAAAAAGAATGCAAACCACAATAAGTGTTGGTGAAGATGTGGGGGGAANCTTTTCCAGTGTCTGACCCTAAAATAACTGATTTCAGTGTTTACATTCTTAGAGATGAACTAATGAAGCAGCTTCTGCTGCTTCTACTGAGCCCTGGATGTCTGAGTAATGACAGCAATGACATCAACAAAAACCAGCCTAACTCATTGAAAAACAATTGCAGAATATTTCTATTATCTGAGTGGTTTTGTGATTAGACAATTAATTAGAAAGATGTGTATAAGAGACAGTATATATATATATATATATATATATATATATATATATTCATGCTATTTTATACTCTTCTTTTTTTAGAGAGAGAATTTTTTAATATTTATTTTTTAATTTTCAGTGGACAAAACATCTTTATTTTATTTTTATGTGGTGCTGAGGATTGAACCCAGCACCCCGTGCATGCCAGGCGAGCAAGTTACCGCTTGAGCCACATCCCCAGCCCAACATACTCTTGCTTCTTTTAAAAGGATATTTACCTCTCTTTCCTTCAACAAGCTCCCTGAGGTTAAGAACTGGGGCTTCCTACCTCTTGAATTTTCATGTTGAGCCTTAAATAGTGCATGGCCCCAACAGGTGCTCAGTAAGTATTCTTAGGATCCAATGTACAGTTGATACTAATTTTGCATTCTCTACCTTCTTGGAAGGAGATTTAAAGCAGAGTTCCCTAAGTTTGGTTATTTGTATCAGGTGGAGCTCTTGGTTTTGCATGATTAAAAGCCCAACTCTCCTTGGTTTAAACATTTAGGTTGTAACTGAAATGTCTGAATGCAGATTTCAAGTTAGCTGGATCAATAAGCTCAATGGGTTCATCAAGAATCTGGTTTCTCTCGAACACTCACTTGTCTATGGTGTCAGCTTCGTTCTTGGGCTACACACAGTAGCCCCCAACAGCTTAAGACGTAGCAAACACAACATTCATTGCAATTCCAGGGTTCACATCCACTTTTTTTAGAGGAAAGAGTCTTTTGCAACAGTTCTAGGCTATAGGATTCACTCAATCACCTTGAATGATGTAAAGATGGTCTCCACTACATGTTGGAGAAGGGACATGGATCAAATATACAGAAGGATATCTGGGTACTGTTGGCAAGAGAAAGGGGAAACTGATATTGAGATTGAGACCAATCATTGGAATTTGAGCATTGGAATCACCAGATAAACATATAAAAAATCTGATTCATGGGTGCTGTCTCAAAACTTTTGAATCAGAATCTTGTTCTGGAGTCTGGATTTTACATTTTATAAAATTCACGCAGGTGATCCAGGTTGGAGAATCAAACATTTTACTTCTGTCTGTCCCTTTTCCTACTTCCATAACACAGAAAAATAATGAAGACATACATAAAAAGGATATAAAATAATACTTAGAAAGAAATATGAGTACCAAGGAAAGTGACTCTGTAAATATGAAAGTGTAATTATTTCCAATAAGCTTTTCTGCTGCCAACCTCATCTAAAATAAGAGCATCTGAGCTCCGGGGACGTCTGATTCAGATCTTTCAGACTCGCTAATACAGATTTATTCCCTTAGATAATAACATGATGAGCAGTTGCATCTTTGAAGAAAGAAGGAATCTATTTATCCTCCTATGGACCCTGGCCCCATCCTGAAAGAGTTGCCTATATCATATCGCAAAGAGAAATCCAATACAAATGGAAGTTTCCTCTGATGACAAAAAAGAATCAGAAACTTCACACCCAGATAGGGGAGACAGGTGTTTGCATAACTATGATGGGAACACTATGAGGAGGAAATGCTAAGAAATCCAAAATGAAAGCTCCCTACTGGCACAGAGCCTGCTCTCAGACACGGCTTCAGAGCATTCACTTGGGCAATTCTAATGTAGCTTGCCACGCCGATGAAGTTGCAGAAGGCTCAATTGAGTCTGTCTGGCCCCAGAGAGATCCTTCGCAATGCCAAAGTGCTGTGTCTGGAGAATGAAAGAAAAGGAGCAACTGTACAGCCAGCTCCAATCCTTGCTTGCCTGTATGATGGTTTAATATGCTCCACTGATTAAATTTTAAACAAACATAAAGGGGAAAAAAAGATGAAAGGAAGAAGAGAGTGGCAGGTTGCTGGTGGGATGCACTTTGGCTCATCTTCCTGAATCATTTTTGCTTTCCTAAGACCGGCAGTTATTTCTCCTACCTTCTTCCCCTATGTATGGTCGTGCTTCCAGTGAATTTACACACTTCTTAACCCCCTCCATGGATTTCTCCTCCTCCTCCTTTTTCTCCTCTTCCTCTTCTTCTCTTCCTCCTTCTCTTTCCTTTTCTCTCTTCCCCTCCATTCCTCCTTTACTCTTTCCCTCCCTCCCTTCCTCCCTCTCTCTCTCCTGCCCTTTCTTCCTTCCCCATTCCAAGTGTTCTGAGGAAGCCAGCATGATGGATAACAGATGTTCTTTGACATATTGTGTCATTTATCACACAACAGCCCCAATCCTGCTAACAGGCCCTTCCCCATATGTCACTGTCGGCTTTTACACGGCCCCAATGCATCAAAAAGAAATGGTTTAATACAATGTGCTATAGTTCTTGAGTCACAGCTCAATGGAGGGGTTTAGGATGCTGAGTTTCCTTTCCTTCTCAGCTTATTTATTTGTTTCAACTGGCTCCTGTTCCTGATAAATGGGTGAATGAACTCATCTGAGGTCAAACGGAGGGAACAATCAACCAGAGAACTGTGCTCCATGTTGAAGAAAACAGGAAGGGAGGTCTGGAATAGGAGGCAGAAAATGCAGGCTGCACTCTATCAGCACACTCCCTACAGGCACTTGTTTGTTTTCTGAGGAGTATGATGATTGCCGTGCTTGACGAGGAGCGTTCAGTGGTGAAGTGGTATAAATCCAAACTGACATGGGAGTGCCCTGCTGTGTCCCCCAAGGGAAGATAGTTTATTGCCATCAACCAGAAGGAAGGTTCCCTGACCAAGCCTTCACTTATGGCTGCTTCTGCTTTGGCCAAACCAAGAGTTTCAAGGTATTTTCTATTATAACCCATCATCCCAGAATTATCACCATAGCAACAAGCCACATCTTTGTGAGCACCAAAGGCTATCGCAAGTTCACACATTGTGGATTTCTTTCTTTACACTTATATTACTGTCATCTGTTCAGGGGATCCTTGTCCAGGCTGATGGGCTTCAAGTCAGACTCAGTAGCTCTGTGATTGTTCTTGGATTGGAGGCCTCTGTTCAAATCCATGCCCACTCCCAGGGAAGGCAAACAGGATGGTGCATACAGATGGTAGGCTGAGTAACCCTTATCTGAAATGCTTATGACCAAAAGTATTTCAGATTTTGGATTTTATTTTTATTTTTTTGCAATTTTGTAATATTTGCCTATACATAAAGAGATATCTTGGGCTAGGGTTGTGGCTCAGTAGAAGAGCACTTGCTACTAGTAGTAGCATGTGTGAGGCACTGGATTTGATTCTCAGCACCACATATGAGTTAATGGATAAAATAAAGGTCCATCAATAACTAAAAAATAGTATTTAAAAAAAGAGATATCTTGGGAGTGGGAACCAAGTGTAAGGACAAAATCTATTTTGTATCATATACACCTTATACATGTAGCATGAAGCTAATTTTATACAATATTTTCAGTATGCCTATACTTTGACTACAACCCATCACATGAAGTTAGGTGTAGAATTTTTCACTTGTGGCGTATCATGTCAGCCCTCAAAAAGTTTTGGATTTTGAAGCATTTCAGATTTTCAAAATTAAGGATTTCTTCAATCTGTAATAATACCCACAGGGCAGGCTTACAAATTTTTTGACACTCAAACTCAGACATGCAAAGACAATGTGGCTTTTATCCTATTACATACATAAGCACCCATCCCACTGGATAAGGAAAATTTAAATATTCAATTTAAGACATCTCAATTTCATCTAGTTTAAATTATTTTGGGGGGACTATTAAAATAACTTTCTTGAGGAAAAAAAGGAATCAACTAAGAGTTTAATTTTCTGTTAGACTTCTTTTCTCTCTTCCGCTTTTCCCAAGATGGTATCTGGTTGCAGAGGGACTGTGAAGGCTTGGGGAATAGGAAGCCTCTGGTCTTGTGCCGATTCCCTTGGCTACAAAGGGCTGCGCTGGCTGTTAGAGGTGGACTGCTGTCTATTGAGGTGTACAGGCTCTGGTGTTGGTCCCAGGCACCCTTCTCCTTATTGCTGCTGGAAGCCACAGCTGGTTCTCTTGTTCTTGTTCACAGCCCTACTTTTGATATTTAGACAAAGTTCCCATGGGTCCTTATGGCCACCTTGATTCTCATTGTATGGCCAAGATGGTCTACTCCCAGGTAGCCCATCTAAGCTCATACTGTGCCCACTATTCTGAAAAACTGCAGCTAGATTTCCAGGAACATTTCACTCACTGAGAGTCACGATACTGTCCCATCACATGGGAGCTGAAGGACAGTTGGGAATGCTAAGCTCAGCTATCTTTGTCCCTTTTACTGTATCTTTTTGCAAGGGTTTTCCAAAAGAAAAAACTTAGGCAAGAATTCTTATCCAATTGATATATTAGCTTGAAGAAAAGAAGAATGAGAGAAGCCACGAAAAGTGAAGGAAAAAAAAAAAAAAACATGGCAAGAACCTGGACTCACCAAAATATTTCCTCTGTGAAATCACACAGGGAAGCTGGGAGCACAAACTACACCAGCAAGATCTAGAGTCCCAGGTGGAAGCCCCATGTGCCTTGCCGCAGCTGGTTTTTGGTGAAGGCCACAGAGACTGAGTTGGGAGAAGAGCTGCTAGGTTTCCATGGCTCTACGACTCCTGCCTAGCAGAGGACAATGCTCAGAGGAGGACCACACTGTCTTGTTATCCGACAACACAGCATCTGGGGAGAGGTACACAGACTGGCAAAGGGGATGCAGACAGGTGGCAATTGCATCCGTAACACTGACCATCATTTTCACTTCTCTGCAGCTACCTCTTCCTGCTGGAGGACCCTCCTGCACAGCAGGCTCTCCTCAATGCTTTTTCTTCAGGGTTATAAATAGAGAAACTTCACTCTCCTCTTCACATCCTCTTACACCCCCCACCCCAGCAAAAAAAAAAAGTCAGCCCTGACAGTGGAGAATGAAGCCAGGGTACCAGGATACAGATAACCAACCACTTACTTTTCTTTCTTTTTCCTTTTTCTTTTCTGTCACCTTTTCCCTTCCTATAATCACTAAGCGTTTCAAAGGCAGCTTTTTAACGTTTCTACTTTTCAACATGGATTCTCCCACCATTATATCTTTCTTTCCCAAAGTTACATTCACCCTAGTCCATTTCCTACAAATATAATGGTGCATCTAATGAAAGAAGAGAAAGTGATTTGCTAATGACCAAAAAAAATCTCAAAAACGATCTTCTATTTTTATTGTTTTGTTATTAAAAGCAACATCAAAAATCTAGTTTGAGTCAGGCTCTGTGCTTTACATCCCCAATTCAAGAAACCACCATGAAGTAGATATGATTATAGATGAGGAAGTGGTGTGTAGGCAGGATAACTAAATGCACATGTGATTCAGGTGGCAAGAAATAAAAAAGGACTTCCCACAAGCTCTGTATGATTCTGAAGCTCAGGATCACTCCATTGCTGAGTAGCTCTGGTTATATTTAGGGACGGGAGAAAATGCCATCACCTCTACTCTCAGCCTGCTTCAGCACATTCAAAGTCATTGATTTTTTTCCCCTCTATTTTTCTGACCATGTACCATAAAACCTAGCTGAGGACTATACACCCCATGGTTGGTACCAGTGAAAACAGGTGTAGTCTCCTGGCTCCACATGAACAATTGTCCTGAACCAGGCTTTTCTCCCCTTGGCTTTGTTTCCTTCTCTATTTCTGAGGGTTCTGGGCTCCTCGTGTTCTAAATCTCATCTGTTATGCCACCGTCTGCCCTTTGGATTTCACTGTTTTCCCTTTGATGCTCTTTTGTGATTTTTAAAGCGTGACTTGAACTTTCCTTAATCAGTTGTGACTCTGTCCTCTCTAAGGACTGATCTCACCTCAGTGCTTGGGGATACTACTAATTACTGGGCTTCTGGGCTTTTTCTCTTCACTATGGTCACCACATACAGAAGACTCTGGCTTCTCTGCCTCTTCCAATTCCATCATTATTACATTCATCCCAGTGGACTGACCCTTTGGGTAATTACCATTGTCAGATACTAGGAAGGGAAGCTGCTCAATCTCTTCCAGTGACAGGCAGACCATGCCCCTGTGTATGAGTGTGAACATTGCCATTGATTCAGTTAGTCCTTGGAGGGGTTATGGGGCGGGCTTGACCTGGGCCTGTGGTACAGGTACCTAGATAGTCTCCTAGAAGCACAGCTGCATTATTGGCACACCTAAACTCACATCTTGTATGGTTCTCAAAAATCACTTACTTAAATGTATTAGCCATTAGAAGCAGTTCACTACGTGTGCTCTCCTCTGCTACAAAGGCCATAAACCTTGTTTGAGCAGGAATTGAAGAGAGATTCTGGAGATTTGTTTTTCTTTCTCTAGCATGTGATGCTAAAGATTTTAGTTCCAAAGGTGAAAGACTAGGCCAATATGAAAAATAATGTCAGATCTGGACTCCACTACTATAAGAGATTATTTAACAATGACAACCATAACTAGACATATGAATTTGCTATATGAACAGCCAGTACTCTCAGGGCTACTTCAAACTGACAGTTGCATACGCAGTTAATACCATTGAATAGCTCTTTACAAAATTCTTCTTTGCCAGCAAGCCTTCATCTGGGGATCTGAGCAGATTTTCTTTCTTGACTCCTTATCATCAGATGGATGGTTACTGGCCTTGTTCATCAACTGTATCTCTGACTCTAAAGGTTAGATCTTAACTCCATCTGCCCTGACCCTCACTGTAATTTATGACTTTGACCCCAGTGTCCATTCCTGTCACTGTGTTTGATCTTAGTATTTCCTGAGCTCGTTTTCCACACCTGATTCTGGCTCTGATGTCTGTTCCACTTAACTCTTGGCACCACATAGCCTGATAAAAGACAATTTACTCCAACTATGCCCCTTTGCTTTAACTCTCATTTATGAGAAAGTTTTGAAGTTAGATCACTGCTCTCCTAGCTCCCATTCCTACTGCAAGTATCCTACACTATTACAGCAGATGCTGTTTTAAATGCACAGTGAGCGAGTGCTCCATCTTGGATTACAACATCAATGAATTTTTCTCTAGTTGCGTCTTAGGAAAAAAAAATATTGGTCACATTTCTTTATGTAACAAGAAAACCAACCTCATAGAAATAAGCTTATGAGGAATAAATTATATTCATAAAATGCTTAGCACCGTGCCTTAAATAAAGTAAGTGGTTAACTCATTCATTATTGTGCTTCCTGCATCGTCATTATTACTCTCTATCCTCTGGCAGGAGTTAGACAATCACACATGTCAATATAGCCCTTGATAACAGATTTTTTTAATTATAATCTCAGCTTTTCCTTTTCAATGATCTAGAAGACTTCACAGATATCTGTCTTTGAGCATAGTCACATAATATATGAGGAAATCATGGATATATTATGTACTTTTTAGCATTTCTCCATTTGGAAAGTTTCCCTTTGTTATTTTTTTTAAAAAGTATTCTATGCATCTCCCATGAAAATAGCAGTAAGTTTTCCAAACCCCAAAAGTCTCAGATCCCAATGAATGATTTTCAGAGTATCATTTGCTTTTTACTATCATTATTATGCAGCCTGTGAACACAGTGTTTCCATTTCATAAAAATATAATATGGCTGCACAGAAATCACAGACAAATTATGGTGGAAAATAAGTTAATAAACTTTTATTATACCAGTCCTTAATGCTGTTATTAATATTGAGGAACTCAAAATTAATTTCTCTCCAGAGCAAGATTTACTGCTGAAAATCCAGAGATAAAGCCAACTAGAACACCTACTGGGGCCCTGTCGGGACCTATTGGGCTGTGAGCACTGATATATCATATGGATCTTCCCTAGTTAAACTGGTCATGCTTTTTTGTTTATCCCACCTTTCCACTGTAGCTGCCTGAGTGAATGAGGCCTGAGGAAATGGTTAAATCATTCCTGATAAGAGTGAATAGTATAAAAAAAATAAGGGAGAAGTACAAAGCAAATTAGAGAACAAAAACTATGCCAACCTTCTTAGAGCATGTTGATAGGGAACACTGGAAGATAATGACTTGACTACATTGTTGTGAACTCCTGCTGAATCTCAGCTCTATACAGCCATCCATGGTAGAAACAGAAGGGTAAGAGCAACAACAACAAAAAATAGCTGGGAGTTCTTGAGAGTAGAATTTTCACTTTTTTCAGCTTTTTATCATCAGACCCTTAACATTCACCCCCAAAGTGCTCAGTGTTAGTTGAAGTTGTTAATGCTCTTGTAAAACCAGTAGTCACATTAGTCACGAACCAACATTAATCAGCTGAGCTTGTAACAGAATCAGTATCAGGATCCATCTGAGCTGGGGAGTGACATGAATATTGGGAGAAAAAGGAACAGGGAGGACAGGATGAGGCCATTACATTGGAGCACTGGAGTATGAAGAAGAGGCTGCATCTCACTCTTGATTCTTCAAATTGTGGTGCTCAATAAATGTCTCATAATGATAACACAGTGAAGCCCTGAAGCAGGAGCAATGCCTCCTCACTCTGATTTATTGCCCTCACTCCTTCCTTTATTGGGGAGAGAAAGTAACAGATCACTGGGTTAGCACTCCTCAAAAAGCCAAAATTATTTCTATAAATACTAGGTGTTAGGGAGGAGACTTCGGGTCTAAGCATCATGATACTTAACATTCTGTCCAATACTTGACAGTAGTATTTATTATCAAAGGTTTTCATTTAGCCTCTCTAGTGCATACCTTACTACCTACAGTGTCCTCAAATTGAAATAATTTATAAAATTATAAGAACAATCATCAGTGAAGAATCACCCTCTCCGGCAATAGTAATTAGGGGAAAGGCTGTTTTAAAGATGGTTTCAATGGAAAATTCCTGAGAAATTTGGAGTCATTTGATGCAAAACAAACAATTTAAAAAAAAACCCTTCTTCCTATAATCTGTATGATGATACTTTTGCAAGATTTGGCAGGGTTGGTTTGTTTTATTTTATTGAGTTTTGGAGTCTTGAAAAATATTAGAAGTCCTAACTTCGTGATTCTTTATTCTTTATTCCCCCCGTAGTTATTTTCCAGAATGACAAAGAGGTCCTTAGGCATTCTCTGAGAAACTATTCATACATTTTTTTCTAATGTTTCCTTAGCTGATCCATTAAACTAATTAACTTTGGGTACCTAGGCTTTATTAAAAGCTGTTGCTTTGCTTATTTGTAAAATAATAATTTTGAGATCATGGTTGTCAACTAATATTAATTATTACTAATATAATTATTCCCATTAACTTAGTGTAACTGCCATTGCAGTCAAGGTCATGCTCTGGTCTTTGTAACTCTGTACATGAATATTGAGCACAGTGATTGTCACTTAGTGGGAACTCATTAAATGTGTTAAATGGATGGAAATAGAATTCTTGACCTTAAACTCTTCTTTACATAATGCTTATCCTAGACAAGATCATCATTCCCAAGAAAAACCTTCTCCCCACCCCACACATCTAATGGACACACCCCATTTTTATGTTTGTATTTTCCTTAATTTTATGGTTCTCTGTATCAACCTATTCTAGCTAATTATTTTGAATTTCTTCTTCGGTATATAACTTGCTTAAGTCTTTCCCTTTTCCTCAAATCATTCCACTCTAGCGATGAATAGTCTGGCCAGTAGGTAGAACTTCCACCAAGCTCAGCCCAAGAGGATGATATAGGATCCTCCCAACACACCCATCCCTCCACCATCTCAGAGAGGGATACGGTAATCATTGTCTAAATGCATACAAGGCTTAGAATTGAGGAGCCCAATAAAACATGAGCAAAGGTGAGAAGGAAAGGGCTTGAAGGGAAGCCAAGATTTTCCATTATACTTACCACCAAATGCCATTTTAGTACAAGAAAACCAAATTTAGATGTTTCCTTATATTAATAATCCTCTTTGAGAGTAAATTTTAGCTAAATTGTGAAGCCAATGTAGTTGTTCGTTGTTATTATTGGATTTTCAGGCTATTGACAATTAGCTATAATAGCTTAAGATTTACTGGCATTTTTTATATGCTAGCGCTTCACTTGATTATGTCATTTAGTTGATATTTTCTGTTTTCTTCACAGATTTGCTGCTAAGAGATCTGAGTCTCAGAGAGATTAACAGATGTGCCCAAATTTACCATCCAGGTGGAGAATCTCAGAATTTTGACTTCAGAACTCATTTACTTCACTATTGTCTACTATAGTTTTAACAACCAGCCTAAAAATTAACTTTAGATGCTCCAAATTCTAAAGGAAGCTACTAGTCTTAATAAAATGACACAGGCCATAAACCTACAATTAGGCTTGAACTTCTTATTCACATGGTGATGGTTCTTGGGAAAATTACCCTAAATGGAGAACCCTTCATAGATCAAATTGTAGGATTCTTCAAAAAATGTGAAGTTGCTGGGTGCAGTGGCACACACCTGTAATCCCATCAGCTTTGGAGGCTGAGGCAAGAGGATCACAAGTTCAAGGCCACCCTAAGCAAAGCTGTAAGGTCCTAAACAACTTAGCAAGAACTTGTCTCAAAATAAAAAACAAAAACAAGGCTGAGCATATGGCTCAGTGGTTCAATCCTTAGTTTTTTTTTTAAGTGAATTTATCAAAAATCTGTTTAAAATGAAATTATTAACTCTTATCTAATAAAATCCTCCTGGTTCTTCTGGTCCTCACTTAGTAAAACAAACCCAAACCTCCTCACATAATTAGTAAAAGACCGTCATAACTCAGAGTTGGTCTCTCAACTAATTTCAGACAACCAGACATCTCTCAATATAACGGAACTCAGAGCTAAAACAGTGAAAAAAGTTCAAGAACAAAAATGGGAGAAGGGATAAAAAAAATTAATATGGACATATTTTAAATGTGAGGCTTCCATGCACGTAAGTAGAGATTTACTTGGGTAGGTCAGTGACTGAAAAAATGAATTTTCTTTCCTTTCAATTCCTCTTTGCCCAGAAATTATACCATGTGAGAGGTCCAATCAGCATTTCTCCCTCTTCTGCCCATGTTTCAACTGAATGGATTTACAATAGCACAAGGATCTTTCAGCATATAGATTCAATCAGGAAAACTTACTGTTGGACACACACCCTAATTTATAAGCTCCCGTAATTGCCGTGGCTGTGTGAGCAAAACAAATTTAGAACAATAGGACATATAAACCCCGGATGTTATGTGTTCATTCCTTCTGCATCAATTACAGCTGGACCATAAACCTCTTCTGGGAGGAAGCCAGGTCCATTTCATCAAGCTTTGCTTACCACCTTGTATGAGCCCAGAGGCACATCGGATATTAATTGTTGCAATGGCAACGATATGGCTCCCCCTGATCAATTCCAACATTCTCTGGTGCCAGATATTTTGGCAGCAGGTAGAAAAGTAGAGGAGAGGGGATCAACTAATGGATTCTATTTAAGGACATTTGATGAAAATGTTGACTGGCCCATGACTGATTTTATTCTAAGCGCTTAAATGTTAGTTAGTTAGTCAATTTGAATGTTAATTAGCCATAATGACAAGGAGTGTCTTTTTTTATGATCCTCTTAAAATGTATCCAGGGGCTAATAAGCAATGGGTGCATCCCATAAATATAATAAGTAAATAAATTAGCATTGGTTAATTTAAATGTAAGCAAACTGCACTATGAGGCTTTTTCTCTGCTCTCTCTGCATTTCCGTCATTTTCCTTTGGCATCTCTTCTCCTCGCCTCATCAATTTCATGATCCAAACAATGTACTCTACAGCTGAAGAGCAAGGTCAGATATTATTGAACTTGGCATAAAGCAAGTGGACCTTTTTTCACTTTTAGACACACGTTGTCCAATAACTATGTGGTTAGAATAAAGGTCAAAAGAAATGAGACTCATAAAACTCTGTGTGGACAACTGGTTTCACCATACTGATTAACCCATATGGTTAGTACAGTCACCAGAAAGTTTAACTTGGTCAAATAATTACCTATATTCTATTTTTTAAAGGCTGAAAAGACTGATAAGAGAGTGATCAAATATCTCAGCTACAATAAAAGAATTAGCTGGGTGTGTAGACAAATCTTAAGATGTCTGTAATTTCCTCAATGACTGGATCAACTGGAATTCCTTATGTGTGATCCTCATTGGATGGAAGGAAAATATTACAAATTGGTTTCCAATAACTTATGTTTCTGTAAATTATTATCTTCCATAGGAAAGGGCCACAGAGACACATCCCAGCTAGCAGAAGGAGAAAAAGGGGGGGGGGGTCACTCCAAAAAGATGCTCTGTATAACCCCAGCTCCCGCTCACTCACTTGCTCAATATTGATTTCTGGACTGTATTAGTGGATATATTGATGAACACCCTAAATCTAAAGGAGAAAGTCTGAAACTTGCACAAGTAGGTGTTGCCGCTAACAACTTAGACTGAGAGGTGTTCTCTCTGGAAGTACCAATTACCTACCTCACAATCTAAACCTGAGTTCTCATGGGGCATGTCTTGATTAGGCTTTAAATTAATCTTGACAATGAAAATTTTTCTCCAAGAAATGTGAATAGCACTCAAAGTTGCTGTCCTGTCTGAGTCAGGAGAGGGACATGGGAGGGGCCGATGTCCTGGGATGGAAGTGTTACTCTTTCTGGTGTTTTACTTGGTCTTCCTTCTACTATAAACATCAGCTCAATTTCCAGGAAACAGGCCACCTGTACAGGAGCTTTGACCTTCTTCTAGGAGGAGCTAAAGGAGCTCAGTGAGAATGACACTGTCCATTCTGATTCTGTTCAAAGCTTCTCTAACTGTTCTTTAAACAGGTGCCCAAAGGCCAAGAAAAGAGGGAAAGGAGCTTCATCTTCTATCAAGGAGTTCCCCGAGGATCCTCATCTCTCCGCCACCTGGCTGCTCACCTTCACCCTCAGCATGTCAGGACACAATGGCCTGTGCAGAGGTGACTCACCCTCAGTCACTTTGTTCCCAGTACCTTGAACAGAAAAATTGGCCCGGAAGTGATCACCAGGACTAGCCTCCAGTGTGGCCACCTGCATCCCTGCAAAACCCTGGGGACAGAGGTCACTTCAGTCATTGTAACCCATCTCTCTGTTGATATGCCTCCCTATAGCCACCCACCAGGGAATGTTCTTCATCATTCTCAAAGTGAAGAAAAATCTTGCTTATTGCTCAAGTGGTCCCCGTTTAAAAAAAAAATTAAAATTAAAACCTAAAGCAGGATAGCCTCAGGCTTTAGGTCTCCCAGCCTCCTTTGGGCTTTTATATAAGCTCCTCTTTATCTCCTCTATCCTTGATGATGACCTGATATTATTGAAGTGCAAAAAGGCTGGGCAGAAAGAGTACAGTATAAAATGGGTAGAAAAAGAATAACTGCAATGTGGAAATGTGAGCAATGCTACCTTGCCAAGGACAGCAGCAGCAGCAACGAATCCTAAGGCTGAATGCACCTTTAAGACAATGAAGAAAATGGCAGTTGATGCCTGTGATCTTCTTCCAAAAAAACATCAATTCAACCTAATCATGAGAAAAACATTAGATAGATCCCAATTAAGAGAAATTCGGCAAAATACTTGACCTGGACTCCTCAAAACTATCATGGTCATTAAAAACAAAGAAAGTCCAAGAAACTTCTGCAGACTAGAGGGGACATGAAGACTAAGTAACATGGTATCAGGGATGGGATCCTGGGACCAAAAATTTTTAAAAATGCATTAACTAAAAACTAAGGACATCTGAATAAAGTAAGAAATAGAATGAATCAGTATTCGTTTACATTTCCTACAGTTTGGCATGGATGAAGCTGCTCATTGGGTGGTTGGATCCTAAAGCTAGCTGTACTCAATCCCTGAGCTAGGACCTCAGCTAACAGAATCCTGAGCCTCAAAGTTGCAACATAGTCATGGGAACAGAAATTCTGAGAATCACTCAGGGCCCCAGGTTGGGGAAAGGATGGGAGGATAGGAGAGGAATACCTGGATTTCAGGACTGACTGATGGGAAAAGAATTTCAAAACCACTTGGTTACCAGTACACAGCCAAAGAGCCTTGGGATGTTCAGTCCTGCTGGAGGGAGAAGCAGCATTTTATGTTATTTAAAATCACTTGCCCCACACCAAGGCAACCAGGAGCCTCAACTGAGGGGTCTCATGGAAGAGAGGGTCAGGAAATCAAAGATGGTATAACATTACCAGCATTACAGTGGGCTTCTAATATAATAACCACAATGCAGTCCAAATGCTGATACTGTCTATTAAGTAAGCCTTAACATTTTAAAATGCATGTGGAATTCTATGGCTTGTCAGACACTGCATAAACATTCTGGATTAGTAATAAAGCAAAACAAAACCTTATTAACTAAGACTAATTCTCATGAAGGTCAATTTGAGTTACCAAATTATTTTACATGTACTTCTTTTACTTTCTCCTATGGAGACAGAAGGAAATCTTGTAAGATGACTTTAAGTGAAGGCTAGAATGCTTGAATTTCTTTATTGAAAATGACTTAGAAATTTATGTAGTAACCAGCACCTCCACAGACACCATAATATGTGCCATGCTTGGGTTAAGATACCCATCCATAGGTGTTATGATTTAGATATGAGGTGTCCCCCAAAAGCTCAATGCAAGAAGTTTTAGAGGTAACATGATTGGGTTATGAGAGCCTTAATCTAATCAGTGGGTTAATCCACTGATGTGGATTAACTGGGTTGTAACAATAGGTGGGTAGGGTGTGGCTGGAGGAGATGGGAAGCAGAGTGCCATGTTTCTCTATCTGTCTCTCCTTCTCTCTGCTTCCTTGTTGCTACGTGCTGAGCAGCTTTCCTCCACCCTGCCCTTCTGCCATTGGCTCCTTTCACACTGAGAACTACGGAGTTGGCCATTTATAGACTGAGACCTCAGCAATTGCAAGCCCCAAATAAAGTTTTAATCCTCTTTGTTATTCTTGTCAGGTCTTTTGTTCCCAGTGATGAAAAAGCTTGAAAGCAACAAGTATCATTTACTTTCACCCCACCAAATACTTCATTAAAGAGAAAAGGTCATACTCCTTTTATAAATGAGGAAACAGGACTATTTGATTTTATGTAACTTGTCCAAGATCACTTGAGTAGTGAAGCTGACACTGAAATGGAGTCCCCAGATGCCAAGTGAGGAACTCCACTTTCATCCTGGTGTCAGGTTCAGTTCTGTAAACTGGTATGCTGAAAATCTCCAAGGGTGATGGACACATCCACTGCTGACAAGCAAATAGGTCCAGTAAAACAATGGACTTCAAAGCAAGGCATAATAGGTTCAAATTCCAGCTCCACCACTTAGTAGCTGTGAGAATTTCAATAAGTTACTTAACTTCTCTGTCAATTTTCTGACCTGAATAAGACATTTTAATATTACCTCCCCTAGAGGGTTGTCACAAGAATTACATGGGAGTTTGTAATACAAAATGCTTGGTGCCATTACTGTTACATAGTAAGTAAGCACCCAGTTTAACAATCTCTTTTACACACAAACACACGAACTTATAATGTAACAGTTAAACTGTAATTCAACCTTCTTTCCTGGAAAATCCTACAAAGTCCTTATTTTTTTAAAGCCTTGCTTAAAACCCCAATTATCACCTCTTAACCATGATATGTTTGTTGGTCTTCTAAAACAAGGTTAATTCTCTCTCTTCTTTGCTGCTACATAGCTTGCTGATACATCCATTAAAACATGTATTCCACTAGGCTGAGCTCAGTGGTGCCTACCTCCTGGCTATTTGAGAGGCTAAGGCAGGAGGATTGCAAGTTCAAGGCAAATCTGGGCAACTTAGCAAGACCCTGTCTCAAAACAAATATTTTAAAGATATAACTTAGTACTTGTCTAACATGTGCAAGGTCCTGAGTTGAAACCCTAGTAGCACCAAAAAGAAACAACATGTCTCCCATGTGTGGTGGTCAGTTCTTCTGGGATCTCTTTCTCAATCTTAATCATGTGCTTCTGAGGACAAGACTGTGTCCCTGCTTCCCTAAGATCTAGAACAGTGTCCAGCGTTTGACAAAGTACACACAAACATGCATATGTATGTGCATATTTATTTCTTTAATTACTGAATTCTGCCTCAGGGTGCCTAGCAAATACTGTGTTATATATATCGCAACTAAAATCTACACACTGAAGTAATGATTTGCATTTCCTCAGCATTTTCCCATATAACATCAGTATTATGCTTTGATTTGTAATATCCTGGAAATTCAATGATTGGCTAAGTCAAAGTAGACACACTATTTCTACATACAAAATGCTAGAATTGACATAGGCTAGATTTCATTGCACTGATCCCTTAGAAGAGCATCCCCAGTCTTGATCACTGAAGGCTAAAGAGCTGACTGAACTTCAAGCCAATGTGGGCCAAGGTAAAAGCATATTCATCAAAGTCAATATATTGTTGCTATTTGTTGCAACCGAGGATTTTTCTTAGGCTCCTTTTTATTTATGCCTTTGGCTATCTTGACATTACAAGCAGCAAAGCTCAAAGGCAATGACAAGAAGGATACCTGATTTCACAAACAACATGTCCTGCGAGAAATTCATTTGCTTGAAATCAAATGAAAAATGTAGACATGGTTCAAGGTTGTATTCACCCACATGGTGAGAACGGAGCCTGGAATGATAGGGCCATGAGTATCTGGGAGAGGAGACCTTTCATGCTGATTCCTCGGAGATGAATTGAAGTTATGATCCCAGGCAGCGTTTGTGCAACACTTGCCTGTTGCCCTATCTGTCAAATTTACATTGTGAGTCTGCTGGGCCCAGCTATAATTTTCAGTTTGATGGCATGGTTGACAGTCTATTATGCTCAAAGCATTTTTTTTAACTTTTACTTTCCAAGAAAAATCACGGCTTTCCTATTCTCTCCAATTCATCATACATGTGTGTTGCCAAGGTGGAGTCTTGGAGTTTTATCAATCTCCATGTGGTAGAATAGAGCCACCCTGTATAGGTTTACTACAAAGCCTGCCCTGGAAAAGAGAGAAGGAAATCTCCTGTGTTCCACATGTTTTAAGCCAGTGCTTAAAAGTACAAGTGCAGGTTCCTGCTATCCAGAGTACAATGGAAACTTCCCAAGAGAGAGACCATTCTTTTTTTCTATTACAGACTTCAAGTGGCCTGATGACCTTAGGAATGAATGCCCCTTGGAATATCTTTGTGAGGGGGACTGTGAAGTAGAAGAACACTGTCTTGTACTTCTGTGATCCTCTATGAAAGCAGCAACCACCCTTTTTCCTCCCATGTTTACCTGGCCTCTCAATATTCACTTGTGCATATAATTGGTCTCAGAGTCTCTGCATCTTCTAGAACACCTCATAAAATCAGGAGCTCCTTAGACATAAACCTGTTCATCACTGTCTCTTTATTTCCTTGCTAGATGAAAACAGGAGTCCTCATAAGGGCAAAGTTATTTTTGTCATAGGTCAAGATAGGGCCTTAGGTAACTTTGTGAATACAGAAAGAGTTAGTTCAACCCTAACCCATTTCAGAAATGTAGGAATCCAAAGGACTGTTAATGATTTTCAGATATTATTCTGTCAACTCTGATAATCCATCTAATGACTAATGATCCCAGTTGTCAACTCAGGATTCCTTCATTATAGTCATAATCTTCCCCATTACAGATTTACTCTTGTTTGGGAAATGCACCATTCCTATCAATTCACAAAATAAAAATCAATGAAGTGCATGATAAAAAAAATAAAGTCTATCTTGTAGATATTGTCCAATAGACAATTAGGACGACACTAAGAAGATTAATTTCAAATGTAGCACTTAAAGCATTCCGTGTCTGTGTATATGGAAAATGAGAAGAAAAATAGGGAATATCAAAAGGAAGATTAGGATCTGGCTCTTCGTAGATATTTAGTACTAATTTATTTCCCCTATTTTGAGTACTTAATTGTGCTGTAATATGAAGCATTAAGACCCACAATGTCTAATGTGTTAAGTATTAAAATCTATGGACATCTACCTCCTCAAGCCATGGTTCTGCAAATGACACATAAGAATGGCAGGACCTCTGTCTTGTCCGACTCTTTGTTTTGCAGGCTTTCTGCCCTAACCAATCCTTGATGATGGCTCCATGTGCCCAAGGGAACTGTCTTATGTTTCTGTAATACCCCAAATTTCATAATGATTTATGAAAATTTCTATCTTCATATAGCTCAGTTTTTCAGATACCTTCATTTTAATGAGTTGTTTTGTTTTGGGTTTTGCTTTTGTTTTGTTTTTTAATACTGACAGAATTGAAAATGTTGGTCTGAGAATCAAGCCATCCGCTGACTACTGCACCACACCATCTCTAAATTCCAGTTGCAACATCTATATAATGAAGGAGCAAAAACACCTGAAAGAGTATTTAAGATCCTCATTTTAGATTACTTCTTTCTAAAATAAAGGAAAAGAAGAGGGTATTTGTCCTTGTGGTTTGCCTACTTCCATTATTATATTTGGAAAATTCCTGGAAAAGACCCAGCTGGGAGGAATGACCCACCCGGGAACAGAAACCACAAATGCTGATATCAAGTGGTAACTCCATTAACCATATCAAACACTGCCACCTAATATATTATCCAGAATTTTGAGGGGGAAAAATGTAGAATACTAAGTAAATATACTGGGAAAACAGATTAAAAATTAGTGCTTCCCTATAAAAATTGATACTAACAGTCAAAATGTAGATGGTTACTCTTGCTAAATGCCAATGGGTACATTTTTTTAAAAAAAAGTTCTAAAATTGCAAGTCATCTTTTATTATAAACTATGATTCTGAATCTTAAAACAGACCGAAAAAATAAAACAACATACAGGACTAAATGGCAGCATAAACCCAGAAATGTCATTTAGAACTCTGGAAATGTCCTAGTTTCAAACTCACAGAAATATTGCCTAATTAATGGCACCTAGTATGTACTAAAGTACACTATGAAAGACACTAATATTTATCCCTATGCAATTTCTATTTCTTGGTTATAGATATTACAAAAAGGTCTAGCACATTTGTCATCACCCTTATAAAATGAGGCTTTTATAATTCCATCCCATGAACTGTCCTTTATCCTTATGCTCCTGAAAAATATTTTTATACTGTGTCTACCCCAGTAATTCAGTCAAAACATCATTCAGTGGCAAGGAAAACATGAAGTGAATTTCTTTTCCTGAGTGATCACTATTTAATTCAAACTAAATAAAATAAATACAAAATATATAACAAAACAGACAAAATAAATAGCTGAGTAGCCCAACTTGTGAAGCTTCAGTAAATGATCCACAGAGGATTGCACCTAATATGCATCCATATCTTAGGGGCAGAAAAACCTTCCTTGGGCTGCATTTAGCAAGGGCATTGCTCATTCCCATTGCTATTGTGGCCACCATGTTTGAAGGTCAGGTGTTAGCTAATTCCATCTTGCTCAGGCTAATATTACCTGAAGGAACTCTTTAAGTAAGGACCAAAGGAATTTCAACATTGTGGTTCATATGTAAATGAACACACACTTTGGCCCCATATACAATTTCTTTTGAGACTCCCTTAAGCCAATGCCACAAAATACATACAACATAATCCTCACATTGGGATGACCTTCCATCCTGATACACAAAGGAATAGGTAGAATCCTTTGATGGATCTGACTAAGGAAATTTTCTGTCTCAGGTCTGTCAAAATTCCCTTCTTTGATGAAGTTGGTTTTAATCTTGTTCGTATCCCATGTTGATTTGTCCAATCTGGCCCAAAGTAAAGCTACCTTTGTATGACAGCTTTTACATCAACTTCAGAGAATTCAGTATTTCTGTTTACAAATCTTTAATGTTCAAGTTCTAAATACAGCTAGCTTTATTCTTATATTGCTTCCTATTTTCTACTACATGTGTTCTGCTATATGTATATATCCTACTGTGCAGTAGAGATGTACAAAATTCATCTCTTCTCTTGTGGATGATTTGAAAAAGAATGTTTGCTGCCTTTCACATGGGGATGGCTTCTTTCTGTCTGTGAGTTCTTTCTTTTTGATTTCTTTCCATATGTTCTGTTTTTATGTTCTTTCTCTCTCTCTCTCTCTCTCTCTCTCTCCCCCCTCTTTCTGTCTCTCTCATACACACATATTCATATATATATATATATATATATATATATATATACACATATATCTTTGTACATAGTCATAATTTTTCTCTAAAATACCCAACAAAATATTATATAGATAAGTAGCATAGACTTGGTCTACTTTGAGAATTATGTGCTATCTTACTAATACAGACAATCGGACTCCTCCTGAATCCAAAATCAGAAATGTTCAGGGGGCAGGGGCTGGCCCTAGAACTGGAAAGATCCTCAGGGCATATTAATGATAAATCATATTTTTAAATCACATGGCTTTCTAACTGGAAAATGAAATGCTTTTGTTGAAAATGTGTCCCACTCTATATGGGAATTATTGACTTTAAATTTCTTCATGAGTTATATTAATTGTCTGAAGTTTTGATGTTTAACTTCTCAAAACTACCAGACATGGACACCTTTTTTTCACATTAATAAGTGCCGAATATACACAGAATATATTTTTCACAACGTGTCATACTATCAAAAATATTCAATCTTTATAACCTATGATCTATTCATATCCAGGGAGATTCTCTGTTGATATTACAGAGTATTAAGTAAGTAGAAGTAAAATAACTTGGATTACTGCCAAAAAGATTTTTTTTAGATTAGAATACCTAAGCTGCCATGATTTTGACCCAAGTGTGACATGTTTACTGTAGTGAACTAACATCTGGAGAATTGCAGTTCTCATATCCCCAGATTAAGTCATCCCACAAGATGGTAAGGACAAGGAAGGCGGGGAGCTTGAGCTGTCAATTATATGAGGTGGCTACAGAAATCTGAATAACCTCAAAACAGGAGCTGGGGTCTGCACTCTACTCTTCCAACTCTTTGGCTGAGCACACTGTTGGCTTGAGACAAGGTTGGTGATTTATGGGAAATTCTAAGGGGTAGAAATGGGTAAATGCCTCTCCATTGTTGAAAAGGGAAAAAAATGGAAGACATTAGTGAACTTGACCCTGATCTTCAGCAAACTTCTAGAACCTTAATGGGGAAGTTTGGACCCCCTTAGAAAAAGAAGTCATAGAAACCAGTATCTATCATCAAGAACAACTTATTTCCAGCTATGCCAGTCCAACTCTATTTCACACTTTGACAGATTATTATATAAGGAGACAAGGTTTAACAGGTCTTTAGTGAGGAATTTGCAAAAGTCTCTCAAGATATCCTTGCAGTTACATAAAGAAAGATGGGTTCAATGGCAGAACTAAAAAGATTGGAAAGTAGTTGAATTATTGTAACTAAATCGGTCTATGTCTTTGATGATATGTCTTCTAGTATACTGTCCTTGGTTCACTCAAATTTAACAAATGTATCAATAACATGATTAAAAGATAAAATAAATTTTATGTCAGCTCAGAAGGGCCCATGCAAATTAGAAGATTGCCAAATAAAATAGATGGCAGATTCAATGTCTAAAGTATTCTCTTAACCATGTGATCTAATAGGATGAAATTGGGGTAAGTGTGAATTCAAACACTTGATCCATCAAATCAACTAGATAGGAATGCAGCAGGAAACAGTCAGGTCAGTGGCAATTAAAATAAAAAGGACTTAGGGATTTTATTTGATAATAAATGCAAAATGTGTTAGCAATATAATTAGGTCATCAAAAGAGAATAAGAAACTATGCTTCAGGCTTTATGAATAGCAGTTGAGTTTTCAGGTTGATAATGGTGCTGGTCATCTGGGAATCTAGGAATCCCACCATAATAGAGAAATAGGTATTTCTAGACTCCTGAGAATTCAGGTTTCTTCTTCAGAAAGCTCACTTCCCTACTTCTATTGCTGTTCTCCTACACACACACACACACACACACAAACACACAGCCACTGGCTAACACTTCCTTCCACTCTCAATGTAGATGCCACAGAAAGTCATCCTGGACCTGAGGACAAAATTAAGTGTTCTTTCTGTAGGCATCTCAACAGCTAACAGCTATCAGATCACTTCTAACCATGCCTTGTACGGTTTTCTGTTGTCTGTTTCCACCTCTATACTATAAACATCTTGCTGTGTTTACTATTATAACCTCTGGTTTACCAAAGTCTCTTACTGAACAAATGAGTGAAGCAATTCATATAATAATCAGACAGTGGAAGAATACAAGAACACACTACAAGTAGTTGAAGGAACTTCAGATGCTTACACTGGAGAAAAAAAAATCTCCCTGGGGCTGACACAAGGGCAGTCTTAAATTATGTTGAAGTTAAAAGAAGAGTGATTCAACTAATTCTACAAGGCACCAAGGCTAAAAGCTTTGAGGAGAGATAGTTTAATGTGGTTCAAGAGATGACTTTCTATTAGAACTATCAATATGGAATAAGTTCTTATGAGAGGAAGTAAGTCCACGGACCATGGACATCCTATAGTACAGGCTGTTGGCTGCGTGGTATGAATGCCATAAAGAAAATTTAGGTACAGGATGGGAATAAATTGGACTAGATGCCAAGTTCCCTGAGATTCCATGGTTATATGATCAAGTCACAAAAATACATTCACCTATTACTCACACTCACTTTCATTTTCAAATAATAGGAATATAATTGTTATCCAAGAGAAACTGCATCCATAGTATCAGTAAAATGAAAGAGTCAATGGTCTTTTGACTTGCTGTTATCTAGTTTGGAAAACTATCTTATCTTTTATTAGTAGCATTGATCTCTAAGCCTACTTCTTTTCTGTAAAATGAAAGACTGAATTGAACCAGATGTTTCTGAATACACCTGGATATACAATTACTTTTATGCTATTCATTTGATACCTTTAAATGACCTACCAAAGGAGAATAAGTTGTTTTTTGGAGGATATCCATTGCAATATATGCATTATGACTAGGTCTCTCAGTGGCCTAATCCACAGAATGAGAATACCCAGTAACTCGGTGTCAAGATGACTAGATTAATAGGCAGATATTGAATTATATTTTTTTAAAAAGTCTTTCCCACATTAGATCATATGGACTTTGATGGCCTTGATTACTGTTGAAGGGAGTCTTGCTGTCTGAGTTTCCAGAGTTACTACCACAAATGATGGGCATTAATGTGCTGTATTCTCTTTCTGGACACAGGCCCAGCCTAATCAGGACTCACTAACATTGTAATGCTTTTGTCCTGACACTGGAAAGTACAGCCCAAGATTTGGGCATTTTTACTTAACATTGCACTTATGGGGAAAACACTGATCTGAGTTATGCTAACATCAAATCTCCTGACATCATATTAGCATCACCTATCTCTTCCAAAACTAGAGTGCCCTTTAGATCATGTTAAAATCACAATAAAGTTCTTAGGAACTTGTCAATATCTGTAGTCTCTATTCAACTTACATCTTGGCCGAGGTTGAATTTTCCTTGGATTTTTGCTTGTTTGTTTTTGCTTTTGTTTCATTTTACTAAATAGGCTGCTTGAGGGGTACCTCTGAAGGAGTAGACTACTCTTAACACAGAGATTTACAGTATTAGGGAGAGAAAACATCAGAAAATGCAGTGACAGCTTCTTCATCCAAAACTAAGTAAAGGTTGTAAAGAGTTCTACCAATGTGAAGATATGATGATGAAGTCCTAAAATTATTTTTAATTCACTGGGAATAAAGATCATATCTTCTTTATTATTTCAATTTTCATTCTCCTAACTAAATCTCTGAATTCCATGATAAGTAACTAGTGTTAATATTTATATTTTTATCTTAACTACTTTAACAATTATAGAGCAGTATGAAATATAAGACACACTGTACAATTGTAAGAAAAATAAAAGGAGACACAGAGACAAGATGCAGAGGCAGGAAAGATGGAAGAATGGCCAAACTGCCAGCTTTATTTATATCTATAGGTTACTTTAAGTCATTGTTATCATTAGTACACATTGTTCATTGCATTACTAGGCAGGTGATAGACTTAGCAACATTACGCAGCTTATTTCTCAGTATTACTAAGTTGAAGTGTGCAATGTTAGGAGGTTCGTGTAGCTCTCAAAAAAGTATATTATATAAAGTTATTGTTATGTGGACAGGTTTAGGCTCAGTAAAACATTGTGGCTAACAAGAGAGTTCCTTTATTCCCAGGAGCTGTGAACCTGAGATCAAGGTTGATGCTGATAAGACTCTAGCACAGAGCATTCTCATTCAGGGCATTGCCATAGCAGCCAGATGTTCACATGTATTAGTTATCTTACTAGTTCCTAGCAGAAACTGCAAGGCATTCTGAGGACGGGAAACAGGGTGCCTGTTACCCCCTAGGAGTTTGCTCACAAGAGGAATGCTTCCCTGTGTATTTCTATGGTCATAATCCATACATAGCAGTAATTTGTTTTAACTTATTGTGATCCTACAAAGAAGATATTACTATTGTCCCCATTTTATAGATGAGCAAACTGAAACACAGTGTGTCCTTCAGAGTACCCTGCGAGAACTAAAAACTCATTCCTCAGCTGCTGTTGGCTGCTGGGGCTCATGACTGAGTACATACAATAGGAAATACCATCAACTGAGGAATCTTCCTAGCCCAAGGCAGCCAACATTCAAGGACTGTTCACTGGTGTGAGGTTAAAAAAAAAAAGAAAGAAAAAGAAAGAAATAAAGAAAGACTCAGTACACTTGCCTGAATTCACAGCATGGATAATACATCTCATTTGCAGAGGTCCCCATGGACCATCAGGATCATCTAAGGCCTCTGTGATAATAACTGCATCACAATTCAACATACCCTCTACCAGTTTCCCTCGTTTCCTCACAAGTGTTACTCCCAAGAACACAATTCAACGAATCATCTCAGAGTTCATTTTTCAAATAACCCAATCTATGGCTAGTTTTTGGTCCAAAGCTACACAGGTATTGAGTGACAAACCCAAAGGATCTGATTCCAGTCTAAGTGTCCTCAGCCACTGGGCTGATATGCCATATGAATATATTTTATTCTATATCTGCATCTCAGTTCAAATCCTAGAGCAACATTTCCCAAATTCAGGAACGACTAATATTCCTGTTGATGTCCTAATTGTACATCTACAAATGTGACCCTGTTCAAATAAGTTCAGAAAGTGCCACATATTTTGCCCATCTTAGAAAGTCTCCATAAAGCTTAATATTTCAATAGCACTGACAAGGACTACAACCTTAAAAAGTCTGTTTATACAAAATCTTCTGAACTTTTCCAACCGCAGTGCCCTCTTATGTGAATTCTATTAGTACCAATCTTTTAGTGTCCTTCAAAACCAACATGGGAAATTCTGGCTTTGAGTCAACTTTGCTCTTCTTCCAAGGGTCTTCTGCCTCCCCTTTCAAAACCTCCCTCGACATCTGACTACCTCTGAGAAGCCACCTTGGGCAGGCTAAGGGTTTTTGACATTTTATCCATTTCTATGTAGAGCTTGCTTGCATACTTGGTCTTAATGAAGAACTTATTTTATTTTTCAGGCCCAAATATCATAATATTATAATAGGAGTCTATATAATATTTACAGAGTTTGTAAATATGCTATCCTTATATGTAATAGCCATTTATCAGGCTAATTTTCAAGTCTGGTTTCTAAATTCAGCTCTAATAATTGTGGAGTCTACTATACCTTCTTCAGCCTCTCTCTCTCTCTCTCTCTCTCTCTCTCTCTCTCTCTCTCTCCCCCCCCCCAAGTATGATCTGTGTTCTATGTGTTCCTGGACACTTAGCTTGTTCTTAAAATATTAGTTTTTTCATTAGTGTCAGGATAATATAAATATCATGGAGGGTTGCTGTAAGGATTAAAGATAATTAGCATTCTAAAGTACATGTTAAATGCTCAATTATTATATGCTATTTATTTTGTGATTGATGATGGTTGTGAAAGATAGCACAGATGGTAGTGATGGTGTAACTTGGGAGAAACTTTTACAGGATCTATGTCTACACTGTATAGTTGTCTAAGATTTTAAATGTGTACATGATTGAGAGTACTTAGAAGAGCACAAGGCCACATATTGAATTTATAAATATGTTTAGTTTTGCACTGATGATGTTAAAGAATAATGCCAAGAGGCCAAGTAAAAGTATTATGCCATGGCTTGTCTTTCTTCCACAATCAAGGGAAACTTGGAGAGGATTAGGAGAGCCACACAGTAACAATTATACTACAGTTAAAATACAGTGTCTCAGGATAGAACACTGGCCATAGGTAATGTAAGTTCAAGAAGAAAGATAAGAACTCAAATGCCAAAAAGACTTAGAAAGATGACAATTGTACATGGAATAATAGTATTAATTAATGAAGAAAAATAATTGCTATTCACTTCCACTTCAGGCCTTACAAGAACAAATGGACAAAAATTGCTTTTGGATAGAATTGGATTGCTATCTGGAAAAGCATTTTAACTCTCAAGATTGATCAGCATTAGCATATTTTACTGAAGGATGCACAGTGACCTCTATTAAGAGATCCACAGATGATGGGGTGAATGCAAATCTGCATAGCCCAGTTAGAGGAAACTTTATCTATGGACAGAGGGAAGGATGCCAAGTAATTCTTTGCAGTTCCCAAGCTTTGATGATGAGCCAACTTAACATGCTAAGTGTTGCTCTTCCCAACATAGGGTTGCAGACAATAAGATTTCTCAAAGGATTCCTTAGGTCAATTTTCCCCTTTAAAGATCCAACACATAAGTCAGCTAGGGGTAAGTGTCTTCAACGTGCAATAACAACCACTCTCTAATTAGACACAATCTCCTAAGCAGGGCATCAACCAACCAGCAGAGACTGGTGCTAGTAAATTAAATTTTAAACATCCTGCTATAATCACTCCCCTGATGTGTCCCCTTCTTTAAGCTCCATTCTCAGGGTTTTTCTTTAATTTATTGTAATTACTTTAGTAATAAGATTTGTTTCCTTGTTATTATATATATTACTGTGCAGAGTAACAAAAAAAAAATAATAGCACAAAAGAGTTATGTTTCTTATTTATCTCCTTGGCCATTATTGGGCCAGGGGGAAGGGCGGGGAGCAGGGAGAAGCTGTAAATAGAGAAGAAAGTGTTTCCCGTGGTGTAAAGATGTATGGGAGCATATTTGCAAGGAGGAAGCAGGGCGATGAAGGAATAAGCCTAATAATTCAAAAGGACTAGGTGGTTCAGAGAGATATATAACCAAGGCAAAGGCAACCTGGAAGTCAGGGCAAGGAGGATGATCTGCATTATAAAAGTTTATGTGCTACCTCTGGCTTTCCTGTTTATAAACTCTGGCTGCTGCTCAGAAGGACCCAGAACTAGAGAGTGGAAGGCTCTGAGACAATTCCCCAAAGCTGGCCTTGGAGGTGCAATTCCTCTGGCTCCTGATGGGGTGCACTTTTCTAGAACCTGGGTTTCTGCAGTCCTACCACCTGGATACACCTGAGAGACAGACTCCCTGCTGGGGAAGACAAATTCCACTGACCAAAGCCACACTGCTCATTAAGGATTCCCTGAAAGCTCTTGGAGATGCCTTGATGGACGTGGCTGAATAAAGGCTATCTTTTAAGACAAGAAGGCAGGTTTCTAGTCAATTTCAAGGGGCCAATTAAATCTAAACATGAAGAGTAAGCATGAAGAAGGAAAAGGGTATGAACTGAACTCCCCAGATTTAAGCTTTCTCTACTGCTGTATTTTTGAAACAATTTATTCAGTTCTATAGCTACTTTGTGGTATTAAAATCACCAGGGCAATCAAAAGTTTAGATGCCTATCAATCTATATCTCCTTTGATCTCTCCCCCTCTTTCTGAAGAATTTCTATCCCACTGCCATTGCCTAGCCTAGATCTCCTTGAGAAACTGAGATACGAAAAGCAAGAAAAAAGATCACCAAGTCACCGTGGACTGGCCAATGAGAAGAGCTTTGATGGCCTCCCATGAAATTCAGGCACCCGAACACACTAAGAGGACCAGTGACCTTGTATAGTGCCTTATCATTTTTGAAGTACTATGTATGGTATTTGATCATGAAGCTAATCAGACAAGGTACAGTGGTTAGGACTTATGACCCTGCCTTAAATAATTTGAAAAACTAGGAGTAGAGAGGCTAAGTAAATTGTCTAAAGTCATGCAGCTGGAAAGAAGCCAATATTGACCTACATCAGGATCCTCTGATAACCTGGTCAGAATTCCTTGTACAACACCACTGTCACCTGTATCACAGAGAGAAAAAGGCCAGAGTCAGGAGAAAGGAAGAAAAAGCAAAAATTGCTTCCCTTGAGAAGAAATTATTATGGCTCAGATAACATTATTATGGCTCAGATAACAAAAGGATGGGCTCTGCCTCTTCTTTCACAGAAACAGAGTACCCCTGAGATTAAGGAACAATAGAAAAAAGCTTCCTTAGTTTGGTCAGGGACTGTCGGGGCTGGGCTTCCCATTTTCCAGTCATAGATTCCCATGTATTTTAGGAAACCATGTAACATACATCACTAAATACACAGTAGATGTGATGGGAATTGAGAAGGAATTAATCTATATTGCACTCAGGAGTTTGCTTTACCAAGATTTCTAAGCGTATGTGGAAAGAAAGTATTAGGAGTGGGCACTCTGAGAGATGTCTACAGGGACAACTGAGAAAGGACAGATGTTCACATGCTTCCCTCCGCCTCTACATCCCTGTCCCCATTTCTTCCTCCTCTAGGAGGACTGGGGGAGAGAAAGAAAACAAGAAATACTGGAATGTAGTCGTCTGAATCAGAAGTTACGCAGCTAGTGAAAGAGCAAAGCATTTAACAAAACAAACGCATTTCCCCAAGAGCCTCAGCCCCAAATTGATCAATGATTCTGCAACATTGAATCGTTTTTAATTTAATGCTTCTGGGAAGTGAAGGGGGGAGACCCATCAACTACAGGCACAGTTGGCAAGAGCTGGGTATTAGCATTTGGCAGCATTTATTATTGCTGTTTGTGATGGCATAAATTAGGTTTATGCTGATATAATTAATAACCCTAAATTTGGGAATAATAAATAGTAATATTTATTTGAAATTGCAATGTCTGAGAAAGGCAAATAGAGTCCTCCAGCTCCTGATGCCTTCTCTGTGGGCAAGCAATGGTGGGAATGGGGTGTAAGTGAGGAAGCCCTTGGGAATGCACTCCCAGAACCCAGCCCCAGCACCAGGCATCTTTAGCACTATGCTAATGATTTAGCAGCAGGACCTTTAGAGTTCCCAGAGCAAATAATTTCCATTTTTATCTCCATGAACAAGTTCATCAGCAAGACTGAGTATGTCACATTTCTCTCTAGAACCAGGACCCTCAATTGTTCAGAGTCAATACTGTCCCTAAGGCTTATGTACAGAGATTTGGACAACTGCAGCAAAGACTATATTCTTTATGGGTCTATCTCTTTCCACCTGTCACAATTGTCCTGTTAATTCCCTCTAGACCATGATTTGAGAATTATTGACAAACATTTGCAAAGAAAGAATTTAAGGCAGAAAGCAGTTACATTTGCATTATTTTTTTTTAAATTTAAATGTGTCTTGCATTTTAAAAAGTTGTAATCAAAAGCTGAGTGAATGCAATATTCCTATAAGTGGTCTCCATTTTTTGTCCAGGAACATTTCTTCGAATTAAAAACAGACTAAGACTTCCATCCCCACAATTTTCTATTGAAGGCAGGAGGTAGATGGAAAAAATTATAGTTTCTCCAACTCCATCAGAATGACATACTTTCTCCATTCTTGAATACAATGAAAGTAAAGCAAAGAGAAAGAATACTCTTTACCCACCTCCCCCTCAGAGTCCAAAACAGAGACACAAAAACAGGGTAGAATTAGAATCCAGACAGACATTTTCATTCACTTTCATCTATTTGACATGTGCTTCATGTCCAACACTATTAATTTTTCCTTAAACACAAATTAAGCAAAAAAATTTCCATTCACTGATAACTCTGCTCTGTTCCAAATAGTACAAAGTAAGAAAAATGATCTAAATAAAACAGTACATGATTACAAGTTTCAGCTCCTTTGTCCCAGGAAGAGCAGTTGAGTTCTTTGCTAAAGGAACAAGAGGACCAAAACACATTAAGCTTTCAGAGTAGTCTTTGTGTAAAAAACAACTCTTAGAGGGATGCAGCAGCAGGAGCTTTGGATTGCCCTGGAATCTCTCTGAAAGACAGTGGAGCTGAACCTTCAAATGAGAGTGCTGCTCTCATGTCCTGTCATCAACACTATCAGCATTATTTCTACAGAAAGTATGGACCCATTCGCTCATCTTCCCAGATGACAAAGAACATGCAGAATGCTCCCCTGTAAGTGCTTCAGCTTGTGATCATAGAGGGGGGACACAGTTTTTTGCTGAGTTAGGAAAAAAAAAAAGAGAGACTGAGAGAGAGATAGGCACAGAGGCAGAGAGACACCTCCTGGGAGGCTTACCATCAGACAGCTTTCTCTCCTGCCTTTCCTGTGTACCTTCTTCTTTTCCTGCAAAGGAACATGGGTCTTCTGCCCTTGCTTTTGGGAACTGCAGAATTCATTGTCACAGGCACACATGAAATATGTGTTTCAGAAGCCAAATATGGACTAAAACCTATGAAAGAGGAAATTCCTCCCTCACAATATCCAAGAGTTCTAAGAGATTAAATCCTCCAGTTTGGAAGGATATATAGACCCCAAGCTTATTAAACCTTAGTCTACAGAAGACATGAAATCAGGCCCACTGATGAGTCTGTAGTAGTTATTTCAAGATGCAGATTGACAAGGGGAAGGAGGGAATGGAGATTGCTAAATAATTTTGATTCCCATAAGCTCAACAAAAATTATACCTTAAAAGGGTAGGACACAAATCTCCTCCAATTTAACTTGTATTAAAACATTATTGTAGTTGTAGTAACAATGCTTACATACTAATATTTAACTGAATATATAGCAAAATGACTACATATTCATTTCTAGTAGATATTGCTCAAAACCCTTTCAAGTTCTTACCTTGGCCTAGAATGACCTTATCTGAGAATGAATTTCAGGAGATGTAAAATAAAGTGGATGCATTAGAATTAGACTAACAGCTACTAGGCACCTTTTACTTCTCATATTATGCTGGAAACATTTACAGGACATTTACTGGAGGGTCCTAGAAGCTTTCACACAGTAAAGCTGTATAGCCTAGTGGAAAGATCACAAGCTTTGTAACCAGACAAATTCAAGTTTAATTCCTGACTCTGAAGTGTATTATATATGCAATATTGTTTTCAGTGTTTTTGTGTGTGTAATTTTTTTTTTTTGCAAAATGGGAGTAAAATATTTTACCTTTTCAGATAGCTGTAGTAATTAGAAGACATGAATATAAAACGTTAAAGTTATGTTTATCCTATTAGATTGACAAAAAAAAATCAAAAGGTAGATGAAGTGCAGTGCTTACAAGGACTTGGGCACCAGCATCATCATCCAGTAGTAGGAATGAAAATTTGTAAATTTTCTAATGACAGAAATCAGGCAATAATGTCTCAAATACAAAATATGCTTAACATTTGATTCAGCTGACTATATTTGAAGATTTATCTCAAGGAAATGTGCAGAGAAATTCACTAATTATATAGCAATAATATTCCTCTGCCTATTGTTTAAATTAATTATGACTCATCAATACTATCAAATTGCTATTTTAAAAACTGCTATCATGTGTATTCTTTGAAATGGGAAGATGTTAGTTCATTAATTATGCCATAATGTTTTATCTTTTGAAAACCATTATAGGTATGGGTAAATAATGATATGTGAAGAAATAGCTGATATAACTGAAGCTGTCGATGTATAAATGGTTAAAGAATCTTCTCCAACCTGCTAACTGTGTTTTTCTCTAAGATTCAGGAAATGTCTCCATGTTACAAAATTTTAGAAGAACTGTGCAATTAAAATAGGTTGTCAACTGAATAGTGTCCCTTGGAATTATGCAATGTAGTAATCCTGAATTTGAGTACTTTTAAATGATTTTCTTTTTTTCTCTATATATTGAATTTTCTAAAGTAAGGATATATCTTTTTTTCTGCTAGAAACAATAAAGCCATCTTGTTTCATGAAAACAAAGTCACATGTTCACAGTGCTAAGCCCGCTGCTAGTGCGTGTCATGTCTGTCGGCACTTGGTAAACAGACATCTTGAGCTTATTTTCACCTGTTGTCAAAATCAGCAAGTCACAGTGCTCAGACTCCCTTTCCAGTTGCCTTCCTAGTCAGTTCTGCCAATAAGAGGCACTAGGGAAAGACAGGAAGGGAGGAGGAGGGAGAAAAGAACACCCTTTCTGTTTCCCATTCACAGTTAATGTGGCTGGAACAGCTGCAGGCAAATGGTTCTTGGAACCCTTGTAAGAAACAACACTGCTGTGTGCCCTCAAAGATACTAGCAGCAGGCGTCACCAAACCATCCCCCTGCCATTTGCATACAGGCCACTGACTTCTTCATCCTCCAGGTTGTGACCCTCACCCACTGAAGCCCCAGGCAGGTCAGGCCCCCTTCTCAGAGCTTCAAACACCAGACTCCTAGAATCAGCCTCTCAAGAGCCTCACTATGGTAACTCCACCTCTTCCCTTTGTTTCCTCCATCCTTATAGGGTGTAGCTACCTCTGCAGTTCTTAATTTCTTGGTTACATTAACATCCCCTTTTTGAACTCTCAGACTTCTACCACCTGTATGAACCCATTTCTGTGTTAACTCTCATCTTTTGAAACACCTAGTATCCTGAATATATCATTTTTTATCATTAGGAAATAATAAAGCCTTTTACAATCTTTTAATGTGCCAATTTTGCTGAGCACAACTCTCAGAACATATTAACCATTGTACTTATTATTCAATGTTCCCTTAGGAATTTCACTAAGTATCACTGCCACTTTTCCCCTTCACCAATCTTGGGCATAGACAATTCTTTAAATCTCAATAGTGTAGCTGAAACAAGGCTGAAAGGCTTATTAACACTTAACTGAAGAGTAAATGATGTAACAAAAGATAGATACTCAAAGAAAATTTAAAGCTGATTATCAGTATAGCTGTTCTCACCCTCAAGTGGCCAGTTAAGGAACAGTCTCTTCAGGCCTCTTCCACATGACACATGTCATCTTTCCTCTAGAATATATGGTGACCCTCTGGTGGACCAGAGTCCTTTTGATTTAAATTTTAGGAGAAGCCACTTTCCCTTAAAGATCTTTTTTTTTTTTTTTCGTCTTTTTTGTTCCCTGCTCGGGTTGACTAACAATGGGAGTAACCAACCTACTCAATGACAACCCAGTGTTCCTACCCACAGAGGAGTGCTCATGGGCAACAGCGCCATGCATCATAGTACAATAGCAAATAGGGTTGCCATCATGATCTATAGCTCCAGCATCGTATTTCCTGGGTCACTTACATGTTCCCATCCAGATGAGGAAAGAGAGCAAACAAGAACTGAGGTTGAATTTCTCACCAGCTCAGAGAGTGTGTTCCATTTTTACTTTGTTCAAATAAAAGGAAAATGATATACATATTAGTCAGTCCTGTGTTTATTTAAATGCAACTGATCTGTGAAATCCAAAAGTCTAAGAACCCCCATTGCATGTTATTATATTGAGGAGACTTTAAATACATTAAAAATAGAACTGATGTCAAAATGGGAAGAAAGAGACATGGCCCAGCTTAGAGGTGAAGTACACCAACAGGGTAATCTAAGCCCTCTATGATCCTGAAGAGTTGAGCGAAAATCCACTACAGAATGTTTAACAGAGGAGCATCCCCATAGCAATAAATGTTCAAATTCAGCTGGGTGCTGTTTACAATAAAAAACTGGTAATAACAGCAAAGTGTGTATTCTCTAACAGAGAGCCAGTAGGACCAGATAGAGAGTTGAGGGCCAAGCCAAGCTGGGAATTTAATTTCCAAGAATGGGACCTGGGATGAACCAATGCATTCGTACTGGGACAAAATGGCAGGAAACCAGAAACACTGTGCCTTGTCTTTATCTGAGAACCCTGGATACATTGGTCTTTGACAAAAAGTCTAATTTCAGAGTCTTTCTGCTGATGGGACTGAGATTATATTTGTATATTTATCTAAGTGTTATCGCTTAGTTATTAGGTATCCCCCAAAAGCTCACATGGGGGACAATGCAAGAAGCCTTAGAGGTGAAGTGATTGGGTATGAGAGCCTTAACCCAATCAGTAAATTAATCACCTGATAGGGATTAACTCAGTGGTAACTGAAGGCAAGTAGGGTGTGGCTAGAGGTGGGTCACGGGGACATGAGTTTGGGGTATGGATTTGGTGAGCTTAGCTTAGTTTCTCTCTGCTTTCTGACCATCATATGAGCCACTTTCCTCCACCACACTCTTTCATTCTGATGTTGTGCCTCACCCTGAGCCCAGAGGAATGGAGCTAGCTGTCTGTGGACTGAAACCATGAGCCCCCCAGTAAACTTTCCCTCTACTAAAATTGCTCTTGTCAGGTCTTTTGTTACAGCAGTGAAAAAGCTAACTAAATCACCGTGGTAGTTGGGAACAGCTGATAGACTAAAATAAACAAGTGCTTAGGAGCTAGATAGACTGGGTTCGAACACCAGCTCTGTCACGCAAGAGTAACATAACTTTGGGTATGTATGTGAGTGCCCACTCATGTGTGTGTGTGTGTTTCAATTTTCTAGACAGTTTCTCATGATATGTCTGCCTTGAATTAATCCTGTGGACTTGGCTACTCATTTTATCTCTCTGGTTTGTTTCTTATCATTTTAAAGATTAGGACTAAATAATATACAGGAACCCTCTCAGCTAGAATGTTTTAAAGATTATTATATTCTAATTTTCTTAACTCTTTAGAGCAAAGAAAATTAGGATAAACATGAGCTCTAGTCCTGGCTCTATAAGCCCAAATGTTTAAACTGAACCCAAGACTCAATCCCTGTGTAACCAAGTTTTCTTATCTAGAAGCTGCATTGAAGACCCACATATACTGGGTTGTAATGTCAATTAAATATGACAATACATGTACAATAATTAGGTATTTCTTGGACCCCAAAAGATGCTGAGTATATATATTTTTAGATAAAGCCTGTGAGTTCTCTCCTTGTAGAAAGATAAAACCTTAACAACTCACAGTGTAGTAAAGGGCTGTTGGCACTTTAAGTGACCCCAAATTGCTAAGATGGTCTAGATTTTTTCACCCGACTTTTATAGCTTGATTTGTTTCCTCTAGTGCATTCAGCTCTTACTTCTTAGCACCTTGGTGCATTTACTTATAGTACTCTTTTGCTCTTTATTTTTGTTTCATCTGTTTCACAGTGGTTTGGGAGAAGATAATCAAGTTTGCAGAATATACTCTAAGAATGAGCATGCTCTGATTCTCCTGTGAATAAAATGTTAGGCTGTGTGTTGACTTCATAAAAATTATCTTGCTGCTACCACCCAATAACCAAAAATTTAAAAACAGGAATCATACTCAATTTCTTCCTTTCCTTCACCCTGCTCCCACTTACACATTATGTCTACTTTTTATGCAGCTTAAAAATCTCCTCCCCACTCCTCACTTCCTACTCTAATCAAGCCACCAATATCATTTCTGTTCTTACATGATCTGTTGGCTCCATGTTCTATTTTACTCTACCTTGGGAATAATCATAAGAGTCAGAGAGCCACTGCATTGGTTCTCCTGACTTACACAGAATTTAGCCCAATTCAATACAAACCATTAGGCCAGCAAGAGAGTAAATCATTTCTTTTGGAACTTAACATAACCATCTATCTTTTTATTTTGTTTTTCTGTTCAGACATGTGTTGCTAAGAGATCCTTGGCTTCGCAAGACCCACTATATTTTCTTTTTTACAAGAAAATCCTGGCTTTGTCTCGCTGACCGCTGTTATCAAAACGTCCCAGCCTTCCTCAGAGGCTCTATCACCATCACCACAAAAGGAAACAAGTCTATTTTTACGTGTTCTTGCAAGCTCCATGGAGGCCCATGATTACTTGTAAAACAAAAGTACAAGCTAGTAGATTAATTGCCAAGTTCACGTGTAGATTCTCAAATATTTGTTCAAAGGTTGTCTCTTTGCTGGTCGGGTGACACACAGGGCAGTTCTGCCATCTTTAAGAAGCCCATTCATACATGTCCACATAAAAATCAGTAAGTTGAGAAAAATATCCAATAAACAATTTTTAGGTGAACTGCATCAAGCTTGGAGAGGACTTTACATGGAGAAATTCAGATGTGTACAAGGGGAATTTGATTTTTTTTTTTCCACGGTGTGGTCCAAATGATTATCTAAAATGGGTGAAGCTCACAGGCAAAGATCAGAACACAGTAAAATCGCAAATCAACCTTATTATGCACAATGGACTGTCAACCACTGATAGTTAAGTGGAAGTTACATAAACCATGTTAGGCATGTTCAAAATAGGTCACAGGAGCTGAGACATTTAAGCCCTTTTATTGTAAGACATCATGCATCCATGGCAGTCTCAAGTCTTCTGATAATGATGTACTGTGCTATGACCTGTAGATTTTCCTACCAGTGGAATAAGGCTGTGATTTCCAAGTCCCTTTTAGCCAGAAATGTGTGCATAATCCAAAGATGTACAAAGTGCCTTGAGTTCCATGATGAAAGATGCTATATAAATGAAAAGGGTAATTTGAGTCATAATAAATAATAGTAATGATGATGAATGCTAGTGTCATTGAAAAGAAGCTGGCCTGCCATTTGGAAGCACAAAGCAACCAGCTGTGAGCTGGAAATAATGTGAGTTCCAGCCAAGAAGATATTCAGAGACCAAGACCACATTAACTTTAAGCCCAAGGCTTGGAGCAAGCTCTTGATTTGGAGGTGTGAGCATCTGAAATGGCAGAAACTTCAATACTAAAGCTCTGAGTTTGAATATTGCCTTGGGCTTAAGAGACCATTTTCCAGAAAGGTCAACAGAGAGCACATTATCTTCCTTTTCCCTCAGAGGAGAAAACTGAGTAGGTCAAGGAAAGAGCCAGATTTCTGAATTAAAGTTCCAACTCCAGGTCCAGGGCTCTTTCCATTCTTTTCTGGACCCCTGGCAATTCAATGGAAGGGGAGACTTCAGCAAACAGCCAACTTGGATGAGAAATCATCAAAACAATATCATGTCCTAAAGATGCATTGCTTAGCTGTTCACCCACCGAGACTGACAAAGCTCATTAGTAAAACCCTTGGCTGATCAGGCAGGAAAGAACCATTCATTGATGTCCCAGAGCTGTTCTCCAGAGTTAAAGGAACACAACAGGAGCCAGTGTGTTGTGTGTGACCATGAGAGAACCCTACTGAAGGCCCACATCCAGCCTGAGGTCCTAGAAGTCTAATTACTGCCAGAGGCCCAAATGGTGCTCCTTGGTGAATGACTGATGTTCCTTGGAGACAGATTGATGCATCTTGGTCTTTCAGTCCTTAAACATGCTTGAATGCCAAGCAGTAACTATAGAGAAAGAGGAGAGACCCTGCTCTCTGGACCATGGCCCTGCCTTCAAACAGTCTCTACGCATGCACGCAAACATGCACATGTGCACATGCGCACACACACAATTAACATCTGGGAACTGCTAAGCTAGAAAGACCATGTCTGTTAGAAACAGGTGTGAACCTCACTTCCCCTTCCTTCTTTCCTTCTTTCTTTTCTTTTATTCACTCCTTCCTTCCCCACCACTTTCTTTTTTCCTTTCTCCTGTTTCTTTTGCCTACTATAAATTTTCTAGTCTGTAGTTTTGATTTGTCTGCCTTTGGCATGATTTAACATATTTCATCATTTGGAATTTATGCTGCTCCTCTTATATTTCATCATCTTTGTATTTTTGACCTTTTAAAATGGCTTATCTTCATTTTGTGCTTATCCTTTGGAATTAGTCTATTCTAAAGTGTTTAACATCAAATTTTCTTACTTAAAGAAATTAACCATTTAATCTTTTTAAAATGATTCTTGTGAAAATCATTTTATCTCTTTGAAGGTTTTGCTTTCTTTTTACTATTTGTATATAATTCTTATTTCTTCACTTTCAGCACTTTAGTATTTCTGTTTTCTAAGTTTTCTAAATTTATCTTGTTCCTACTTTACTACTAGCATTTTAAATTATAAGTACATTTTCCTTTGTAGCTTCTGAAATTATTTATTCTTTCAATATTTCCTATTTATCTTGTATTTTTGTTTTTCCATAGAATTTAATATCCATTTTTATAATGAAGAACCATTTATTGCCACATAAAGGGGCCTGATTCTTTGTTCACAGAATTTGAGATGAATGCTTGTGAATGTTGTCCCTGCTCACTGGTCATGTGACCTTGGGGACCTCAGCTGGACGTTAGTTCACAAACTGTGAGAGTGCCGACCCTGCCTCAGACCTCATCAACAAGCAATCAGCTTTCCTATTATTCCAAAGACATGTAGAGGCTGGGTAGGTGGAAGAGAGACTCTAATCTTCTCTTTTGCAACCAACATTCCATTAAGCAAAAGTGACACTCTTATTTTAGTTGTATTTAGAACCCAATAATTCCTATATTTGGTCTTTGGATGCTATCCCATAATTCTTGGATGTTCTGCTCATGGTTTCTTATCATCTTAAAATTGAAAATAAAGGTTTCTTTGCATTAAACATTAATAAGAAAATATCAGCATTGGTCTTCTCTGTGAAGAAATCACAGATAAGCCCTAAATTTGTTATTAACTCACCGTGGGACTTGGATAAGTCAACTTTGATTACCCTGGACACCACAGTCCTCCATTCTAAAAGAAGAGTGTTGGACTAGATTATTTCCTCTGGTATTAATTACCTATGGTTCTATTCAAAGAAAGCATGAAATCAACATAAAATGTGTACGGGGAATACACTGTTATTTGTATAGATAACAGAAGCTCAGGAAAGAGACTTCCTTCTTTCCAGAGTACCAACGTACTTCTTGGGTAGGATAATAATGTGTTCCTATCATAACACAAATGTGTTATGACATACTTGCCATTGATGACACCATCAGGATTGAGCATAGGGATGATTTTGAAAATGAAGTTTTCCCTCAAAAGCCTTGCCACAGGGTCATTGCTGACCAGGAACTCCAAGGTCCCCTTCATCACCCAGCTGGCATTGCTCTCTCCTGGGTGGACTCGAGCAGTGATCACCTGATAGGGACGATGTCCTGCCAAAAAGGAGATACAAGAAAATTAAACCTAAATAAGCTTTTCATTTCCATCAAGATAATCTCCCAAGGGCTAGAATTACTCCTTATGTGCATGAAGGTTGATCATTTCTAGGATATATCTGATCTACATTTATCTATTTTTCATTTGTCTCCATGGTGTCCAAGACTCAAGAGAATATGAAGTTAAAGCTCAGGGGTGCTATCAAAAGCATAAGCACTTAGTGGTATGAAAAGAAGCCAAAAGCAGATTTTAAACCAATTAACTCTCCAGAGTCCATTAGCATGATTCAGGATGTCACAAATCTGAGATTGAATCTTATCTTCATCACTTACCAGCTGTGAGATTTTAAGCAAATGACTTAATTTCTCTGAGGCTATTTCCTCATCTGTAAAATGGGGACAATAATAATGGCCTCATGTGGTTGTTAGAAAAACAAAAAGATGTAAATATGAAGTGCTTAGTTTATTATCAGTCATCACCCGGCATTTGTTAGCATCTTCCCTCCTTAATTATAAAGTCTGTGTAAAGGATGATGCCTCTCATTCCCTAGCTGAATTAGAAGTCAAATACAGAAGTGGTGTGTTGGGAACTCTGTGACTCTGAGATACTGAACTCAATCATTCAGAGATTTGCAAATTCAAACTTGGAGGTTATAATGCTTTCTTCACTTTGCAAAGGGAGTCAGGAAAATACTCTGCCCACTCATAGGGAATGAATTGATTTGAATAGACTTTATGAAGGATGCATTCATACTGGAAGGATCAGCTCATCTTTCTGATTTAGTTGATAGTAGACAACTGAAGCATCATAGCATTGAGATGTAGTCTGAAGCCATGTTTGGGCTTAAGTGAAAAAGGTATTTGGATTGACTAGTGATGTCTGTCCTGCCTCAGGGAAAGCAGGCCAGAAGAAGAGCATAATATCAGGAATTAACCACATATACTATAACCCCTTATCCAATTCTGTGGGGTTTTTTTTCTCCTTTCCTTACCTAACTCCTGATTGCCCCTAAACTCACTCTAATAAAAATTACCAAGCATTTGACAAGTATAAAAATCATAACCAAGAACAACCTGAAAGTTAATAAACTACCATTTCTTTTCCTATGGTTTAAATCATTTTGAGTTGAATTGGTCTTTTCGACTCTTCAACAATAGATGTTTGAGGGTACAAAATGTTCTCAAATGTGTTCAAAGACAAAACCAGCTAACTCTTCAGAAGGAAGTTAAAGAACAGATAAAAAACAAAGAAATGAATTTAAATTACTGAATTACACTAATATTGTCACCAACTAAGACCAAAAAAGACAATCTGCTCTTCCATATTTCCGTCAACACCCACGCTGAGGTCTAGATTTACGGGGTGTACTTCAGTGCATCTTTACTGACTACAGTGAAAACAGTTTGCTTTACCTCCTTGTAGGTCATCTATATGTTAGAGACAATATTCAGTTATGTTTTTCCTTAAGCAGGTGTCTTGAACATATTCCAGGAACTGCAGGAGGCAATGGGTAAAAAAAAAAAGTTGAATAAATTATGGTCCTTATTCTCTAAGAGGCCATACCATTTGTCAGCAGTGACAAATATGCAACAAAATAATGACAAGCCAGCTAACAGAGGCATACATAAAGCACCCAAAATAGATCTAAGTGAGAAAGGTAGGGACGTTTCCAGAGATGTGATGATATTTGGACTGGGGCTTGCAGAATAAGTATCATCTTTCCAGATAAGGAAGGTGAAAAGGATCTTCTAAGCAGAGAAAAAGACTCAGGCAAAAAAACCTAGATGGGGGAAGGACATTGCAGTCGAAAAGGAAGAGGATCATGTGTGGCTGACGTAAAGGGCTAAAGGTCATGGAACAGGAATTTGGAAAAGTCGGCTGCTGTCAAACTGGCAACATCCCTCCTTATATATTTTGTTTACAGATTGGGATTTTCCTGGGGGTCAGACATCCTCAACAATGGAGTCAGTACGTCACTAGTGTCCTGTGACCACTAATGGAGCTTATTACAAAATCATTCATGAAGAGTGGAGGTGCAAATGCTTGCTTATGATAATATACACAGCACAAACTGCCCGTCGCCTGCCCACCAGCCTTTATCCCCTTTTTCATAACTCCCAGATCTCTGACTTTGCAAGGACAGGAATTTTCCCAGATTGAAATACTCAGTTTCACAGCTCCTCTGGTAGGTAGCAGAGCCAGCAACACGGCTGTGGACTAAGAGATATAAATGGTAGCAGGGGGTGAATCTTTCTGGAAAGTAATGAAAAAAATGGTTTCACCAGACAAATGCCTACTTGTTTTTTTTTTGTTTTTTTTTTTTTTTTTTGGTCTTTTGCTTTTCTTCTTCTTCCTGCCTTGCTCATAAATATAATGTTTCCTGGTGAGGAAGCCAGCTTAAGAATCAAAGTCATATGCTAAGCATGGTGAGCATAAGGGAAGAAAGAACCAGTGTTCTTAATAAGTTCCTTAAGCATCTACACATACCTTCACTGGCTTCTTCAATATATCTGAATGTCTGAGAACAATAAAACACTGTTTTGCTAGCCCATTGCAATCACGGTTCTGTTACAACTTGTCAAACTCTAATCTAACATATGAATATAAGATCAAGTTTAAAATCATCCCAATGATAATACTACCTTTAACAGAAAACATTCAGATGTGCTTTCTGGATTGGAAATAAAATAGTGAAAAAGTGATTTGTAATAAGAATAATATTTGACATGTAGGTTCTAGAAAAGAACAGTTGAGAACCACTACTTCAAGAAAAAGGAATTGATGGTGGATTTTTATGAGAAAGACATGCCAAAGACTGTGCTTCAGAAAAAATAAATGTGATATTATTACAGATAGAACATTGGCCTAAAATCAGTCAGAGTTTGGCATAGTGAATTAAAGAACAATTTTTAGAGCCGCATTTCCAGGATTCAAATTCCAGCTTTACCATCTTTTCTTCTACCTGAGATTAGTTAAGTAAGTTTCTGAAGAAATTCAGCATTGAATTTTATCTTCAGCTGTCCATGTTGCTATAACAAAACACCGTAGACTATATTGTCTATAAACAACAGAAATTTGCAGGTGTTTTTTTAAACAGTCCTGGAGCCTGCTAAATCTATCATGAAGGTGCCAACAGACTTGGTGTCTGGTGAAAGACCACTTCCAGCTTCCTATATGGCAGTGTCCTCACATGGCAAAAGGAATAAAGGAGGTCTCCAGGATTTATTTTATAAGGGCACTAAATCCCATTCATGATGGCTCCAACCCCCATGACCTACTCACCTCCCTAAAACGCAAATATTCCCATTACTAGGAGTTTAGAACTTGAACATATGAAGTTTGAGAGGATACAAATATTCAGCCCATAGCAGATTTGGTGTTCTTCATGCAAGACTAACAATTCATACCTGAAACTTTATAAATAAGCATGTTGGGTAGTTATGACTAAGCATGTTGGGTAGGGAAGATACAAAATTAGTTAACTGAGCACAACTGAAATTAACTAAAGGTCCCCTTTCCTGCTGAGTCATTTGCTCACAGTCATTTCTACTCCTTCCAAAGAAAACTGTATTGGCATTCAATAACATGCTTGTTTAGAAATAAGGAGGACTGATGATTTTGCACCCAATCAGTAGTCTATTTTCAGTTCTATAATTCCATACCACTCTCTTTGTGCTTTTTGAAATATATTCACTTGAAACATATTGCATAACAATACTAATTGCTCCTAGCCTAGTAAGAAGAAATTTTTAAAAAATTAACTTAAGCTCTTGTAAATTTGTGATATCAACTGAACGTTCTCATTGTCTAGGCCAGTTGGCTTCCATTGCTTGATATACCCAACACAAAGCAGTGCATTAGTCAGTAAGCCAAATGCAAGCTCTCACAGAGAGACATCAACAATGAGTTTCTTCCCTTTTGGGGAGCCACATTGATAATATGCTAAACTGTAATACACCACAAAACCTAGCAAGCTGTTTTAGCATACTGAAGAAACAAGTGAGGGAAACTGTGACTTCTAACAAAGACATAAGCAGCATTTCAGCCAGTTCTAGTTGGTTTTCCTCTCTTTCCCTCTGTGATTTAAGATAATTCTGCAGTCATATTGGTGAGTTAAACTTATGGGATTATTCAGTTGTAGCAGCAAATGGTACTCCAGAGAACCTCTAATAGATAACATCTGTAAATAGTATGCAACACATGTACCATGGTTTTTTTTTCCCCTTGTAATTAACAATTTCAGTCTTAGTAACCCATTTCTGCTTAAGGTTGGGCAAAAAGTACCAGTACTTACATTTATTTTTTTTTCTATGCAATTCATAAAATCTGTTCCAGAAACCACCAAAATCTATGAGGGAGCCATGATTGGTATATATTCTAGTTATTAAAGTTACATATTGAATTTAAGCCAGTGGTAATGATATCTGAAAAGAGAAATTAGGAATGAGTAGGAAATTGAAAATGCTTAAGAGATATCAAGCTATAGGCCAATTAAAAGTTGAGTAAAAACTGAAGATATATGTGATAATATTGGGTACATGTGTACCCAACTGTATGACCATCCTTTCATTTATTCCTTCTTTCTTTCAACAATATATATTAAACTCCTACTGGAGCTCCTCAGGGTAGGGCATATTTCAAGAGAAATAATGATTTTTCTCCCTGAGGGTGTGAATAATTGTCTGGTGGGAAAGACAGTCACACAAATAATTACCATCCATGTGATCACAGACATTTGTCAAGATGTTTTCAAAGCACAGTGGAAAACTCATATGACATTATTTATAATAACGCACACAACTGGAAATGACTTAAATGTTATGTTAGTCAGCTTTGCGTCACTGTGACCAAAATACCTAACCAGAACAACTTAGAGGAGGAAAACTTTATTCTCTGAGCTCATGGTTTCAGAAGTTCAGTCCATGGTCAGACAACTTTGGGCTTAAGATCACACAGAGCATCATGGTAGAAGGGCATGTTAGAGGAAGGCTGTTCAGCTTATGACGGAACGAAAAGCAAAGGAGGAAGGAGCTGGGGAGACAAGATATAATCCCCAAACCCACCCGGAGACCTAATTCCTCCAGCCACACATCATGTGCCTATAGTTACCACCCAGTAAACCAATTCAAATTAGGTTAGAACTCTTACAATCTTATCATTTCACTGCTGACTATTTCTGCATTAACATAGGAGCTTTGTGGGGGGCATCCTGTATCTTAATCATAGCATGTATGTATGCACAGGAAGATAGTTAACAAATTGATATATAAAACAGAATATTATTCAGCCATTAAAAACAATACAAACCACTGGGCATGGTGGCACTTACCTATAATCCCAGCAGCTGGGGAGACTGAGGCAAGAGGATCACAAATTTAAAGTTAGGTTCAGCAACTTAGTAAGGCCCTAAGCAGTTTAGCAAGACCCTGTCTCAAACTAAAAAATAAAAAGGGATGGGGATAAGGCTCAGTGGTTAAGCACCCTAGGTTCAATCCCTGGTACAAAAAAAAAATACATACCTATTTTTCTGTTGACACAGGAAGATATGTGTGACAAATCAGTGAGTGAAAAAAAATTGGAAAGAGAAGTGCATTACAGAAAAATCCTGTTTGTGTATAGTTAGAACATTCAATCACAGGTAACTATACATAGGGATGCATCTGTGAATGGAGATCATTAGGGCAATTTTTATTTTTCCCTAGAGATTGAACCTATTTGTGCTGTACCTCTGAGCTATATTTTTATTTTTTTGAGACAGGGTCTCACTAAGTTGCTTAGGGCCTTGCTAAGTTGCTGAGTCTGGCCTCAATTTTGCAATCCTCCTGTCTCTGCCTCCTGAGTCACTGGGATTACAGGTGCACACCACCACTCCCAGGCATCAGGGAAATTTTTATGCTTTCTTTATCTCACTGTGGAATGTTTGTGTCTTCAGAAAATAATAATCACTTACCAATTTTTATAAAGATAAAATATTTTCAAATAATATGATACCTCTGAAGAAGAGTAAAAAAATGAATTTTCACATAGGATTCTATGTTTGATCTAGTTCATCAAATTTACACAATAGCTTCCAGGGGAATAAAAGAATGGAAATAGTAATAGAAAATCCTGAATAGATCACATTTGCAAACTATCAAGGTGCTAAGGCACATAACCTTGAGGAAGAGCAGAGCGAAACTACAAAGCCAGGTTTGCAGCTGCTTCTGCAAGCCTTTGTAACACATGCTGGAGTTAGAGACAATCTTGCAAGCTATGGAAGCACCGAAGCACCGTGGAAAAGCATCATGCAGAAGTGTGATTAGACGGGACTTCTCATGGAACTGAAGAGTCAGAGAGTGGGATTCAAAAGAAAATAAAATCGTGAGGGGAGCAGATGGTGCCTTCCAGGTGAAGTCAACTAGAATGAAGCTCAGCAAGCCTGGAAGAGAGTGTACCAAGGCAATCTGACTGAAGGACAATGGGGCAAGCATGGAGAGGAGAAAACAAGATTGGGAAGGAGATTCTGAGTGCTATCTTTTAGATCTGAAGTGCCCCCAAGCCCATGTGTTAAAACCTTGGTCTCCAGCAATGCCATTGGGATGAGTACAACCTGTAGGAGGCGGCGTCTTGTGGGGAAGTTAGATCACCAGGGGTGTGCCCTGCCCTGGAAGGAGACATCTGAATCTCACCCCCTGCCCCTCTCTCTCTGCTTCCCAGATGCTGTGAGATGAGCAGCTGCCTCTGCCTCACCACCAGTCCAAAGCAATGGACCAACCAACCATGCACTGAAACCTCCGAAACTATGAGCCCAAATAAATGTTTCTTCTTCATAAATTGAAATCCTCTTAAGTATTTTTTCACAGTGACGGGAAGACTAACACTGAGAAAACACACTATTTTAAAAGAGACGTGGTAGGAAAATGTTTACACGTGATAGTATATAATTATAATAATGTGCCCACCAAAGGTGGCAAATAATGCTCTGTTTATTTTCTTTTTTTCCTGGTGCTAGAGATTGAACCCACAGGAGCTTTACCACTGTGCTGTGTCCCCAAGCCTTTTTATTTTTTTAGACAGAATCTCACTAAGTTCCTAAGTTCTGGGACTGCCCTCAACTTGTGATCCTCTGCATCAGCCTCCCAAGTCACTGGGACTATGGGTGTCTACTACTGTGCCCACCTCACACTATGTACATCTTATTCACTGTGTGTTTATCACTTATCAGTATGTCTTGGAACACTTTCCATAACAACATAAAAAGATTTTTTCCCTTCTTTTTAAATATTATTGGGGTATACTTTTAAAATTTTTATAATTCTATGTCACAATTCAATGAATTTTGACACATAGATACAATGCTGTAAAACTACATAACCCCATTTGACCAATTATCCCACTCCTCAGTTTACCCAAAGGACTTAAAATCATCATACTACAGTGATGCAGCCACATCAATGTTTATAGCAGCTCAGTTCACAGTAGCTTAACCATGGAACCAATCTAGGTGCCCTTTCTACAAGTAAATGGATAAAGAAAATGTGGCATATATACACAATGGAATATTATTCAGCCTTGAGGAAGAATGAAGTTATGGATTTGCAGGTAACTGAATGGAGCTGGAGAATATTGTGCTTAGTGAAATAAGCCAATCCCAAACAACCAAAGGCCAAATGTTTTCTCTGACAAACAGATGCTAATTCACAATAAGTGGGTGATAGCTAGGGAAGAACAGAGGTACTTTGGATTAGACAAAGGGGAGTGAAGGGAGGGGAGTGGGTATGGAGGTAGGAAAGATAGTAGAATGAATCAGACATTATTACCCTATGTGCATATATGATTACATGACCTGTGTAACTCTATGTCATGTACAACCAAAAGAATGAGAGGTTATACTCCCTTTATGTACGATGTGTCAAAATGCATTCTATTATCATGTGAAACTAATTAGAACAACAACAACAAATACAGTACCACATGACCATGATATAAAGCATCTTTATCATCCCCAAATTTTTCTCCTTCCCCTTTGCAGAAAATCTCCTCCCCTCACCTCACCTCAACTCTAGCCTCTAGATCTGCTTATTGTCACTCTAGTGTGGTCTTGTCTGGAATTTTAATGTAATTAAATCATATGGCACATAACATTTATTTCTAGCTTCTTTAACTTAATCCTTTTGAGGATTACCCATGTTGTTCCTTTTCAACAATGTGCTGTATTCCAGTGTACCCCATAGCAGTAATAGGCATTTTTTTCCTTTTCTCTGTCAATAAGCATTTGAGTTTATTCAGTTTAGGGCTATCATAAAGTGGTTATAATCATTTGTGTATTAGTCTTTCTCTTGGGTGACCACCTAGGAGTGGAACTGCTGGATGTTATGGTAGATTGATATCATGGTATGTTATTATAAGTTGCTGCCAAAGTATTTACCAAAGAATCTTCCACTCTGCCTGCCCACCAGCAGCATTTGAAAGTTTCAACTGATGCACATGTAGACTGACCCATGATATGGTTAAGAAAGGCACCCAACAAGGAATAAGTAGGATCTAATTTTCATTATAAATTGCTTTTCCCTGGAGATTAATAATAAGGGGGATATTTTCTGTGCTTTTTGGCCACTTGCATATTTTCATTTGTGAAGTATTCCTTCAAATCTTTTGTCCATTTTTAAACCAGCTTGCTTTTCCTTAATATTGAGTTTTAAAAAATTATCAACTTTGAAGGGTTCTTTATATTTTCCAAATACAATTCCTTGACAGATATATATGTAGAACAGTCTTCTCCAAGTCTTTAGCTTACCTTTTTATTTTATTATGTGTTTGGAAGCATGAAAGTTTTCAATTTTGATAAAATAGAATTTGTCTACTTTTTTTCTTGTTTTCTTTTATAGTTTGGGTATTTTTACACCCATTTAAAAAAATCTTTGCCTAACTCAATAACAATGATTTCTTCTGCAAGATTTATAGTCTAATTTAACACTAAGTTTATGTACATTAGGTCTTACAAATTTTCGATTATGGTATGATGCAAGGGTTGAAATTCAAGTTTCCCCCTCATTTTGTCCTTTAGGATATTATATGCAATCAATCTTCGACAACTAACAAAGGTTTCATTTTCTTTTGTTAAAGCATTGATTTTTCTTGGTTCTCAGATAAAAAAGATAATCTTACTCCCAGAGTATATTTGCTGATGTAAAGAGTCATTTTGGGTTGTTACAACTAAGGAGATAGGATGCTACTGTCATTTACTGAGAAGAGGCCCATGATGCTGACAAACCTTCTGCAATGCATAGGACATCTCCCACAGAAATGATACCCTGGTTGCAAACATCAAAGTGGTGAGAGTGAAAAATTCCGGCTTCTTACACTGGTTAGTCCCTCCAGTACAATAATGAATAGGAGTGGTGATAGTGACAATCCTTCTCTTGTCCCTGATTTAGAATGAACACTATCAACATTTCAGCATTAGGCCTTTTGAAAATACCCTTCATCAGATTAAGGAAGTTTCCTTCTATGACTGCTTCCTAACAGGATTTTAGTTCTGGAGATTGAACCCAGGACCTCACTCATGACAAGACATCCCTCTATCATGGAGCACACCCCCAGCCCCTTCCTAAGATACTTAAATCTTAAATTATGTCAGATTGCTTCAAGTGACTTCTTTCAATGTCTATGGAGTATGGAGTTTTCTCCTTTTTCTGTTAATGCAGTGAGTTACATTGATTTCTTTATTTGTAATTCCTTTACAGAAATTTTTGGATGTACACAAACATATTTATCACTCAGCTACAATTATCAGTTCACAGTCATCTTATTTTTCATTTATGCTCCCACCTACTCACCACCTTTCACAAAATTACTTAAAAACATATCTCAGACATCATTTTGTTTCAACATTGCCTGATTTTTTTGAAGTTATAACAACATTAGTCTCTCAGAATAAAATCAATTGGATTATGATATTCTATTTTTTATGTAATTCCAGATTTTGTTTTTTCTTTAGGTTACTTGCATCTATGTCTCATGAGAGAAATAGGCCTAAAATTTTTCTTTTTGACCATATTCTTGTCAGACTTAGATATCAAGGTTAGGATAAGCTGGAAAGCATTATCTCTTTTTTTTTTCTTTTCTGTGAGAGATTTTTAAAAATTGGACTATATCTTCCTTAGATACATAACAAAACTCTGACTAAGCCATCTGGGGCTAGGATTTTTGTCAGCTGGCTTTAATAGTACCCCAATTTATATAATAATAATCCAAAGTATTTAAAAGTGCATTCAAATTATGTATTAATTAAATTCAACTATTTAGATTTTTCTATCTCATCTTTTGTTAGTTTGGTAATTAAAAAGCATTTTGTTCTATATTTTCAAATTTGCTGGCATAAAGTTGTCTTCAAGCCCCTCTTATTACACTTAAGAGTCTCCAGTAATATCCTTTATTTTTATTTCTGACATGAATTTTTTTAATCAGCCTCAAAAGTATCAGTTCACTTTTATTCATTTCTAAGAACCAATGCTTCTTTCTTGATTTTCTTTATTTTACAAGTGTTTGATCTCCCATTAATTTCCGTTCCTAATTTTAATTTGTCCTTCCTTGCATTTTTTTTTTTTTGGAGGAGGATATTATTGCTGTCCCTGTACAAAACACCTAAGGTTGAATTTAGAGCATTGGTCCAGCCTATGATGAAATTTTACAGATGCTATCCACAGGGTGAAAAAATTATCAAGAATATTGTTGGGTGCAATATTCCACCAATTGGGTCAAGTCAGCTAGTCATGCTATTGCTAATTTATATAACTTTTTAAATAACTTATAATAATAAATTAAAATAATTCAAAAAATAATATATAAATGTATGATTATATATAAAAATGTATAATTTTATTATATANTATATATATATATATATATATATATATATATATACACACACACACACACACACACACCCTGGGGATTGAACCAGGATCACTTGACCCTTATTTCTACATTATTATTGACATTATGTCTGCTTGTTCTATGAATTATTGAGTCATATAAATGGAAAATCTCCAAAGATGATGGTGAATTTGTCTACTTCTTTCTGAATTGTTGTTAATTTATTTATTTTAAGGCTGTGTGATTAATTGCATACAGGATTAGCATTCTTATATTTCCTGATTAACTAAATTTTTATCATTATATCTCTTCTTCAATTAAGGCATTTGCCTTAAGATCTCCTTTGTCTGTATTAACATAGCTGGTCTCTTTCACGTTGTTAGTTACAATGTGTATCTTTTTTTCAACTCTTGATTTTCAAATTTTTCAACAGGTATTTGTCTCTCAAAGCCCCATATAGTTGGATATTGTATTTTATCCAGTTTGACATTATTTTATTGTCTTTCAACTGGAGCATTTAGTCAATTTATATTTGTTGTAATTGATGACATATGTGGGTTTAATGCTATCATTTTATTATTTGCTCTCTGTTTGTCCTACATGTTATGTGATTGATTTTCTTTCTTTTTATTATTTCATTTGGATTGATTAGAGAGATTTTTTTTACCCCAAAATGTTCCTTTGTCTCCTTTATTAGCATAGTAGTTATACATATTTTTATTCTTCTTTAGTTGGTTATTTTAGAAATTACAAGATCATCTTTGGCTTATCATAGTATAATATAATCTACTGCATTATAACTTATACTATATACCTTAAAATCCATAAGACATTTACATTTATTTTGTTATAAAATCAATATTAATTTAGATTAAAGCACATATTTTTCCTTTAATTACTCTTCTCTCCTAACTACCTCTACAAAACTCCCTCAAGTTTCATTTTCCTTCTGTCTGAAAAATCACTATTTCTGCCACATGATTCTTTTTGCAATGAATATTCTTACTTTTTTGTTTATCTGAAAATGAGCTCATTTTTTCTTGTTTTGAAAAATATTTTTGCAAGACATAAAATCATATCTCTTCTGCTAAAGAACTCTCTACTTTCCAATTCTCTCCATGTTCCTTCCTTTGGTATCCTGCAAAAATTTGTTTTCAACAGCCCTTAAAGTACACAGAACTTTCTCTTTTATTTTACTAAAATAAGCATATGTATTGGCTTTTTCTGGGGTGTGTGTGTGTGTGTGTGTTTCCTCCATATTTTTTATGTGTTATTATAGTTACTGTGGGTATGTGTTTTACATGTTTTCCAAGAGAAGAAAAGTTTCATTGGAATTTCCAAATTCTTGCACTTTCTTACACTTTAGTATTTTCTGTTAATTCTCTTGAAATTTCCAAGGAGACAATCCTAACAAGTACAAATAATGAGATATTTCTTTCTCTTCAAAGGTTACATTGCTTATTCCTGATAAAGATCTAATTTCTTGGACTGTCTCCAATACTGCAAAATAAAAACTCTTTTAGATCCATGCAATGTTACAACTGGTGGATATCTGACACATTAGCAAATGACGCTGGCTAGCTCTGCTGAAACATGTGGGGTCACATGTGAACATACTTATGACAGTTTTATAGCACCTTGCTGCACAATGGGACTTTGCACCTACATTATTCTTTCAGTACTTCAGTAAGTCTGTGAAGTAGGACAGACAGGTATTATCATTCTCTTCTTGTTTATAAGGCTCGAAAGGAGAGAAAGCATGGGCTAAACATAGGTGTTCTGAATCCCAATTCAATGTTTTTTTCATTTTGTCATGTATAATTCCGTGTGTGTATATTGAAGAGGAAGGCTGAAATTAATCCTGTTGGAACAAAACATGATATATTGAGGTGAAAAAAAGCATCACACAGATTATGAATCGGCAGATGGGTTTGAGGTCTGGCTCTACCTCTTACTAGTTGAATGGATTTGAAAAAATTAAAATCTTATGAAATTTCAGATCCTTTAAGCACCAAATTCCATGATTATCAGTGTCATTGTGAAATATGGTAGATAAAAATTAAAATGTTTATCAACTGTTTCAGTACTGCTTGATTCCATTATATTCTTCTGTATTCTTGTAATAGAACTGCAAATGGGGAGTAATTACAGTAGAAGTAAAGAGAAAGTGTAGGTAACCACTACTAATAATCAACTTAGATGAGATGGGGCACATTCAGTGAGGTCTGGCTGTAGACCTCATGATGACCTTTAGAACAATCAAGTGTGCCATGCATCTGTCACTGTTTCTCACCTCTGGGACGAGATTCCTTCCCAAGTGAGCAGGGTCTGTCTGCTCATTTCCCTCTTCAGAATTTCTCAAGTTATGATTATTCTGACCCATAAACCTTGAGAATACTAAGTAGAGTAGTTTGGAATCTCCAAACTGGGAGCCTTGGTGGTTGATTCCAATGCTGAGTTATATTAAGTTCACATCAAATGGCTGATCTTCATTGAGAGACAAGTGGCCCAGAACCTGTTTCTCCCAGAACTTTGTGCTCTTCCTCCCAAATCCTGAAGAGTGACCTGAACTACCACAGGAGGACAGGGAGCCTGAGAAGCTCTGAATTCTCCTGCGAGGAGTTTTCTTCATTTCCACCAAATAGACATGGGGGAGCATGCAGTGACAGAGAAGGGGAAAAGAGGTTCTCATGGCCCGCTGACCTCCCTGGGGATTCCTGAGGGCCACAATGAAAAGGCCAAGGAGGCAAAGGCTGGCCATAGGCCCCTTTGTAATTGATGAGCTGTGACAACTGACAGAGGGATCCTGGCCATCCTATTGACGGCCGACAGTCTTTTCCATAACTCTTTCAAATTTTTCACCAATTACAAGTAATACACACAGAAAAGAAGAAAAGTTTAAGGTAAAGTGTTTCCTACTAATATTCAGGACCCTCTCTAATATTTTCTCTCAAAATATGACCCCCATTCTTCTTTAGTTCATGCCTATGATCTCTTCCTCACCATTTGGTCCACCCACACAGCAGCAGTCCAAGTAATCTAAAAACAAACATAAAAACACAAATCTGACTGCATTGCCTTCCACACAACCAACTACAGTGAAGTCTACACTCATTAGAGTGTCCTCACTGAAAATCCCCACTGTCTAGTCCCAGTCCATCTATCTAGCCTTAGCTCCTGTCACTCCAGATATTCTTTAATCTGCTTTTTGTTGTACCCAGAGCACACCATGTGCTTTACCTGTCATTCACACTTGCCTGCCTAGCAAACTTTTACTGCCCTTCACTCTTGAGCATTTCTTGACTCTTCCAGGCAGGGACAGCAGCTCCCTTCTCCTAGGTCCCATGCCACATCCATGCATCTGTACAGAACTCACTATGTGGGCTTGCAATCCATTTTCACATTTGGTCTCTTTTACTACCCTGCATCTTACTTCTCTTTTCCAGAAGCTGAGCATATTGGCATCATTCAGAGAATGGCTGCCAAATAGATGACCATACTTACCCATAATTAGCTACTGTAACTCATGTCTTCATGCCCAGTTATGTCACAACATCTATGCTCATATTTGCATTTCACCATTCAAAGCTTTTTGAGCTTTCATGTTGCACCAGAGCTATGATGAGAACTAGAACTATAAAGATCAAATTCCCACAAAAAGTTTACTTTCAGTGGCAAACGTAAAGAGTAACTTCATGGAGGTGCTATAAAGAAAAATAAGGCAGAGAGAGGCAATGGAACATGACCAGAGAGGGTGGATATCACTTTAGAAAAGAGGGCTGAGAAGTTGACATCTAAGCAGAGATCTTTCTGTACTGGGAAAGTCAGTTGGTTCACGATATAGAATATATTTAAATGGGGCTAGAATCAAGTACTTGAGGAAGATGGAGCATTTACAAGGGTCATGATCCAGTTGGCACTTTTGCTCCATTTCAGATAGGTTTCCATATCACAGCCAAAGTAATGTCTTAAAAAAAGTCAAGATAGGGCAACCAGTTAGGTTCCTAATACAGGTCAGTAACACATTGTCCAATGCATCAGATGTTAAAGCTATTCCATGGAAGATATATCACTTTAAAGCAATTGCCCTGAATAGTGATCACTGATCAAAATCTTATACTTTTTGTGACCTGGGAAAAGTGTCCGTAGCAGATTATTCAATACATATTGGATATCCTCTGTGTTCCAAAGACCACACCAAACACCACAGATAATAAGAAGTGTAATCGAGTCCCTGTCCTCAAAGAATTCCCAGTTTTCCCAGGGGAATTCTATAGGTATTTATGGGGATTTATTTTTTTAATAGGGCTGTTTAAAATCACCTAGTACAGTGTTTCCCAAACTGCAATGTGCATGTACACCCTCTGGAGAGCTCGTTAAAATGCAGATTCTGTTCCAGCAAGTCTTGGGTAAAAGCTTAGACTATGTTTCTACCAAGCTCCCAGATGGTGCCAAAAGAGCTGACAAGAGGGATCACGATTTTGAGTAGCAAGGCTTTCCCTATTCAGTGGAGGTACAGTGTAAGGCACTCGGGTAGTTTTTTCTAGTAGCCACATTTTCAAAAAAAAAGAAATCAGTTTTGGTAACACATTTGATTTATGAAATGTAATAGACCTAATATATTACTATTTCAATATTTAGTCAATATGAAAAATGATTAATGAGATACTTTACACATTTTATACTAAGACATTAGAAGTGTGGTATGTAAATTACACTTGCAGCACATCTCAATTTGTACAGACCAGTTTTAATTGTTAAATAACTTTATGTGGCTCATGGCTAACTACATTGAACACCGAGAACTAGGCCCTCTATCAGGCCTATAACAGAAACTCTTCACCACACTTTATAGTAACTTTATTATACAACAATGGAATATAGTTGAGACATAAGAAAAAAATGAATATAAGAATAAGGCTTTTCCCTCCAAACAAAACATTCTGTTCTACTGCCTTATTTCTCATGAAACAATCCAATTTCCAAATACTAGAAACTCACATTTCTTTGCAAAGGGTAATTTTGCCTTCTTATTTTGTAGCCTTCTGTCTGAACTATAAGAAAGTGGGCTCACATAATGTGTATAAATGAAAAGAAAATCAGCAAATCTATTCCTGGGCAATTTTCAGATAACCAAGAGGAAGTGGTGTAATCGTGGCTGAGATAACAGTTTTAGACTCTGCATAAATATGAGAAAATTCATCTGCATTTCCTCATCTGCATCAAACTGTACAGATTTTTTGGAGATTGTGTTATATTATATTATGCTGGAAATAAAAAATAATACATCTGTGCTATAATGATACATAATATACACAGCATAATAATATAGTATTTGGATTGGGTTTGAGAAATTTACTACACACAGAAACAACAGTCACTTGGGAGAAGTGTATAATCGCATCAGGAAAATTGCAGACAGATGCTGTGCACCCACCCCCATCAATGAATCAGCTGATCTCGGTTAGGGATGCATGCAACTATGCCTTAGACCTGCTGGCTCACTTGTATCCCACGATACTGGCTCCTCTGCCCCCACATCTTCCTAGTAGTTAATTTCTCAAGTTCCAAGGGAGCCCAGGAAGGTTCTTGACACCTACAGCCTACTAAAGTTGGAACTGAGTCACTACTGGCTATCTCTGAAGGAGTGTCTTATGAAGATATGGCCAAAGCTAAGGCAGTCTCTTTCCAGAACCCTTGGCCTGAGCACTCTCAAACAGAGTTCATATGAATTGCAGTAACTGATAGAAACAGAACCAAAATGAGGCAGGAAGGGGACCTTTGCATGTTCTATACATGTTCATCGAGCACACTCAACCCTGTTACCCTCTATTACGTTTCACCAAGCTTAGGCTCATTTTAAGGCACTGAAGGATATGAAGCTTGAAGAAAAGAGAAAGGCATTGACTTCATTCAGAAAACTTTGAAATCAATCCTAATAAATAATTTTACTCTCAGGTCACATGCTATTTCTTATTCTGCCATTTCCCATATTATATGCCCCAAACAAAAGATACTTGCACAGGAAAAGGATGCAAAGTCCTTGAGGAAATCCCAAAGACACAGTTTGCTCTGAAAGGAAAGAATCAACCACTCTAAGTGTCACTGGAGCTGCTCTGGCAACTTTGTTGCAGGATATTATCCATCAGTGGCCAAGGGCAGGGAAAAGAAGAAGCAGGTGAAGAAAACAAGAACTCATGTGCAATCGTTTTTTAAAAATAATCAAATAGGATGAGTCTTTTTACAAACTGACAGCTGTTCTCTTTAGTGCAGCATCGTTCAGGAATCTTAGTCTTCCCTCAAGCCCTCTCCAGTTCCAGCTATTCAGATAGCAGAAAAACCACCAAGTGAGAGCAGCACGATTGAATAAATCATGGTCCTGAGTCCTAAGGACCAATAAGGTAGGAGGAGAAAATTTAAGAGTCTGAAGCCCAAAAACATCTGTCACCAACTGACGCCAGAGCAAAGCAGTTTAAAACTGACACCATGCCAGGAAATTTCAATAGCTGCATTACCTGCTTTGAGACATGGAAATTTTTGCTCTTGCAACACTGGCATAGTACAGGTTGTTTGGGCAAAGTCTAGAGGTTAGGGAATGGAGGAAAGTAAGCGGTAGGAAAATAACCTCTTAGTTACTCCACACACGCAACCCAGAACTGTTATGGGCATGTGTTGGTTTACATGGAGATGTTATATTTTAGAATTTAGATTGAGCTGCTGATTTATAGTAAGAGATGGAAGGAGGGAGTGAGGGAAGGAGTAAGAGAAAAATAAAAAGAAAGGAATAAGAATCATTATTATTGCTGCTGTTGCAACAAAATGACTCCAGTGGTGTCCTGCCAGTTCCTCACTTGCACACCCTGACAAGGGTATTTCAGATTCCCAGTTGCTTGGCAACCTGCCTTTTATGTTGAAGTCATTTAAATGTATTCACCTTCTAAATTAGGTATATTCACAGATGACTGGGCAACAAGAAAGAGCCCTGGCAGGCGGTGATCTCCTAGGATGTGTGGGGCCAGCAGAGTATGCGGAGAGTGGGTCTGATCAGAGAGCCTGATGGAGAACATTAGTGATGCATTTAGGCCTGAAAATGGGAAACTGAGACCCACACTCAAAGACTTCCACTGCTTCCAAACCAGGCTCCTGCCGGGATCAAAGACTTTTCTGGGCTTCTCTTTTCAACATCTAATTCTGCCTTTCTGAAACCCTCCTGTAGGTTTGTGTGAAATAGTAGCAGCCTGAGACAATAGGTCAGAGGCCTGACCCTCTGCAGTTGCAAAGCACCCCCATCCTTCAAGTCAAATCATCTGGAAAGAGGGAGGTCTCACCAGACAGCCACAACACAGAGTCACCCCACATCCAAAGAATTACCATGTCATCATTTCTGCCTCCCAAATGCCTTTCAGATATTTATCAAATTGTTCCTTCAAAATATTCAATAGGTACCCACTCCCTTAGGATACATTAAGACCTCCTGGGTTTCAAGGCTTTTCATGATCTGCCTTCCCAATGGGGACATTCACCCTGTGCCACCCCCTACTGGCACCTCCATGCATCCATACAGTCCAGTTGTCCCCCACCTCCAGATCCAGTTTCACTTTCCACAGTTTCAATACCTGTGGTCAACCACAGTCCAAAAACATTAAAAGGAAAATTCCAGAAATTAATTATTCATAAGTTTTAAGTACCTTTATGATTTCTTATTTATTGATTGATTACAGAATTTTGGTATACTTTTCTATTTTATTATTAGTTGTTTTTAAATTCCTTATTGTGCCTAATATATAAATTAAACCTTAAGTATGTATGCATAGGAAAAAACATAGCATATACAGGGCCCCATGCAATTCACAAATTGCAGATATCCACTGGGTGTCTTGGGACATCTCTCCCATGGGTAAAGGTAAGTTACTATATAATCTGTGGTCTCCTGCCTCAGTGTGCACTATGCAATGCCATATCTTTGCATAGGTCCTCCTTCTGCTGGAATTGTTTCTCAGGTCTTCTTGCCTCAAGGAATCTCATTGGATGTTAAGTTTAGCTCAGGTTTCACCCATTACAGGATAGCCTCACTTCTTACCTCCTTCACAGCCAGAGTAAAGTGCTCCCAAATCCTTGATCTTATGCTATCTGGCATATATTTCTACCATATCATAAACCATTTCAGGGCACCCTGGCTTGCACTTCTGGATTTTCATATCTGTCTCTACCTGGAACAAGTCTCAAGGCACAAGGACATGCAGGGTCTTACACCTTTTCAGTCCCTTAGTCATAGTGCTTAGGACCAACATACATTGCAAGACTCAAAAAAAAAAAAAATATTTGAGACTTGGAAGGAAAAAAAAAGGCTCTGAAACCTGAAAAGAAACCATTAAATTGAAATAAAGATTTAATTGTCCAAAACATGGAAAATTATGTCAACTTCATTAATTGTTAAATTAAGTATTCATAAAAATTTCATTGCCTTTGGAAACAATTTGTAGGTAAGATTTCTATACTTAGCAAGAATTCCAGATTACAAAAAATGATGGCTAAAAAAAAAAATTACGACCACCCATAAATTATCACATGAAGTCAACTAACTGAAAGGCAAACATGAAATTAATTCAAATGTCATAACTTTAAAAAGATAGTCAATATAGAATATGCTTGCTTTTTATTGAGTTTAATATGATATACTATAAGGCCTGCAAATCTTCACATGCCTCAGGTCTATAAAGATCTTAAAAGGGCTATGAGTATGTGTTTTTAATTCAATTTTGCTTTCCCAGGAATTAGTTCCCAGCCCAAGGACTGGTACAGCACACTCACACTATAACAAAAAATGTGGGTGTGCTGTACCAGTCCTTGTGCTGGGAACTAAATGTGAATTAGGACAATAAAGACTAGTAAGGGAGATATAGACCCTTACACTAGGCACCAAAAGCAATAATTTTAAAAGTCCTATAGTGCAGCCAATTAAGAGACAGGGCATGGAGCAGAACACATGAGGATGAGCAGCCTTAAAAGCACCCACTTTCAAAGTAGAAGCCTGCTAAAAGATTTGTTTTTGTTTTTGTTTTTTGGTATCAGAGATTGAATCCAGGGGCACTTAACCACTGAGCCACCTCCCTAGCCCTTTTTTGTATTTTATTTAGAGACAGGGTCTTGTTAAATTGCTTAGGGCCTCACAAATTGCTGAGGCTCCTTGAACTTGCCATTGATCCTCCTCCCTCAGCCTCCCAAGCCACTGGGATTCTGCACCACTGTGCCCAGCATAAAATAGATTTCTAAACCGTGCATGTACATAACTGGGATTATAAACTAATAGGAAGTTAATGAAATAAAGCTTACTTTTTCTGCTTCAGAAACTGAATAAAAAAGTACAAACACCAAAGGAACAGAGAGAAAGATCCAGACAGACAGATTGAAAGGAGGGAGAGAAAGAAGAGAGAAGAAAGGGAGGGAGAGGACTACATGCCCAAAGGCTGAAGATTCCATTGTGTGAGCATCTTAGGTCATCAGTTTTTCCTGAGCAGTATATAGATTTAAAAGTCCCTAGGAGGTCATTTAATATATGCCCAGTGACATCCACTAGTGCCTTGGTTTAAAACAACCCCCTAAGCCATGCCAGAGAATTGGGCCAGAGGTAGGCCCTACAGATCGCATATAAATGGATATTTTATAAATCAAGTCATCATTTAAATTTACTTTGAGAGCTCTCAATTTGAAGCACCTGCTATGAATCTTTTTGAAAAGTTAGAATCCTCCAGTTGTTTTTGAAGCAAGACATAGTCAAAGGATAAGGCTTTTCTGCAAAGCATTTGAACACAGCTCTGAAGCTGTGTGAAGGAAGCAAATAAATTGTATTCCCATCAATATGTCTTTTGTCAGTGGGCTCTATGGCCTCAGACGGGATTAGAACCTCAGCTCTGCACCCTGTCATGGTGCATCACTGAATTACCGTAGTTCCCCATTACTCACAGTTTTGCTTTCTGCAGTTTCAGTGACCAGAATCTACAAATATTACTTGTCTTGACTTTTCAAGAGGAAGAAACTACATTCATACTAGTTTGATTACAGTAAATTGCTATAGTTATTCTCAATTTTATTATTGTTGTTATTATCTTAATGTACCTTTTATAAATAAAAGTTTATCATAGAAAATATACAGTATACTACAGGGACACAGCTACATCAATGTTTATAGTAGCAAAATTCACAATAGCTAAACTGTGGAACCAACCTTAGATGCCTTTCAATAGATGAATGCATAAAAATAATGGGCCATAGATACAAAATGGAGTATTACTCAGCAACAAAAGAGAATAAAATCATGGCATTTGCAGGTAAATGGGTGGAGTTAGAGAAGATAATGTTAAGTGAAGTTAGCCAATCCCAAAAAACCAAATGCCGAATGTTTTCTTTGATATAAGGAGGCTGATTCATAGTGGTATAAGGAGAGGGAGCATGGGAGGAATAGACGAACTCTAGATAGTGCAGAGGGGTTGAAGGGGAAGGGAGGGGGTGTGGGATTATAAATGATGGTGGAATGTAATGATCATTATTACCCAAAGTACAGATATGAAGACACAAATTGGTGTCAACATACTTTATATACAACCAGAGATATGAAAAATTGTGCTCAATATGGGTAATAAGAATTGTAATGCATTCTGCTATCATATATAAAAAAACATAAATTTAAAAAAATTTAAAAAATATATATGTACAGGAGAAAACAAAACGTGTATAAGATTTTCTACTATCCATGGTTTCAAGCATCAGTAGGGTTATTGAAATATATCCCTCTTTGATAAGGGGGAATTACTATACCCTGAGCTTCAGGGTATTATTTGTAAAAAAAAAAAAAAAAAAGGGGGGGGTATAATGATACCTATCTCTTTGGATTTTTGTTGAATTAAATATGATAATTCATGTAAGGCATTTAGCAAAGTATATGGCACACATTACTTAATAAATGTAATTAAATAAGTTGTATAATTACTTACATTAGTTTTAAAGAGCATTATTATTGTTCAGACCATAATAAGTCAAAAGAATGAATGAATGATTGATGTAGCCACATCTAATCTGTAGGAGAGCCAACCATTCTAATTTGACTTAAAAAAAAAAAAAAACTTTTCTCTGGCAGCTTGGGAGGCTAAGGCAGGAGGATTGTAGTTCAAAGCCAACCTCATCAACTTAGAGAGGCCCTAAGCAACTTAGCGGGACCTATCTCAAAATAAAATTATAAAAAGGGGTAGGGATGTGGATCAGTGGTTAAACACTCCTTGATTCCATCTCTGGTACCAAAAAAAAATGTTTTCTCTAGAATATAAAAATATAGAAAAAAATGGGAATAGAGAAGACTAGATGTTATTGTATTAATTAATGAGATAATATGTTATATTCTGTTCCAGGTGTATCTGTATCATGGTTAAGAACAAGGACTTTCAGGCACTCAAATAGACTGAGATTTGAACTAGAGTGAACACCATCTTGGTTTGCTCAGCACAGTTCAGGTTTCACCACTGATAATCTATGTCCACAGAAGCCCTCAGTACTGGGCAAACCAGGACCTCTACAACTATAAACCTTAGCTCTGCCACTGAATTTGAACTTGCATAAGTTGTTTACAGTCAGTTTCAATTTCTTCTGCTGTGAAGTGGGTATAATAATCATCATCATCATCCTACTTATTTATATTGTTGTGAAAATTAAAACAGATGATGCCAAAGAGCTTGGCCTGGACTAGATATGTAGCAAGTGCTCACTGTATGATAACTATTTGTAAGCCCCTGTGAAATCAGCAATTCTCTCAAAATAACCCAGATACAAGTTCAAACTACTCAGCACTTATGTGAAACATGAGGGTTGGCAGGGCTGTTGCATTTCCCTCTGTTCTGGGGAGATGACATGTTCTCTAGAAGACAGTTAGCTGAGGACAGACCCCCAAAAGAATTAGGTAAGAGGAGGAGGCTGATGGGAAGGGAAAGAATTTCCACTGACAAAGAAATATCTTCCATGGTAATCAGCATTGACGGGAAAAGGAAATAAGGGGAATTTATGTGACAGTTTAATAGGGTTTTGTGAAATATGATATTATTTTAAAGTTTGCCTGAATAAGGCAGACAGCACATTAAGGTGACTCCGGCTCTAAAAAGATGATGATACTGTATTTTAAACTCTGAAGTTTGCCCCTCTGTTTCGTTGCTGTATTGTGCATAGGGTTATGTATTTTATTGCACAAGCATACAATACACACAGTGCTGTGACCCATTTAGATGCAAAGTCTGTCCACAGGCAAAGTGAAATGTGAAGCCTAGGGTTGTAATGCCAGGATGTTACACTAGAACTCTAATTCCCCACCCAACAACAAAGATCTATTCCATTTTTCCCCACCATTGTTATTTTCTCAGTGGTCTCTATGCTACCATGGGAAGGAGGAAAGGCCTGTGGCAGGAGATTTAGCTCATGAGTGTGAGTTATTCCTCTGAACAATCTCACAAATCATACTTGCCAGCATATCTAAAGTGGGTGCGGACTCAGGGATCAAAATTGGCTTCCAATTCACCATGTCCTGAAGTCTGTGGTGCAGGGAAAAAGGGGATGTCTGGCTCCCTAGAGTGAGTAACCAGGTTGCCCTCACTGGACTGGGGCAGCACTAGCCCACTCCATGTGGTGATTTAAAGCTAGCTTATCAGTGAGATTAACATGCTGGGAACTAGTTACACTGAGATGTCACTTATAAAAAATAAGCTTGTAAATTGCAATTAAAAAATAATGTAATGAGAGAAGCCTTTGGGACCTGAAAAGGAAGAATGAAAATGGAGAGTTGCAAAATCAAGACTTGCAATTACTGACCAGGGGAAACATTGTTGTGGTTTTAGGAGTCTGGTACAGTTATTTAGAACCAAAATATTGCTAGAGTGGGTAAGTCCAGACTGCTAGGCTATGTGAATTACCATATCTTTAACACTCAGTTCCATTTGCTCTGATTCTGTGCTGACCAAGCTGCCTTCTGGGATGTGGATTGCCTCAATAGGTCTGGGCCACTCTGTGTTGGTGACCTCTAGCTCTTAGTAAAGGCACACATGTGAGTGCATGTCTTTCTTTATAAACTAATACATTTGATCAAGGTTTTAAAATCCATTGATTTTATTTTGTCCACATGATCCAGTCCATCTGGATGCATGGATAAGATTGAGTTCTAAAGACTGCAAAGCAAAGGCTACAGATGGATCCATGATGATTCTGACCCATTAGGTACAGCCAGAAAAACCCAGCCAACATAATTAATGCTCACTGGTGAGGACCTGGTCCACCCTGCCTGCCTTCTCCATCAAGAGGTCACAAGTTAATTTGGTCTCAATCTATATGTCCCTATAATCTGCTTTTGCCGTGTGCCACCCTTCGGAAAATGGGAATGTAACAGTTAATAAGGAGGAAGAATTACCCTTACTCAGAAAGAAGTCAGCCTGTGCACTTGGCTGCATATATGATCCCTGTGCCCCAAGAATGTTCTGCCTGAGGGGAAAATATTTGGGGGCTTTAGCTACCTGACTGTCTAACAATGGGAAGGGAGGTTGGGCCATGCCAAATCAGGTCCCAGCTCAGGAAAAACTGGAAACTAAAGCTTAGCTCAACTTCTACAAGGGGGTGAGACAAAAGGTCAGCCTCATGAGCAGAATGCAGTTGGCCACCAAGTCTTGGATGAGTTTCCTTGGTTGGAGACACTTTGTGGATATTGTCATGTATCGTGGCACAGAAGAGGTAAATCTATTCAGGACTCCACAGGGAGAAAATGGGAAGAATCTCTGCATTTCAGCCCCTCCTGGAGTAGGCCATTCTAATTTGAATCCTTCCCTATAGTAAATGATCATTATGATTACAATAATCTTCCAGGATTTTTGCAGTCCTTGAACAAACAATTATAGCTAAGGTGGTCTGAGGAAACTCCAAACTTGCAGTGGGTGTCAGAGTGAGGGCAATCTTGGCATGTTACTCCAGACTCTAAAGTTTGGTTAACTCACTGGTAGCATTTTAATTTTTTCCATGGTCTCTATCCTACCATGGGAAGGGGTAAAGGACTATTGCAGGAGCTGTCTCACAAGTGTCAGTTATTCCTCTGGGCAATCACACAAAGTAAGGTGAATCCATGCCCAAAGGTGATTTCATAGGTTCAAATGGGCAGCCTTGGGTTTGGCTAAAAGACAAGAGCAAGGGCTAAATCCCAAATGTCTGCGCAGGGACAGAGTGTGAAAGATTGCATAATGGAAAGCCAAGAATCAATAGCTTTGGGACAAGATAACAAATAAAAGAACATTTACCTGTGTCAATTTTGACTAAGCACTTTGTTCCATTAACAGAAATTATCCTCAACACAGCTCACAATGAAGGCAGTACTCTAAGTACCATTTCACAGATCAGAAAACTGTGGCTCAGAACAATTAAGTCCCTGGTCCAAGGGCACATAGAAAGGAAGTACTAAACACTGGCTTCTAACTCAGGCATTGTAGGAACTGAGTGTTACATCCTTAACTAAGCCCTGCTACCTTTCCTAAGGGACAGTTCTGTGGGACACGTATCCATGATGGGGGGTATGTTAGCATGGAGCCAACTGGGGACTGAAAGAACAGCTGAGGACTCTAAGGGGATCCTTTTGGCCACCCAGATACATGAGATAAATGTGTTTTCAATTGACAGATTTAAAGACAGACAACCCAGCTCATTTCGATCCACAAATTGTTCACTGTTGTCACTGCCAGAGGGACTGGGATGGGAAAATTGATAAAACAAAACTAGCAATCACCCCCAGTGTATAAACAAGGAAAGTCACGTTCCTGGAAAAGGTGCCACCTGGCTCTCATTTCCTTCCTATGTTCTTACCATTACTTTTATGTCATTATATAAAGGCAAACATTAAAGTTGAATGTGAAGACCTCGAGGGCATCCATTAAAATGTATCCATGAGGTACAAAATTACATTTATCTTCATAGGTTCTGTAATAAATCAACAGATGTTTTCTCACCAAGATATACAAGCCTTATTTCACTTAGAATATCATTCAATACTAGTAAATATTTACATGCTTAACTGGAGAGGCCTGTGGAATAGAATTTAGAAAAGCCAGTTATATTTCCGGCTTTGCTTCTGACAACTGCTGGGACCCTCACCAAGGGAAATGAGCACTCTGGATTTTAGTTTCTGTCTACACCTGAAACCAACTCAGGCTAGGGTAGGAGACTGCAGGAATTCTCTTCTGATGATCCCCAGTGGGATTCAGCTCATGCCACAGAACCTTGCCTAGGCCAAGAGGGAGTTAATTATCAGTTATTAACAGCTACCATACGGCAAGCTGGTACTAAGTGCTTTATACACATAATTTCACTTAATCTTCACAATAACACAGGGGTTTATTGGCTCCACTTTAAGTAAACTAAATGGCTGACAGATGTTAATTATGCTCATGGAGAGACCCCTAATAAATAGCGCAAGAACTTGAACCCAGACCTGACTATAACACAGCCCCTGTTCTTTCCTACCTGCTGTATTTATGTACAGCTTTCCCCCCAGTTACCTTTGTCTTTGCCAAGGTCTCCTGACTTTGTTATGCCCAGAATCTCCACCTGGGTCTTCGTGTTTTTTTGCCCAGCCTACTGGCCTGAGTGTTCACTGTGCTCCCTGGTCTCTCTGCACTCCTGTCTGCCTAGTGCTCCTTCTCTCCCTCACAGTGGCTGAAGTGTCAGATTTGACCTCTGACAAGTAGTAGTTTTCAACACCCCCATTCAGCACAGCTGAATTGTTGGCCCTGGCCTTTAAGAGCAAGCCCATTAACCATCCCCAGCCTTCCCACTCTGAGCCATTCCTGCCCTGTCACAGCTCATGCCCCAGCATGTCAAGGTTATTTCTCTGTGCATGGAAGCAGAGTTTCTAAACGTTGGAAGGGTGCCAAGGCCTCTTTGGGAGAAGTAATTAATCATGTTATAAGAGGCATACACTCGTAAAGCAAATTGCACATAAAAAATCAGTCCAGAGAATTTCAAGCAGAATATCACCCAACTTTTCCTAAGGATGTGTTGATTAAACCACAGTGAGTTAATTAGGTGAGGGTCGATGAAGTATATTTGTAAAGGTAATGGCCCATTAGGCTGCATGCTATTTGAAAGGGATGTGGGACCAGTTTCCAAACGTCAGATTGCTTTGACCATTTAATTATATGCCAAAGATTAACAAAAAAGGGAACGGAGGAAGGAAAGAAGAGAGGGATGGAGGAAGGAAGGTAGGGAGAGAAGGAAGGAAGAACCAAAAAGGACGGATTGCGAGGTTGTATCAGTTCTTCTCAGTGTTTTAACCAAAATTTATTCTTGTGTGATCCAAATCCCACCCTCATCACTCAATAGCTGGATCCCCTGGTCTGTAGGTGCAGAAAGGGTCGGAAAGACTTCTGCCTCACCATGACTTTCTTGAAAGTCTCTGCTCAGAGCCCCATAGACCCTGGTCCTTGGCTTCTAAATCTCTCCACAGAACTTTTGCAGTAATTTAGATTCCAACCAGCCAAGCTGGGGGTGGGAAAACAGCCTCCTCCAAGGTAATAATTTTTTTCTCTCCCCCTCTCCCTCTGCACCATTCCTCCCTCCCCCTCTCCCTTCTTCTTCCCCTCTCTCTCTTTCTTTTATCTTCTTTTGTATTGTGAATTGAACCCAGGAACACTATATACTCAGCCCTTTTTAAATTTTATTTTGAGATAGGGTCTGGCTCAGTTACTCAGGACCTCATTAAGTTCTTCAAACTTGTGATTCCCCTGTCTCAGCCTCCTGAGAGGCTGGGATTACAAGTGTGCACCATCATATTTGGCTGGAAATGGTTTCTTAGATATTGATCCCAGCTGGCAATGCAGAAGAAAATTAAATTATGACAGAAGAGCCAAAAGTCTGACTTCCAAACCTGAATGAACTACATAAACATTTATTTGCATCTCTGCCAACACATGTGTATGTGTGAAAGGAGAAATGGATAGAGAATGAACTAGAGAGAAAATGACACAGATGCTCAAAGAAAGCAGAATGAATGGGAAATGATGAAAAGAAAAAAGGAGAGAAGGAAGTGGGGGAAAAGACATAAAAAATCTACATCTGATCTTGTGTTATATTTGAGGTCAAGAAATAAACCAATCAGGTGTGAATATACTTTGTATACAACCAGAGATATGAAAAATCGTGTTCTATATGTGTTATATGAACTTTAATGCATTCTGATATCATATGTAACAAATTAGAATAAAAAAATTAAAAAAAACTAGACCAATTAGATGGGTGCTATTCATAAATGAATTGGAACATTTTCATTCCAAATTCTGGAAAAATCACAACATGGAGTCCACATAGAACTCACATTCACATGGTGTCCAGGCAAGTGGCTGAAGGTGAGGACCTGTTCCATCAGCCATTCCCTCCTGGAGCCCGAAAAGTCCAGCAGCTATGGATCCACTTGAAATGTACTTTCCTGGTAAATGCTGAGTCAGGCAGGTGGGGGGCAAAGAAACATAAGTAATGGCAAAAGGATGCTTGGGACCCTCCCCCAGATGGAACTGGCCAGAGGTGCAGTCCAGGCCTACTCTAACAAAGATGCTCTATACCACTTTCCTCCTGCCAAACCCCCAGGCACACTGCCCCTCTGCTTCTCCACCACACCCAACCAAAGTTGTGCCAAGATGGATCTTTGTGTTGGAACCAGGGAAGGGTGGAAAGTGGGTCCATCCATTGCTCTGGCCTCCCCTCACTACACACCTCCCTCTTGTGACTCTCAGTGGGAACAACATCACCTCATGAAAGCTCTTCAATTAGAGGAAAAATACACTTCTTCACTGTGTGGGACCTGGGACACAAAGAAGAAAAATTGTCTTGACCCCCCTAACCTTCAGATTCCTGGCCAGGATGAACTATGGGAATCAACACATAAATAATACAATAATAAAAATCTATGTTTGGGGCTGGGGATATAGCTCAATTGGCAAAGTGCTAGCCTCGCATGCACAAGGCCCTGGGTTCAACCCAGCACACATACACAAAAATCTATTTTATGTGTGTATGTTACAAATAGCATATATTTATCAGTATGATATCAGTATGATAAAGATTAGATATTCGTATACATAAACACACACATACACACACAGGCTAAATGTATACAATATGTATAAACTATGTGCAGAGGACAGGTTGCTTGAGGATGGAGAAGAAGATACTCCAGGTAGGGATTATTCCAGGCATAAAGTCAGGCAGACTGCTTAGTCCAATCTACTAACTCCAGTGACCTCTTTTGGTTTTATTCTAGCAAACTTCATTGTTCTTTGCCTACTAGCTGAATGGGGCACAACTTACCTTTTAAAATGTTCTTTCTCCAGGTTTACAGATACACATGCTTCTCATTTCTCTTCTTTGCTTGCTCCTCCCCAGAACTCTTTGCAAGTCCTCCACCTAATCTCTCTATACCACACTGCCATTTCTCTTCCCTTGAACCCAGATTTTCTTTGCTCTCGTTAGTCAATGTCTAGATGATCTTACGCAATCTGTAAACTTTAAACAACTGTCTGAAGTCTGATGGACTCTCAAGGTCAGTTCTCTGCCCTAACCTCTACTCTGACTTCCAGACCCAGAGATCCAGTAGCCCTTACATGTGGAGGGGCAAGCTATGTGTCCTCTGTGATGAATTTAGCATCCAACTCCAGTTTCTGACTGTACAACTACTATACACAATCTCTGACACAGGATTTTACTGCTAGTGTAAAGAGGGGAGACAATTAATCAAGACCATAGATACCCCTACACTAAGGCAGAATGAAATGTGCCACAAGGACAGAAAGTCAGGGTCAAAGAAATGGAAATCGGGTCCCACCAGGGATCAGAGGATGCATCCTGGGCGAGTTTTGCTTATCCGGTTATTAAAGAATAGAAATAGTGCAGTGGTAAGAAGCAGTCTGAGAAATGGAATGAGCACTGATGAGTCTCACCAGGTAGCTGCAGTGGAGAATCTTCACCCCAAGCCCCAGGAGAAATCACCCAGTATGTCTAGTGCCAGCTTGATGCATGGCAAAATTGATCAGGTCATCACTTTTATCTGTAAATGTGTTTATATGTTCTAATATAGAGTATTTTCATTGTCCTATAGTTCAAGAGATTTTGAAATGCCATGATGATTTCTCAATGAAGACTGAAGTTTCTAAATATCTTTATGATTGATATGAAATTAAATTGTCTTCTGTTCATAAAATCTGTTAATAATTCTTCTAAATTGCCCAAGGATTCTTCTTTTGTGACCTAGAGTTAGATTTTATTAATCTATTTCTTGATTGTATAATTCTATATGTTCAAATTAGACATATTTATTTAAATAATTCACAACATGGACTTGTCTGTGTCTCCTTGTACTTCATCTCTCTTCTGTTTGTAGGGGTGAGAGTAACACACATGGCTAGACTTTTCATTGTGGCACTTTGTCCCTACTAATAGACTTTCCTTAAACTCTCATTTGTTATTACACAAACTTGTTTTTGGTTTATATTGAGAATTTTCTCTGAGGGTTGTCTTAAGTCTCTCTCATTACTAGGATGAAGGCAGATTTCATTACCAATCTGAAAATTTCAGCCCAAAATAGTTAACTGTAATCATAATTGCATAAAATCTGTGTAGTGCTTTTGGTAGTATGGTCATTTTTTTAAGTTTTTTTTTAAGGAGAGAGAGAGAGAGAGAGAGAGAGAGAGAGAGGAGAGGGAGAGAGAGAGAGAATATCTTTTTTGTAGATGGACACAACACAATGCCTTTATTTTTATATGGTGCTGAGAATCGAACCCGGGTTCCGCCCGTGTTAAGTGAGCACTCTACCGCTGAACCACAATCCCAGCCCAGTATGGTCATTTTGATAATATTAATTCTGCCTATCCAAGAGCAAGGTAGATCTTCCCATCTACTAAGATCTTCTTTGATTTCTTTCTTTGTGGTTCTATAGTTTTCATTGTATAGATCTTTCACCTCTTTTGTTAAGTTGATTCCCAAGTATGTTTTGTTTTGTTTTTCAGGTTGTTGTAATTGAGGTAGTTTTCCTCATTTCCTTCTCAGAGGATTTGTCACTAATATACAGAAGTGCCTTTGATTTCTGGGTGCTGATTTTATATCCTGCTACTTTGCTGAATTCTAGAAGTTTATTAAAATCCCAATGGCATTCCTCATAGAAATAGAAAGAGCAATCATGAGATTCATCTGGAAAAATAAGAGAGCCAGAATAGCTAAAGCAATCCTTTGCAGGAAGAATGAAGCAGATGGCAACACTATACCAGACCTTAAACTATACTACAGAACAAAAGTAACAAAAACAGCATGGTATTGGCACCAAAACAGACTGGTAATCCAATTGTATAGAATAGAGGACACAGAGACTAACCCACAAAATTACAATTATCTTATATTAGACAAAGGTGCCAAAAACATGCATTGGAGAAAAGATAGCCTCTTCAACAAATGATGCTCAGAAAACTGGAAATCCATATGCAACAAAATGAAATTAAACCCCTATCTCTCACCATGCACAAAACTCAATTCAAAGTGAATCAAAGACCTAGGAATTAAACCAGAGACTCTGCATCTAATAGAAGAAAAAGTAGGTCCTAATCTCCATCATGTGGGATTAGGCCCCAACTTCCTTAATAAGACTCCTATAGCGCAAAAATTAAAACCGAGAATCAATAAATGGGATGGAATCAAACTAAAAATTTCTTCTCAGCAAAAGAAACAATCTGTGAGGTGAACAGAGAGCTTATATACTGGGAACAAATTTTTACCCCTCCCACATCAGATAGAGCACGAATCTCTAGGGTATATAAAGAACACAAAAAGCTAAGCACCAAAAAACAAATAACCCAATCAATAAATGGGCCAAGGACCTGAACAGATACTTCTCAGAAGAGGATATACAATCAATCAACAAATATATGAAAAAATGTTCATTATTTCTAGCAATTAGAGAAATGCATATCAAAAATACTCTAAGATATCATCTCACTCCAGTCAGAATGGCAGCTATTATGAAGACAAACAATTGTAAGCGTTGGCGAGAATGTGGGGAAAAAGGTACACTCATGGATTTCTGGTGGGACTGCAAATTGGTGTAGCCAATCTGGAAAGCAATATGGAGACTCCTTGGAAATCTTGGAATGAAACCACCATTTGACCCAGCTATCCTTCTCCTTGGTCTATACCCAAAAGACTTAAAACAGCATACTACAGGGACATAGCCACATCAATGTTTATAGCAGCATAATTCACAATAGTTAAACTATGGGGCCAACCTAGATGCCCTTCATTGGATGAATGGATGAAAAAAATATGTGGTATATATATACACAATGGAATTTTACTCAGCAATAAAAGAGAATAAAATCATGGCATTTGCAGGGAAATGAATAGCGTTGGAAAAGATAATGCTAAGTGAAGTTAGCCAATCCCCAAAACACAAATGCCGAATGTTTTCTCTGATATAAGGAGGCTGACTCATAGTGGGGTAGGGAGGGGGAGCATAGGAGGAATAGATGAATTCTAGATGGGGTGGATGGGTGGGAGGGAAAGGGAGGGGGCAGGGGATTAACAAGGATAGTGGAATGTTATGGTCATCGTTATCCAGAGTACATGTATGAAGACATGAATTGGTGCCAACATACTTTACATACAACCAGTAATATGAAACGTTGTGCTATATATGAGTAAAAAGAATTGTAATGCATTCTGATGTCATTTATTTTTTAAAAATCAATTAATTTTTTTAAAAAAATAGTTAACTTTAATTGTATTTATTAGTATTGCTGGTATTTGTATACACTCATTTCAACCAAATTATTTTGTATTTATCAACTTTTTTTCTCTTTCCCTCTTACTTTCTGGTCTGTGTTTAAATTGATAGAGGTTAATATATTCTATTTTCTGTTCTCTATTATTTTATAGATTTTGTGTCTGTGTTTTAGTGATTATCTTTAGGCTATAATTCTCAGCAAAGTTATTTACAATCCATTCCCTCCCCTGAAACATAACAGAATTTTAGCACATCTTAAGGGCCCATGCCATCTTGTTCTTACTGTCTAGAATTTCTTTTTTTATATCAAACACTACATTAGTTTTGGTAGCCAATCTTTATTGCTGCTTCCTTATAAAATGTACTGATCTCTATATTCACATTATTTCTTACATGCCAGGTTTCCTCTCTCTTGTTTACTACTCTTGCTGAAGCACATCCACTAATTGTCCTTATTGAGGATTTGGTTGGTAAATTATCTTCATTTTCTTTTTTGAACTTTTTTATTTGTTTTAATTAGTTATACATGACAGTAGAATGAACTTATGCACTTTGATATATCATACATAGATGGGATATAATTTCTCATTTTTCTGGTTGTACATGTTGCAGAATCATATTGGTTATATAGTTACATATATACATACAGTAATAATGTCTGTTTCATTCTACTCTTTCCTATCCCCACATTCTCCTCCCCTTCCATAATTTCCCTCTACCTAATCTAAGGTAACACCATTCTTCCCTACTGCCCCCTGCCTTATTGTGAATTAGCATCCACATATAGAGAAAACATTAGGCTTTTGCTATTGTGGGATTGGCTTATTTCACTAAGCATGATATTTTTCAACTCCAACCATTTACTGGAAAATGCCATGATTTCACTCTTCTTTAAAGCTGAGGAATATTCATTAAGTACATATACCACATTTTCTTTATCCATTCCTCTATTAAGGGACACCTAGGTTGGTTCTATAGTCTAGCTATTGTGAATCAAGCTGCTATAAACATTGATGTGGAAATGTTTGCATTTTTTTTCGTCTTTAAGAGCATTGGACCTTCTTGATGATCCCTTTCCTTCAATCTAATCATTGTCTCTGGAAGTCCTCTTTTTCTTTTGAGTAGTTTTTCAAATTTCCATCCTATTGGAGTTTCAACATAGTGTTTCTATGTGTGGATTAATCTTGATTTCTCCTATTTATATTGAATAGGCACTTTTGAAAGATTCTAGTCCTCCTCTTCTACAAAATCCTCAGCTACTATTCTAATACTGTTTAATATTCCCTCCACCCTCTACTGGAAACCCGATTAGAGTTGGAGAAACCTAACATATCCATGTCTCTGACTCTTCTTGCAGAGAACTATTTTATCTCTTTCCTTCTTATGATGCTTTCTGAGTGGATTTCTCTCAATTTATTAATTCTCCCTTCAACCGCATCTAGGATTGAATTGATCTCATTTACTTTTTAAAAAATAGACTCTGTATATATTCAATTCTAAGATTTGTAATTAGTTATTTCTCACAGACATATTCCAATTGTGCCTCTGTTTCATTTACTCTTATACTTCTCAATTGGCAATATTCCTTCATTTATCACTTGAGCATCACAAATGTAACAATTTTGAAATTTTACATTCACCTAAAGTGAATTTGGGTTTTATTATTGGTTTTTTTGCTATCTTTCTTATTACATATTTTGGAATTTTTGTTTGTGGACTAATTTTTAAAGTGGGTTTTTCTTGGTTCTTTTTATATCTTCTTTCCTCTCGCTCTATGCTTGCCATATGGATTCAGTGTTTGCTTTCCTTCACCTTTATAAACCCAGTCCCAAAACATTTAGAGGCTCTTTACCCATGGCAATATTAGGAATGCAGCATCCCTGTGTAGTTCCTGGTTGCATCTTTATTTTTCTTAAAAACCAAACAACAACAACAAAAACAAAACCCAGAATTTTCTTTTCAGTGTACTTTTCTTTGTGGGAGGTAGATAGAATCCAGTGCCATTCTCTGACTTCAAGCAGTAAGCCTAGCTTTAAGCCCCAATTCATGTGGAACCATTTTATCAGAAATAGCCCGTGGGTAAAATGGTAGCTGTCCCAGTCTCCTTCCATACCCGACCCCTGCAGCCATTGATGTAAGCCCTGGCTCAATCCTTTGAATTTCTGGCCCATTTACGGTCCACGTGTACTATTGGGCTTATATTCTTTTTTCTTCTGCTGCTTCTTTTTTCCTTTTTCATCTATCATTCTCATGCCTTTAGATCATGAAGTAATATCCTATAAGCCTTTTTCTTGATTGGTGTTCGTTAATATGCAAGGAGGAGACTGAACAAACACTACATCCTATGGATGACACAGTCTTGGTTTTGCCCATCCCTTCATCCATTTTCCATTTTCTTTCTTCTGTTAACAAAAACTTGATCTTCCTTAATGAAATATTGCCTCCCCACTTTTAGTCCACTTTTAGTCCACATCTGAGATTCAGGCATGGGAAGCTAGTATATTCTATCATAATCCTTTCCCACCAGAGTGACTGAAGGAAAAAAAAAAAAACTGTCACCTAAATCATTTCCTAAGAGACAGCCCTAGGACTGTCTCAATGCACTGGGAAAAGATGCTAACTCTTCATACTGGAATTGCTAATTAGTAAAATGAAAACTTAGATCTCTAAACATAAAAAAAGTTTACTCTGTGGAAATCAAAAAATCAATCCTACAAAGAGAGGAACACAGCTGAGGTGCCAAGGAAAAACTAAATTCTGCTGGTGACATTGTTCAGTCCTTGTATAAAGCTACACCTAAAGATACCCTTCTTCTAAACTTCTTGTTTACATGAGCTCAGACATTTCCCACTCCACTAGAGATGGACGATGCTGGGGAAGATGAACACCCACCCGACTGAGCAATTTAATGTGCAGGCAGCTTGGTAAAGTGATTAAGAGATCCCGGCAGGCTGCCTGCGTTTGAGTTCCAGCTTCACTATAACTTCTGTCATGTTAATAAACCTCACCATGCCTCGGTTTCCTCAACTATAAAATGGGGAAAAAACAAGAGTCATGTCATAGAACTGCTATACTTGTTAAGTGAATCAATAGTAAAGATCCCTTGAGATATTGCCCAACACCAAGTCCTTTCTGAGTGTTCCTTAATGGAGTACTGCTTCATCCCTCTTTAACCTTAACCAAATTCTAGTGAGTTCACCTAGAAGGTCAGCTTTCAAAAACATCTCTCATGTCCTCTTTAAGAAAATGTGCTGAATGATGAGAGTAGGGAAGGAGTGTGTCACTGCCTTTGCTAGATAAATTTCTTGGGGACAACTACAGATAAAAACCTGAAAGTAGCACATTAAATCAAGAGCCTGAGCAACTCTATGGAAATGCTTACTGCCAGGCTAGGGGACACAAAGGGCTAAAGGAATATAAGATAACTCTTCATAATGAGCACAGATTCTGCTCTGCCTTGATTCAAGTTTCTCAGGGGGAAGAAAAAGATTTTTAAAAATTTATGAAAAGGCACAGCAATCAGAGTCTTCCATTATCACAGGGATAAAATATCAATTTTTGTCAGGATAAAACGAAGCACAGATTGCCCCTGATAGGGAAAATTAAATTTCTAGCCTCCACTTGATTTGATATTTATCGTTTCTTTACCCCAGAAATGTTCTGTCATGAAACATTTAATTTTTTTTTTATTCATCACACAACAAACAAACTTAAAGGCTCTTAGAAAATAAAACTGACAAATAACAGGTATGATTGAGTGAAAAAAATCAAAGGGCTGAGTGGGGGAAAAAAGGATAAAGAAAACAAATCAGAAATATGAATAATCTCAGGCAGCTTTGCAAAGACAAAATCGGGTGTAGAGAGAGAATGCAAGAATGAGTTTCAAATCAGAGGTGAAAATCCTATCAGCCACTCCCTGAAACAAGGCTACCCAAAGGGCCTGCTGCAATACATTGTTGCAGATGGTTGCTGGGACAACCGCTTCCCTCCATCCTGGGTGACTGGAGACACGGAGAGCTGCAGGGAACAGCCAAGTACTGATCACTTCCTTCTTGACAGCATTCCCCACCCAACACTTCAGGATCAGAAGAATTCAAAGAAGAAGAAGAGAAAAAAAAAACCTTCAAATTAGTTCTTCAAAACAAATTTCTCCAAAGGAAAAGTTCAGGCCATAAATATTCACTTCAATAGCTGAGATGAATCTCTTTTTTTCTGATGTAGGAGATCCAAATTAGGCTATTAATTCTAATTAAACAAGTTTTAAAAAATTTTCCATGTCTCTGGACACTAGTGTGGCCCTTGTTTTCGTTACCACTTGTCTCTTGCAGAAATAAGACTTCTCTTTCCCTCACTTAAAAGGGAAGTTCTTGAAATGTAAATAAATCAATGACACATATTTCAGTGACATATAAATCAATGAGGCGCCTTCAAGTTGTCTAAACACTAGCACTAGAAGAAATAATCATAAAAGCATGAAAGGTACACCGTACGGAATTAGGACAAGATCTGATATCTGGTTAATGTGCTACCAGCCAATTCAATTTTAACAACAATTCTATCACATTGGAGGTAAGGCACTCTAAGTGACTTAAAGAATAAAAGAAGTGATTGACAAATATGTTTGTCTTTAAAGAGATAATAAATATTAGAGCTGGGAAGCTAGGGTTACACACTACTATAAAATATTTTTTATCAAGTTGTATGTAAAAGTAAAAAGTAAATAATGTAAGATTTCAGTAAGGGGCAGGGAGCCCTAAAGAGTCTACAGAAGAGAAGATATTTTCTAATATTGAAGGACAATGCTACAATCAGTGCAAGATATAGCAGTAGCCAATGTAGATGGTGCATTAAAATTCTAGATTAAAGCCTCATGTGGTAAAAAAAGGCCACGAGTCAAAAAGAACTCAAAATCATTTCCAGTTCAGAAATCACCTTATCCTTATGTAGGCTCCAATGCTTACTAACTCTGTAACCTTAGCACCAATTAATCATATAATCTTTAAATTATAATAATAGGATCGAGTTCATAGGGTTATTAAAATCACTTAGCCCAATGATTGGTCCAGACTTAACAGACAGGCAAGTTAACTACTATTATTGATGATGGTTGGGATATATAGAGAATTGGGTCCTACCTGGTAGAGAATCTTGAATTTCAGACTATAGCTAAACTTTTCTGTGAGAGAAGTCAGAGATGGTGTTGGAAGAGTAGAATGATCACTGCAGGTTGTGAAGTTTATATTCATAGAACAGAGCCTCCTTCCTTCTTTTATCATTGATTTCCAGTTTCATTCCATTATGATCAGATAANGTTACTGTTTACTCCTATAAATTTATTTGATGCTTGGGAGGAAAGGTATTAGAAGGGAAGGGAAGAAGTCACTAAAGAGAATGAGAGTAAGCAGGTAGAATTCAAGGAAGGGGGGAATAAGGAAATTGAAAAGAAATGAAAAGACAAAAGAAAAAAAATAGAAAATAAAAAAAGAAAAATTTTTTTTAAAAATAAAATAAATAAAAATTAAAATTTAAAAAAAATTGAAAAACAACAAAAAAAATGAAAATGAAAAAAAAAACCCAAATTAAAAAAAAAATTAATAAATGCAGTCTTAGAGTTTGATTAATTTATCTTCCAGTAGGTGGAGCTGTTCCCACCGGGCCAAGCTTCTCCTCTCAATATGCAGGAACCAATCACTGTGCAGCAGCTCCTCCTCCCAGACTGGGCGGGTCTCCAATCCTGAGTGCCTAGGGCCTTCTCTTGTGTCTAGTCACTTCCCCACTTTTCCTCAAGCCAGGCCCCGCTCACCGGTGATGCTCACCACAATACTGGCTACACGCCACGTCTGCTGCTCTTGGGAGCCCTATTTTCATGAACAACTGGGCACACTCTCCCTGTTTGCCATTCCCTCAGACCCTAAGTTTGTAGAGCTTGGGGCTGAGAACCCTCAGCGAATTTTGCTTGCCCTCCGGTAGCCACGCCCCCAGTAGCTGGTGCAAGAGACCTCAGTTGTCAGCACTGGAGGGAGCGGTAGCCGGGAGTTCCGCGCCGCGGGTCCCGCGCCACTCCTGATTCCCTCGGTCTGGCTATCGCGCTCACGGGAGAGCTGGGAGGGGCCCTTACGGGAGAGCTGGGAGGGGCCCTTAAGGTTTCCCTGCTGTGTGGAGAGGGAAGGCTAGGGGGTTACACACCTGTCACCACCGGTTTCAATAGAGTTATCTCCTCTGCTGCATTCTGGTGACATCAGTTCTCTGCCATGGTGGTATCCCATGCAAATGGCGACAGTTCGTTCCCTTTGCCGGGTGACCAATGCAATGGGTGGATCCTGACTGGCTCTCCCAAGCCCCGTTTCAATCCTGTGGCCACTGCCTATGAAGGCTCGGTTGGCATTAACCTCCCTAGGTTCAGAAGGGCCGACCAGTTGTTTTAGCGGGATCGTTTAGTGCTGAGTCACAGCAGTTTGTCTTTGAGAAGCAGGCCAACGGGAGCTTGAATTCAGCTGATCCAGGCTCGGTGTGTGTTCTGAGAGGCCCAGACTGTTCGCCCCAGATCCACTTCAGCTCAGCATTGCCTAGTGATCCTGAGCAAACAGCATTTAGACGGTTTACGACTCCCTATGCCCACGCAGCTGAAGAGGTCAGAGACTTGATCTCTCTGAGCCTGCCGCCATGTTAGATCTCCCTCCTTTAATATGTTATATAGTTTATAATACTATACCTGGGGGTACTTGCATATGTACACACATTAAAAAAATACATCTATGTGAATGCATTCATTTTCTATTCTGTCATAACCAATGACCACAAGGGGAAACTTCAAACATCATCCATTTATCTCATTGTTCGTTGAATTACAAGCTGAACACAAGTCTTATCAGCAAAAAACAAGGTGTTACCTGTTCTGGGCTCCCCTTTGGAGGTACTGGTGGCCAATCCCTCTCTGTCCTATTAGGTTAGAGGCAACATCCAGTTCCTGGTTGGTATTGGACTGAAATACCATATCCTTGATGGCTTTTAGAGGAAGAAAGCTGAAGCAGTCTCCTATCTTCAAGTCAGAAACTGAGATCAAGTCCTTTTCATGCTTCTAGCCTGTTTGACTTCCCCTTCTGCTACATCTCTTCTGCCTTCTTTTTCACCATATCTGATTTAGCTACAGAAAGCTTTGTTTATTTTAAGTGCCTGTATAATTAGATTGAGCCCACCTTAAAACCCTAAGATAACCTCCCTCTTTTAAGGCCTATAAACTCCATTACTATTCCAAGTGACTTATGCACAAGATCAAAGGATTAGGGCAAGGACATCTTTGAAGAACTGACCTCCACTGCAAAAATATCACACAAATTCCTTTGAATACTAAATTCAACAGATATTTCAGGAATATTAGCTGACTCTCCAGATCTATGCACCGCCCTCTAACATGTTTCTCTTCTTCGTTTTCATCTTTCATGTGTTTGTAAATCCCTTTAATCTTGTTTAATAATTATTTATCCTTTCCACTAATGCATTCTGCCTTGGTTTCATTCAATCTTTGGCCCACATCTGACAATAGAAAAAAAACAAAGATCAGTGCTGCAATCTGACCAACATGAGTGGACCATGCTCATTAATTCAACCATGAACCACTGAATTCCTCAGAGTCATCATCACGTTGTCAGTCATCTTACTGTGCTGGCCACCTACAGGGCTCTTTTTACATCTCCATAATGTCCAAAGCATCAGGTGATCCTCCTTCTTTCCCATGTTTACCTGAACCAACCTGAGCACAATTTTATGCTAACAATCAGTCTACTCAGATACCCCTCATAGAGCAACCTCTAGGAGAGAGGAGAGGGTCTGCATCTGCTGTTTCTGTGCCAGGTCTGTCATAGACACTGCTAAAGCAGATAGAAGTCGTGGAAACCATGTCGTTTATTTCCCACACCTTGTTGTACAGCACTGTGGGGATGTTAAATGCAAATCATCTGCCTCATGAGTGTTCTCCACAGAGCTACACTCCCTGGAATTAAAGTATTATTCTGTGACATATTGGTAAACTCTATTTTGAGTCATACAAGAAAGAAAAGGACAGCTGATTTTTCAAGGGTACATGAAGTTCATTATAGCAACTACCACTGCTATAGATTTCATTGTTAGACACAGCTCCATGGTCTGTTTCTCATTCTATTTCTCATCTCTCAAGTGTTTTGGGTGATATCTAGTGACTTGTTTCTAATTCTATTTTCATACTGCCCTAATAGTCTGGATTCAGTTATTGAGTATTCTCTCCTATCAAGTCTTTCTTCTGTAGTGTTTATGCATTTCACTCTCCTGTTTAAAATTGAATTCCAATGACTTTCATCAAGATGATCAGTCTCCTAGTTTCCAAGATAAACATCTTTTATACCTGCATACTCTGCAACATGCATTATTTCCCTTATCCATCAAATGATTTTATCATAAAATCACACACAGTGAAAAATAATTGGAAAAGCTTTCTAAGTGTGAAGAAATAAGAATGGCATTTATTTCATTCTTTTGGCAAGAAAAGACCTTCCATTTTGGAATCATGATGGGTTTCATTAATGTTCTCCACAGTTCTCTTTTCCTTTCATTAGTAAATGAAACTTGACCTAGAGCTGACCTCAGTGGCTGCCAATAAGACATGTCCCCACAGTTAAGAACATTGCTTTGTATTGATGTTCCTTGTTTATAGGCATAAAACCAGATTGAAGATGTAAGACTGTCCTGATCCTGGCCAATTTAATTTCACAAATAGAGTTTTGTGAAACTCTGACTTACTCTTTTCCTGGAACAGCGTGAATATTTTCAGATAGTCTACCACCAAACCAACCAAATTCCACTGCTCAGCACTTTTTTGCAAAACATGTTGGAAATGCTACAATGGACAACATATTCTTGAACCAAAATAAATAACTGGAAATCATATCTGAACATTTTGGTCAATCGTTTCTCCATCCCCTGATTTTCTTTCAATGTGCATATACTTCAATAGATGTTTCATATAAATAATAGCATACTCCCCATGAGAAGCATTTTCAATATCTTTTAATATTTTTGCATTAAAACCTAACTTCCTATTTTTTCTAACATATTTCATAGAACACAATCCAATGAATAATCCTCTTATGACTTCTAGGCCATTTACTTTACAATTTTAGAAGTTGTCTGAATCTGAGATCTTTAGAAAACAGAGCCATACGTAAGATTTAAAGTGCTAATACTTTGAAAGGTACAAAACAAGGGCCTAAATAGTGAAGAAAAAAGCAAAAGTAGTTAAGGAAAGATGAACAGCAATAACAATATTTCACTATCATGTTGATTCTCAGCCTTCTAAGAATAGATCAGTCACTCAGCATGTGGGTTATCAACAGACAAGAACAACCTCACCTCCAAGTAGCCAAGCAAGGAAGGAGTAGAAAAAACTTTTTTTTTTTTACATTTTCCTCCTGTCCCTTATTTCCAGTTGGTCAGGGTTCACCTCACAGGATAATAAATCTTCTCTACATCTTAGCTGTTTGGTGACTTGAGATACCACAACCCACATCTTTAGTGTGGGATTTTATCCAAGTCTAGAAATACCCCCAATCTTGCTGCTAGTATTCCTATCTGCTTAGCCTAAGGAAGAATACCTGGCTTTCTTAGAGCAAGGGACTGCTCAGCCCCTAGAGACTGCAATATTGTACGAGATGTCGGTAGCATCTCTCACAGCAAGGAGGTAGAATATCTGAAGAGGTCTATAAGTCATGTGTCTCAGAGAAAGGAATTTACTTTCAATATAGGTTAAAAACTTAAGGAACAAACTGTGTATATTATTAAAACTAAATTAACTTAAAAAAATAAAGTGAAAATATTTCTGATGTCACCATTCACACATAAATAAATGGCATCAGCTTGGAGATAAAGCAGAAAGTGTAACAAAGGAACAGAGAAGGACCCCAAAGCCATTTGTCCATGGTACTTTGTTAAACTTCCTATCAAACATCTTATAGTTTATTCTTTTGGATATAAACTTAACAGACATCCAAATTTGTGAAACTTTTAAAGCGAGACATTGATTCCTAAATTACTATTAATTTGATAAGGGAAAGCTGTTATTCTTTGGGTTTTAAATACTTCCCAAAGTTACTGGCCTGTTGGGCTAGTGGAAGGTAATGGTAACTTTCAAACGTGGGGTTTAGTGGAAGGAAATTGCATTACTGGGTTTATACCCTTGAAGGATACATTGGGATGCTAGTTCCTTCTTCTCTTTGTTGACCGACTGCCATGAGGTGAACAGTGAAGCTCCACAACCCTCTCCCCCACATGATATACTCATCATAGGCTCAGAGTGATAGGGCAAACCAGTCATGAACAAACTACTAAAATTGTGAGCCAAAATAAACCCTTCCTCCTTTAAGTTGATTTTCTCAAGTATTTTGTCCCAGCAACAGAAAATTGATTAACACAGATAATTGGCACCATGAAGTGTCGTCACTGCTGAGACTATAACTGATGATATGGTTTGAAAGCATTAGGAAGAGATTTGTGAAAGGACTTTAGAAACATTTAGAAAATGAGACTAGAGACAGCTTAGAACATTATAAGCAGAGTTTAATGGGTGATTCTAGTAGGAGCTCTGAAGATCAGACTCCTGGTAGGAATGTGGATAGCAAAGGGGGGCTCATGAAGTTCCAAATGGAAATAAGGATTCTTTGGGGAATTAGACTAGAGGCCATCTATATTAAATTGTGCATCTTATCCATGACCTGAGACTTTGGAGCAGACCGAGATTAAAGGTGGCAGACTTATCTGGTGGAGGAAATTCAAGGTAGCACAGCATTCAGGCTGTAGCATAGGCATTGCTGGTTTCTTTTAGCAATATTTACAGTGAGCATCAGGAGAAATATCATGTGGAAAGATTTGAAAAACTTTATGTTCATTTCTTTTTCTTGCCAAACTTAAAGTTATGGCCAAAGAGGGTATGATTGCTGAAGCTACGAGTGCCATACATCATAGACTAAAGACTTTTGTTTGAGAAAAGAATTCCAGGGCATCTTGCTGTACAGAGCACCAAGGAAATTGTTTCCCTGAGACTCATTTCCCCATGCTCAACCATCCAGGCACTCAGAGGCCACTGCAGGAATGGTGCAAGCAGAGTCAGCTACTGATCATGTCAGCAGGAGAAGCAGGCATCATTCATGGAATTTTACAGGCATGTGGCTTGTAAGTTATGGAGTCACAGAGATTTCCACAAAGATTTCAAAGGAAAGCCTGGAGGCCAGGTGATGTGTGATAAGGTCACAGTCCCTCCAAGACTCCTGAGAAGATGTGTAAAAATGATATCAAAACCATAGTAGAGATTTCAGTAAATTAAAGATTCCAGTAATTCCAATGCTAAAATGCTTGCCACAGGAACTGATAGGCAGTAAACAGTGCTAGCCAAAGAGAGAGGCCATGTGGGCTGTGCTCAGCAAAGCCAGAGGGACTGTCCAAGTCCTTTGGAGTTTATAGGCCACCATGAATCCCAGATGCTGGTCATAGATCTACAGGAGCTAATGTTTACTCTGCTAGATGTGCATCTTGCTTTCATCCCACTCTTCCTTTCTATGTCCCTATTCCTCCCTTTTGGATTGGGAATGTTTGTCCTGTGCCCTTGTATCTTAAAAGTATGTAACTTATATTTTTATTTTTCAAGGGACTCAGAGCTAAGAGTTTGCCTTGAGTATCAGGAGAATTTGAACTTGGATTTTTCAGCAATGGTGGGAATATTGACTTTGAGAACACTTGAAGACAGACTAAATACATGTTTATTGTTAAATGGTGAGAGTTATTAAAATCCTGGGGCAGAATGATATGATTTGTATTTTTTAATGTCCCCCCAAAATCTCATGTGTTAAAAATCTGGCTTCCAGAATATGGTGCTTTTGGGAAGTGGTGAACATCAGGAGATAATGTTTCTTAGTGGAAGGAAGTTATTTCATTGGGGACATGCCCTTGAAGGGTACACTGAGACCTCAGCCCCTTTCTTTCTTTCTTTTTGCCTACCAGCTGCGATGAGGTGAGCAGTTTTTCTCTACCACATGCTCACCACCATGTTGCACTGCCTCACCTTCAAGGTAAAAGGACCAAGTAACCACAGTCTGGAACCTCTGAAATTGTGAGTAAAATAAACCTTTTCTTCTTTAAGTTGATTTTCTGAGGTATTTTCTCACAGCAACCAAGAGCTAACTGACACAGATATTAAACCTTTTACCTCTAATGACCAAATATTTGCTCTTACAACATCTTGGCAAAAGAAAACCACTTTTAAAAGTCCTAGGTCATGGATCCTATGAGCTCATACCTTTAAGATGTGTGCAAGTGGTACCCTCAATGTCCACACATGATCAGATTTACAGATACCACATATTCTGAGAGATGAAAGCCAGGCCTTCCAGAGGCAAATCTTACAACTCACCTCTGTCTAGGAATGACCTTCAACTTTCAATGGTACCAATAGTACTCCACGGTGGTAGAAAAAGGGAACAAAAGTCTACATATGAACTTCTAACACAAATTCACTGTATGTTAGATCTGGCATAATCATGCAGAATATGCCTAACTCATAAAGGGTAATATAAGATTGGATTTTTCTTGCCCCAATTCTAGTCTCAGGTACAAAGCATTATCCATTTGAATATCACTTAAATGCTGTCATTATTTCAGTTGATTTCTCTTGGAAATATTCTCCTGAAATATTTTCTGTAGATCAGCATATTTTTCCATCAGGGTGTAGACCATTAGTATATGGAGAGACTCAGAGAATCTGCTAGCATATAAATTCCTAACATAATACATACAAGAGTATTTGGGATCTTCCTCTTGATGACAATTTAATATTCCAATATCTTTCCCTGGACCTTTAACATTCTCATTCTCTAGGTCTGATAGTCATATCACTTCTGAGACAACTACCTCAAAAGAGGTTCATGTGGGACTCCTGAGACCATGCCCATCACTTTCTCTCTATTCTATGCTAGAAGAACCACTATTAACTTTCACCTAACTTATTGAAGGTTCCTGCTAGAGAGTAAGCAGTAGTTCAGCACAACTTACTACTTCTGTTAGATAAAATCAGTCCAGACATATGGCACTACAAGAGTATATGCCTCTTTCATGGAACAAAAGATGCTTGCCCCAGTTTTTATATGAATAAAACATAAAATTTTGCTTAGTGCCATTATTAGGCTCTTTTTATTGTAACCTGCTTGACCCTCACAGCAACTCTATAGAACAGGCATTACCATTTTATAGAGGATAAAAATGAAGTTCCGAGAGAAAATTTAAGTTACCTAAACAGGTAGAAACTGAACCCTCTCCTTCCTCCCAGTCCAGAGCTCCTTCCAATAGACCAGGTTTTCTCTACATCTCAATCACATCAGGTTTTCTTTGCTGAATTTATAAGTTCTAAAAGAAATTCTCAAACTTTAGGAATGGCAATCGCAACTTGAGAATTTTCAGCCGGAAGACTTCATAATATTCTACTGACATGAGTGAGGACAGGTCTGTCATAACTGAATCATGTGTTAACATCCATTGTTTATTTGTTTAAAAGTATGTATTGAGTTCCTATTAGATGAATACCAATTGATTTTATTTTATTTTTTTTTACCAATTGATTTTAAAGAAATAAAAGAATAAAACAAATGCCCCTTTGCTTTCTAAAAATTAACAAGTTGACATATCAATCCTACACAAGCCCAGAAATTAAATTAAATAACAAAGGAATCAGGCAAAAGATTATAAGCATAGAAACTGCCTCAAAGCATAGACAATAAAGTGTTAAGTGACAGTTACAGACCTAAGTTCTACAAGAGGATGCCTCAATATCATTGTCATTCACATTTGGTTCTGCATTGTTCTTTTTTATGAGTGGCTTTCCCGTGCATAGCAGGATGTGAAGCAGCATTCCTGATGAAGATCGCTGATGGACCCTATTTTTCTAGAGATTTGTTTCCATGCAAATCAAGTGGTTTAAGGTAACAAATTTACTTTCTCAAAGTTGCAGAAACTAGAAGTCTAAAATCAGGTATGAGCAGTCCATGCTCCCTCCAATACCTCTAGGGAAGCGTCTCCCTTGCCTCTTACAGCTTTTCCGGGTTCTTGACAGTCTTTAGAATTTCTTGGCTTGTAGCAGCATAGTCCTAATTGCTGCCTCTGTCTTCACATGTCCATCTGTCCTCCACCTGTATGTACTTTTGTGTCCAATGACTCATTTCTTATAAGGACACCAGACATTGGATTAGGGCCCACCCTGAACCAGAACTTAACTTAATTATATCTGCAAAGACCCTAATACCAAATAAGGACAAATTCATAGGTTTTGGGTGGCCATGAATTTTGAGGGGCACTATTTAACCCAGGATACCTAGCCTCTACCTACTGTATCACCAGTGGTGATAATTGAAACTGAATGCAGACACTGATAGGTGTTCCTCAGAGGAGGAAAATCTCCTGTGATTGAGAACCACTGCTCTATAGAGATCAGAATAGGGAATATTGGCATGGGCTATGCATTCAGCTGAGGTATCAGCAGAGCAGGTAGGGGTCAAGTGTGCTGGTTTCTCTGGCTTTTCACAGTTATTCCCCCCCCCCTTGTTATTTCTTCTTCTCTTTTTCCCTCTCCTTTTATTTGTGTGTCCTCTCTGCCTCTCTTTTTCTCTTTTTTCCTTCCATTTCCTTATTTGTTGACAGTGCCTTCCTTTTCCCTTCCTTAAAGGGATGCTGTAGCTAGCATTGTCAGGAAATCTGCCATGGAAAACGTCAGATTCCAGCTCATGTGTGAGAGATAGGTAGGGATAAGCTGGAAAATAAGAGGACACAACAGATTCATTCCTTCCCTGTCACCTTGTGAAGAAAGGCTCTTACCCAGTATTTTTCTCTTTTAGAAGTTTATTAAATTCATTTGGTAAGGGGGAAAAAACGAAGAAGAAATGTTAAAGGAATTATGAACTCTTGAGGAAAATTACTTTTTTTAAGGTTAAGTAGCATGACAATGGCAGCTGATAGAGCAAATTAAATTCTAACTGCACCAGTGGTTTGATAGATATCATTTTGCTAAGTGTTACTGAGAAAATGCCTTCTTAGGGACATGAAACTCAAATTCAGAATGAATACTTGTCAGTTGTGGCATCCGATTCAATTAGGTGAAATTCATTAATATAAAGAGGAAAAGGGTCAGATGGAAAATTGAAATTTGTAAAACAAGTTCCGAGCACTTTTACAGAAAACATACATATAATATCTTTAGGAAAGCATGCATTTCTATAATACCAGGCCCAAAGGAAAGAAAATATTTCACCTTCACCTCAGTGAGCAATCATAGTTGTAGCTAAAATTAGTTCATTTCTCATGACATTTGAAGAATGTGAATTAAATATGCTTTGTCTCTGTGAACCCAAATCAAAGCTTACCAATGACTAACCTATCCCAGGAAATCATTCTCACAAGGATATGGCTCTGTTTTCATAGTCGCAAGATAGAGCTAGTAATGACTGCAATTACTTTGTGACAATCCTGCACATTAAGAATTTTGAGCACCAAAGGCAACCGCAAACTGGGACATTCCAGTAATCATCTAGTTATCCTTAAAAAAAAAAAAAACAAGTAAAATGGGTGCTGCAAAATGTTCTCCATGAAAAATTTATCATTAGTAGATAACTTATCCTAAGGCATTCATGCAGGGCTGGCTAAAAGAGTTTCAAAATCTTATTTTGCCTAGATGCAAGCAAGTCTGCCTCATTAGTGATCAGTTACCAGCCAGGTCAGCCCTAATAAGTCATTAATATATACCTTGTACTGTCAAATCCAGTAATTGGGTACCACTTGTCCAATAAACCATCAGATGCTATTATTAATAAAACCCTCAAAGCTCTACCAGGATCCATATTGTGTAAACGAGGCACCAAATGGGATAATTTTTCATTGCCTTCCAACTTGGCCTATGATAGATCAACACAAAGCAGCCAGCACTTGGACCCAAGGGCAGAGTCTTGCTGTCTGGCAGCTCATTAGCATTGATTCTCAAAGCGTCCAATAGAAGTATCATTTGCACAAGCTTCTTCTTGTGGGCTGTTCATCTATGACCAACTTCAGAAGAACCATTTGTCAGAAGTTCCTGATTCCTCTTCTTTCATGTGCAAGATCTCCAGGTGAATGATATTGCTGGATCATAAAAAATGAAATCACATCCTGTATCACTTACGGGCTTTTCAAAAGGAAGAGTCATTTCTACCAGTAAAAAGGGAAGAGAGGGTTGAAGAGAAAAACTAAAATGGCGAAACATCAGCAAGAAGAGGGCCAAGGAGACAAGAAGGTGAATAGCTCCCTATCACTTTCTTTACTTGAACAGGACTCTACATTCATGCATTCACTCAATGAAGATGAAGGATCTAGGGCATCTACTTGCTCTCTCATTCAAAACATATTTATATACCAAACAATCATCAGACTCTGTGCCAGTCCCTTGAATGGAGAAGCTGCTTTGAAAAATGGCCCAACATCTTCATCTTTTAGGAAAGGTAAGAGATATCAAAAGCTTCTCTCCTTCTGCCTGCCCTAGGCCTGAAATTCCTGGTTTTTCTTCAACTCTCAACTTAAATCCATCTTCACAAAAAAGCTTCTCTTGACAGCTTCCGCCTAGTTATAGGCATTATAGCATTCTGTGTTTTTTTCACACATTAACTCTGATTTGAAAAGTTATTTTCAATTTTAATTTCATTCTCATTACTAAACTGTAAGTTTCTGATGGGTCACATGGTATTCCTTGTGTCTAGCACAGTGCCTATAACTTAAGTACATAATTAATTGTCGATGATGATAAATTGTTGAAGCCACACTCTAGGAATCAACCACCAATGGAATGGTGTAGAAGTTGCAGAGTCTCTGGAAAGGCAGCAAAACGTAAGGCATGGCCTTTGACTACGAGTTTTCATTTTACCACCCCTGAAAATTCTTCTCTAAGTGCAAGTGCTTCCTTCTCTCCTTCCCCTTCCCTCCCTCTCTCTCCCTCTCATTCTCTCCTGCCCCCACCCCCGTGCTTCTAAATATAAATTTTCTGCATTAAAATGAGGTGGACAATATGCTACTTAAGCAGGCCAAGAGGGGCTGTATAAAGGGCTTCGGACATGATCTGTCTATCTGCTTTGTCAACTGCTGCTCCCCAGAACCTAAAACAGTGCCTAAGAGCAGGTACTCAAATAGCATAATTTGAATAAATGAATGAAGAAATTAATTAAATAACTGTGGACAAGTTATGCTTCTCTACATGCACCAATGACATTACATGACTGAGGAAAGAAAATGAATTCAGTATGACTCTGAACAGGGCATGGCAGGTCAGATCTCCTTCCAACCTCACCCATCGATCATTATCATCTCTGTCTCACTGATGTCTAGGGCTCCATTAAGAGAATAAACTTTAAGTAATAATACCATTAATAGTTCACATTTGGGAACTGCTTATCATGCTGAGCAAAGTGTCTTATTTGCATGATCTGATTTCCTAATCAAAATCACACATGGAGACATTCTTATTATCACTATTTTTAAAATGAGGGATCCAAAGAGGTTCAGAAATATTTAAATATGCACTATACGTCATACAGCTAACAACTCAGGTCCATGTGGTCTCAATCTCACCACATTATTATGCTGCCTCCTTATACACCTCTAGTGTTAAGAACCCAGGCCACCTTCTGTGGTTGTGCAGTCTGAATATTGCACAACTCTAGGGGATTTCAGAGTCTTTAGTCATATAGATGAGGCAAATGTTGTCCTCTGGATTTGGGCACCATAGCTATGCTTTTCATACCTGAAAGAACGACCAAGCTATCATATCCAAAGCAAGCTTTGGAAAAGAGCATTGCTGTCATTGTGTCATCCAGTGATTACTCAGCATAACAGTAACAGTGATTCGAAGGCCCTCCAGACAATTCTGCTTCTTTGTCCAAATCACCCTGGCCCAAGAGCCATGTCCCCCCACCCCCATGCAATGCCCATCAATACACATTTATAATAGATTTTGCTCAACTCCAATGGTCCTCTGGTTAATTTACACAGTGCCAAACTGACCTTTCCAAATGTGTCCCACAGCACAGTAAGAGTGAGGGAAATTTACTGCTAGGAACCAAAAATATGCTACCTTATGAAATATGTGTTTTTTCATGGCTTGATTTGAACTTCACATCAGAAACTGTGGAGCGGTTCAATGATTATTCACCATTTGAGGAAGGGAAAAGACAGTTTGGAGGCCTTTGGGGGCCATATTTCATAGCCCTATCAAATGTTCACACAGGTGATTAAAAGCCCTGCAAGCAGCAGCAACTGCAGGGCCTGCTGGTCACATCCTAGAGAAAGAGATGGATTTCTCTAAAAAGGAAGAAACTAAGGAACACACAGATACTGGAGTTGGTACGATCTACCTAGTAAATTGATTTGAGAAGAAAAATTTCCGAATTTTCCCTCTCCTCTTCTAATATTTTTTTCTTCCACGACAATCCATCAAGTCCGCTTTAATCTGTGTTTTTCAGAGCACAAACATGATCTTGATGACATTTGGATTGACTTATTTCACCATGAGGCATAAATCCTACAAAGAAATGCAGAAGCAAGAATACTTTCTGAGAAGACCTGAGTATCAGGGTGTTGGCAGCAAATACCATATGAAACTGGAAGAATAAGGAAGGGATGATACAGGGTCCTGGGGATAGCTGCAACCATCCCTGGACTAAAGGTACAAGGAGTGGATGTCATTTGGTGCCCAAAGAGGGGAATGATGTGAAGAGGGAAATCTGTCAAAAGCTATGATTCAGAGAAAGGACAAAGCCAACCCAGAGTTGAAGGGAAATCTGGAAGAATAAATAGCATTACCTCACTTTCTTCCCTTTATCCAGTCTTTCTTATCATCTTCCAATTGGTCAACCCAACCAAAGCCATTCCTGCAAAGAATTCCATTGATAGAGACCATGGAGATCATCCCTCCCAATTAAGTCATCCTCCAGGGCTAAAGAGTGATAATAAGGTGCTAAAGTCAGTAATAAAGTCCAGTTTACCAAACAAAAAATTCTTAAAATCCATCTGTATCTTTGCTCTCCAAGTCTGTCTATAATTTAGTGAAGAACATTTATCTGTTACAGGAATTTGATAGGATGCAGCAATATAACTAAAATAGGTTACCAAGCCCATTGTCAGTTTGACAAGAACTTTCTCCTTTGAACTCACAAACCACTACTTTCATGGTAAATTCTAAAAATATTCTAATTACTTTGAACATATCCATTTTTCTCTACTGTACAATAAACTCTTTTGAAGCAGAAAAATATCATTTGTTAATAATCAACATAAAATGTGTATTACATATACCAGATAACCTATTCACTTGTCATTTCATTTAATAATCCAAACAGACATGAAGATGAGAAAATCAAAGGTAGAGAAGCCAGGTTTCACAAAGTCACATGACCAGTATGATACAGAGATCCAAATTCAGGTCATGCTGATGCTGAAATTCAAGTTTTTAACCACCATGTCACTTTGTCTCACACTGATCTCTACAATGCATATTAACATACCTAAAACACAGTTGACATCCATGAGTTGGTTGGATAGTGGATAGGTAAATGCATGTATGGATGAGTGGGTGGGTGGGTGGATGGGTATAGCTAAATAGATTAAAACCTCTCAAGTACTATCTCTTAGGCCAGATTCTCTTGACCTCCTCTTTAATTCATTTCACAATCAATTCTTTTTTTAAAAAAATATTTTTAGTGTTGATGGACCTTTATTTTATTCATTTATTTATATGCAGTGCTGAGAATTGAACCCAGTGCTTCACACATGTGAGGCAAGCACTCTACCATGGAGCCACAACCCCAGCCCAACACAATCAATTCTTGAGTCAACATTTTCTTCAGCAAGGGTGCTACCCTAAAAGGTAGAAAAGCAGGAAACACAGCTCTTATGACTCACACAGTATATATTTCTGAGAAAAGCAGTGCCAACAAACATAAGTCCCAGAACACAATTGAGATCATAACAAAACAATGGTAAGTAGTATGCAGAAATGAGACCAACTCGGCTGTTTCCCAAATGCTCATCCTCTGAAAAGCCCAGATGGTGTTCAGGGACACAGAGTGCTAGGCAGGCAGAGAAGTGGCAATACTGAAAGGATGTTAGATGACAAGGTGGAGAAAAATCAGGGCCACCTGAAGGTAGTGGCCTTTATAGGCATGAGAAAATCTTGGAAGAAGAGAGCCCCCCCAGATCACTGCCTTTCTCAAACCAATATTTTAGTAAGTACTTACCTATTTTAACATCAGAGTTCATGAAAACCTTCATGTAAGCTGAATAATGTCTAATTCACACTGGAAGGACGGACCTTTAGAGAAATTCTATGGTGAAGAAAATTCTAAAATGAAAGTTCTCCTTAAAAACAGTATGAGTATCCTGTCCTCCTTAAAGCAATGACTTATGTGGACTTTTACTCACAAGTAAAAGGGGAGGACAAAGGAAATTTCTGATCATAATCCCATTAAGGTTCATGGCCCTCTTGAGCTTGGGAGACTTGGTTGGTCTGTGGCTCCTAATTAGAGTTCTGACCTAACAGGATTGCCTAGATCTCTGTGGGGCCTGACAACAATACTCACATGGAAAAGGTGTAGAATTATAAATTATACAACCTGCCAAGAATAAAGATGAGGAATCTTTAAAAAGGCACCTGAGGACTTCCACGTCTGGGAATACACAGTAGACATACATTTCCCTATTCCTCCCACCAAGTACAACTAAACTCTCTAGTCCTCAGTTATAACACAAATACAAAAGAAGTCCATGGAAAGTAGAGAGAAGAAGGTGAAATAACCAGGGACCTCAGGACCCAAATAAGGACCCAGGCACACGTTCCTTGGGTTTTCCTTTTGACTCCTACTTTCCAAACTTAGAGCCCAATAAGTCAGCAAACCAGAAACACCACTGGTCACAGACTAAAAAAGGGGAGAGGGAGGGAAGCTACAACAAAAGCCACTGACCAAGTGGCAAAGGACCAGGAAAAGACAAATGAGCAAAACAGAAAACTGTCACGGAGTAACAGTTCTGCCACATATCACCAAATTAATAGTAATAGCAAAAACAACAACTGGGGAGCCCAGACTTCTACTCTGGACAGGCCCCCCAGTGAGGCTTCCCAGCTGGCTCCTTTGGCAACACAGTGGTTTGTTCCAAGAAGTTCAGGTAGAGAAACTGCTTCCTCAGGAGAGACCACGTGAAAAGTCTGGAATGTGGCACTCTCCTCCTTCCCATGAGGGCTATCAGAGGTACCTCGTGGGAACCAGGGTTTTCACCACCTCCTGGGAGTAACAAGGTCACGGCTTACCATGGTGTCAGAGGAGGCCCCTCCCAGTCAGGCTGGTATCAGTGTCCACCCAGTATGGAGCAAGATTCTCACCCCGACCAGCAGAAGTGCACAGGCCCACTTCTTTGGGGCTCAACAGGGGGTGTGGAAAATCCAGAATTCTATCCCCTACCTTCCCTCTGTTAGAGCAGGGTCAGAGGAAACCATTTCATTTGTTTCCTAGGACAACCATAACAAATTGCTACCAATTTCATGGCTTAAATTAATAGAAATTTATTCTCTGAGATGTTTAGAGGTCAGAAATCTGAATTAAGATCACGGCAGAAACCTTCCCATTCTGAAGCCTCCCAGGGAAAATCCTTCTTTGCTGCTTCCAGCCCCTGAGGCTCCAGGTATTCTTTGGTTTGTGAAAGCATAACTCCTATCTTGGGCTTAATCCTCACGGCCTTCTTTTGTGTATCTCTTTGTAGTTTCTTCTCTATGAATAAGAACACGAGTCACTTCTTGTAGGGTCCACCCTACATCCAGAATCATTTTATTTCAGGATCTTAATTAATTATATCAACAAAGATCCTTCTTCCAAATGAGGTCATACTCTGAGGTTCCAGGTAGACATGAACTTTGGAGGGACACTACTCACCTCCCTACACCAACTAAGATAGGAGGTTTGAATAAGATCCATAATCACATAACATAAAAACTCATAATGTCCATAGATAAACTAAATCAGAAAATCACTCATCATACAAAAAAAAATTAAAAACCAGGAAGGTGTTCCTGGAAAAGGGTTAAAAATAGAAGCTAATACTGAGAAGACAGTTGACAAAATTATCTGAAAAGTTTCCAACAGCCATTGTTCATCACACCTAGTGAGAAATATGAACACACTTGAAGCAAGCAGAAAATCAGATACCTCAGAAAACAAATAGAAGATGTAAAGAAGGACAAAATAGAATTCTAGAACTGCAAAATATACTTATTGAGATAAAAATAATTCACAGATGGGCTAAGTAGCAGCATGGAGAAGACAAGGGAAGAAACAATTAATTTAGTGATGGAAAAAAAAACAGAAATTACCCAATCTGAACAACAGAGAAAAAAATAGACCGAAAAAAAAAAATGAGCAGATTCTCAAAGAACTGCAAGATACAAATAAAAGATCTAATAAGTTTTGAATTAATGTCCCAGATTAAGAGGAGAAAGAATGTGGGATTGAAAAGGTTCTCTAAGAGGTAATGATTAAAATCTTCCCAAATTTGACAACAAAGACACTACACCTATAGGTACAAGAAGCTAGATAAATCCAAAGAAATACACATCAAGATACATTACAATCAAACTTTTCTAAACCGAATTTTAAAAAATTCTTCAAACAAGAGAGAAACAACACCTTGCTTATCGGAAAGACCATTTGAATAATAGTGGATCTCTCATCAACAACCACTGAGGCCAAAAGAACTGGTATAATATTTTCCAAGTGTCAACTTAGAATCCTGTTATTTAATAAAAATATCCTTCCAGAATGAAGTATCAAGCAATGTAATCTACCACATTAACAGGCTCAGAAAGGAAGAAAAAATACATGATCATATTAATTAATGCAGAAAAAGCATATAACAAAATTCCATATCCATTCATGATAAAAAACAATTCTCCAAAAAAAAATTAGGAATAGAGGATTACATCTTCAACTTGACAGTAATCATCTACAAACATACCTGATCATTGTCTTAGTCTTTGTGCTATATGCAAAAAGAGAAAAGGAAAAAAAAAAACAGGCTGGGTAATTTACAATAAAGAGAAATTTCTTTTCTCATAGTTCCAGAGGCTAGGACATCCAAGATCAAGCATTAGATGTCTAGTGAGAGCTGTTCTCTTCTTTTAAGAGGACTCCTCCAGAAGGGATGAATACTGTCCACACAAGCAGAGAGGGGGTTAGGAAGAGATGAACTCCCTCCATCAAGTTCCTTTATAGGGGCACCTAATCCCATTTACAAGGGAGAAACCATTGTGGCCTAATTATGTCTTAAATTCCCCACCTCTTCATACTGTCATAGTGGAATGCCTGAATTTGGAGGAAACACCGTCCAACCATAGCACTGAGGAAAGTGTTCCTAAGATTGGAAACAAGGCACCCTCACCACTCTTATATCAAAATGGTGCTGAAACTCTAGCTCCCATGGATGACTGAAAACAGTATCAACAGTGGTCTCCCTGGCTACAGTCTGGGCTTCCCATCCAAACTTTTTATCCCAAGAGCCATCCTTGGAAATCCTCTTTCTTAGACGTCCTTATTCAACCCAACAGTAAAAAACAATGTTCTACCTCCAATACTACCACCTCCCTACCTCCACTGACCTGTTCAAAGTCACACTATTTCTTGCCTGAATGGAGAGAATAGATTCTTCAGAGCTGTCCTGCTTCACCTTTATCCATCCACACTCCTCTTATATCAGCCAGTCTGATCCTTGCAGTGTATAAATCAGACTACATCACTCATTTTACTTTAAACCATCAATGGTGCCAGGCCACCCAAAGAGAAAGCCAACATCCTCTCAGTGTCACACTGCCTGCAGGAACTGCTGCTATCACATCTTAGAACTCCTCTCTGACTTTCTTCTTTGTTCATATCATTTAGTCCACTGTCCTCCCTGATTAGAACCTATCAGGCATGCTCCTATCTCAGGGATTTTTTAAAGTGCAGGTTTTTTTTTTTTTTTTTTAAAAACTGCCTATTGGCATTTGCTATTTCCTCCACCAGGAATGTTCCTACAAGTCCCCTGCACCAACAGGAACCTCTCATGGAGTCTTTTCTGACCATAAATTCAGAGCCCACGTGTCCTTGGCACACTATGTCCTTCACTCTGCTCTTCTTTCCTTCACTTTCCTAAGAATCACCAGGCATTTAATGTATCAGTTCTGTGTTTCCTGTCTGCATGTCTACACTAGAATGCAAGCTCTGGAAGGGTAGGACCTCTTCATTGCTTTATCTCCACTGCCTAAAAGAGCATCTGGCTATGGCAGGCACTGGATGAATGTTTGCAAAATAAATTAATGAATTTTAATTTTAATAGTATCTTCCATGTGGTCTTTCTCCCCCAGTCCTTCCTGCCACCTTTACCTCCCTATTTTTTTCCTTTTCTTAAACAAATGAACCCCAAATTACTGGTAGTACAAGGTAGCATGATAGAGCCTTGTAAGATATAGGTGAATTGGCCCGTTTTCTGCAAATATCTAAGCATATAAACAAAATCCCATGAGAAATAGGCAATGACTCTGTTTTCAAAAGTCTACTTGTATAAATTTGTGGAAATGATGATGAAATGAACACAGGAAATTAACAGAGAGGCATTGGGAATACAAAAGCTCCTGGGATTTCTAAAGTATTATTTTGTGAGTCCACTTATTACTTTACCCTAAGAGTGATATTAACCCTTGTCTGCATTCCCTGGGCCAACATCTTTAGGAGTGCCTTTCAATATCCTAGAAAAGAATCCACAGGTCCTCATATATGTTTAATTGTCACTTAGACAATGTTCCTGCTGCTCAAACACTATCTGCCCCTCTCTTATGGCAGTGGTCAATCTAATATATAGTCACACAACTCTGACACATCTCTATTAAACCTCTGATCCAAGAGGCTTAAGGAGACAGGCTTGTGACCATCATCATGGGCCCTGGTAACAGGCAGAGTCCTGCTTGCTACTCCCATCTTGATATAAATCATGAATCAGACCTGGAGAGTATCCAACCAGTTAGCACTCCCATCCTGCCTGAAACCCCCTTCCCCTCTTCATGCTGAAGCCAGAGCCCTGGGTAATAAAAGCACTATCAAATGCCAACTTTCATGCGACAGTTGTTATTCCAGACAAGCGCCTCGTTCCCCGTCTGCCCAAGAAGTGAGGAAGATTATTCATTTAGCTTTAAATGCAATTTATTTTCTGAACTTGTTTCAGTTGGATTCTCTCATGCTTTATACTCCATAATAAGTTTATATTCTGTTCCACTTGAATCAGCAAAACCTCAGGGGCGTCGCTTGAAAGTTACAGATTGATGATTAGCAACTCAAAATGGAAGCGTGTGCAAGATTTACAAAAACAGAACACAACCTCAAAGAGAAAAGGGGAACTGAAGAAAGAGTCTGGGGAAAATGTAGGGATAATCTGAGGTTTGAAAGATCCACTGGGCACCTCTGTCCCATGCCAACTACTCTTTTGCTGTTATCAGTGGATCTCTCAAAACTCCAGCATGCAGAGGCAGCAGGTGGAGACTGTTTTTTAAGATTTGTCCTGGACTCCTGGATTTTCCACCCTTTCTTCCTACCTGATGGCAAGCAGATCTTGTGGTTCCATTTCTCTCTGTGCCACCCTTGTATGACCCAGGTACCCAGGGCCCTTTTGGTAGAATATAACAATCACTGTGCAAGATGAGCTAATGGCTGCTGGTGGATGCTGGCCCAAACAAAAACCAAACCAGAAAATACCCCATACATGTTCTTAATCAGAGAAATTAGGTAACTTAGCTGAATTCCCATAGGTAATAAATGACAGACTCAGAAGTAGGGTCTCCTGAATCAAAGTGCTGTGTTCTCCCCTATTTAACACCCTTTAACTCTTCCCTTCTCTTTTATTTTTTTATTTTTTGGGGTACAGGTTATTGAACTCAGGGGCTCTTAAGTACTGAGATACATCCCCAGCCCTTTTTCCTATTTTATTTATAGATGGAGTCTCACTGAGTTGCTTTGGGCCCCACTACATTGCTGAGGCTGGCTTTGAACTTGCAATTCTCCTGCCTCAGCCTCCTGAGCTTCTGGGATTACAGGAGATCACCACTGAGTCTGGCCCTTCTTTTGTGATATTTTCCTCTTCCTGTTTAACCCTTTGCCTCTAATAGCCTTTTCCAAGTTAAAAATTCATTTTACAGGGCTGGGGCCATGGCTCAATGGTAGAGTGCTTGCCTAGCCTGTGTGAGGCACTGGGTTCGATTCTCAGCACCGCATATAAATAAAATAAAGGTCCATTGACAACTAAACAAACAACAACAAAAAAAATTCATCTCACTTTTGAGTTTCAGAAAAGAAAACTATTAAGAACTACATCATTTTCTGTGTTTTCTCTTTGGTAGCTTCTAATATTTCCTTTGATGTTTGATGTTGAGCAATTTTACTTCAGTGTGTCAAGTGCAGTTATCCTCAGTTTAAGAATTAATTTCTTTCAAAATAGTAGAAAATTCTCAGCCAATATATTTAGAATATTCTCTCTCTCTATTCTGTACATTTTCTGAAACTACTGAAAACTTCTTGTCCTATCTTCCATGTTTCTTAGCCTTTCCTCTGTGGTTTCCAGCTCTTTCTCTACGTCACAAATTCCAAGATATGTCCTTAAATTTGTCTTTTGCTTTAAATTAGTCAACTGTGTTTAAATCCTGCTTAATTTGTGTGTTGTGGTTTTAATTCCAATGGATAGATTTTTAATTTCCAAAAGATGTTTTATTGTTTCTAAACATTCCTGTTGATTTTCATAGTTTCTTATTCTTTTAGTCAGATTTTTTCATTGTTCTGACCAAAGGCCCTCGCAAGAACAATATAGGAGAAGAGAAGTTTATTTTGGCTTATGGTTTCAGAGGTCTTAGTATACAAGGCCGACTCATCTCTGCGCCTGCAGTGAGACAGAACATCAGGCAAAGAAGCATCACAAAGGAAAGCAGCTCCTGACATGGCAAATAGGAGGCAGAGAAACTTCTGCTCACCAGGGACAAAATATAACCCCCAAGTCATGTCCCGAGTGACCTACCTCTTCCAGCCACACCCTTACCTGCCTACTAGCTCTCATGATCTAATCATTTCACTTCTGAATGTCCTTGCATTGTCTCACACATGAGACACCACATAGTCAAACTATAACATTTATTCTATTTTTACCATGATTATTCATTCCTTCATTGGGTTGGTCATTTTAAATGTCCACAATTTGATTCATCTCTCAGTTCGTTCTGCCATCTCACATTTCTTAGAGGCTACTAGTCCTGATTGTGGTGACCTGTGGTCTTCCTTCATGCATTACCTCCATGTGTTGGGTGACCTTTTCATCATCAGCTCATCCTCAGCAGTGGGAGCCCCCTGTGCCTTGGCTATGGAAGTGTAGCTGAAGAGTGGCTGTGCAGTGCTTCATTGGGGTAGACGATGAGTTTCCCCAGACCCTGAATTTTTTCATATGAGGCTGAAATTATGCACTTCTTCATGACCTCTTCAGTATCTCAGGAGAGTTTTTCTTTCCAATCTGAGCCATGGGTAGGAAGAATCGTTTTTTCTGCTTCTCTGAGCTGGAGGGCAGGATCCTTCAACTTGTGCCATCCGTCAAAGGGACGGCCCCACACCCTATTTATCCACAGGCCTCTATCCTTGTCCTTGCTGTTCAAGAACACAAGGCACACTGCCCGCCTCCACCAGTTCCACCTGTAACCCAGGTCTGTCCTTGCATCCACACAGCTCTCACAATCTCACCAGTCAGGCCGACTGGGGCTTTTATATTTCTATATTTCTGGCCTGTTCCTTTTTTCTTTTTTTTTTAAACCCTCAGATGTGTTTGTTTTCTTTTAAAATTGTGGCTTTTCAAAAGTTTATTTTGAAGTAATGTCAGACTTACAGGAAAGCTGCAAAAAATAACCAGTTCAAAGTATTCCTTTGTATTTTCACCTAGAATCCCCAAATCTCAACATTTTATCATGCTGCTTGGCTTCACACTCCCCCCAACACACTCACTCTCTCTCTTGCTCTCGCTTTTTCTCTACCCTTCCCTCCCTCCTTCCTTATAATTATTAAGTCATGATATCTTGACCTCATAGTTTTTGATCTTGCTGTGAGAGAAGAATCACCACAAGCATTAACTTTGTCCCCATGTTTAGGAATGAGAAATTTTATGGTTGGGGGTAGGAAAGGAGGAGAACAAATATCCTTAGGACCAACACCTGAGCTCAATGCTTTACATGTTCAACCCACTTAATCTTCAGAATAGAGGGAAATTATATATTACAACCCTTATTCTTAAGATAGAGACCAGCTGAGGCTTGAAAACAAAGATTTGCTCAAACTCACATTATATGAGAACCACATAACTATGAAGCAAGGATACTAAATCACATCCTTTCTGTTAAAACACACAGTGTGGAGTTCCTCAGGGTGTCACACCACAACACACCCAGCCTGACAGTTGCTGAGCCTCCTCATCTCCTCAGAGTGGAGTGTAAATAAATGAGAATGGCTGTGCTTTTTCCATCAGCAAGTAATTAGGCAAGTCACACCTGCCTAAGGTACATTTGTAGATACATTCTGGCTCTGTTCTGAGTTTTATACCTGTCTCTTTTGGCAATTAACAGACTCAGCTGAATTTTCTATGACTCACCTCACAATGCCATATGCTCACAATGGTTCACATCTAGAGAAAGCAGCTGATACCTCAAGGAAAACATAAGCAAATGCTAAGTATACAAACACTTCTTCTGGGTACATATTCCTAAGATTGATTGTCTCTTATGTGGCTTCCATCACTTTTTAAAATAAATAAGCAAATGTGAACTAATTTCCAGTGACATTTGCATTCAGACCAAATTTACTATCGGAGAAGAATAATGAGTCAGAGGTGTTGTAACCTTCAGCATCCTAAGTAAAGGACAACATGTGGAGCTAGCACACAGTGAGAGCAAAATTGTCATCTAGGATTTGGAATCCCTACAAATTTATCAGAAAAGAATGCAGCTGACTCCAACTCCATAAAACAAAGAGTTTATGAATGTAAGCCTACTTTTACCCCTCAGTTTTTCCAATTCCTTATTCTCTACACACTCAACATTGACTGGTCCCTCCACTGACTATCTCAGCTACAGTGTGCCTGCTCCACACTACTAGGGAGATGGTACCCATCTCCATCTGAGGCCTCACAGATCTATGGCTTCCATTAACTGGCACTTATACCCCACTCTGTCACCTTTCCCTCTGTCACAGGATAGTTTTCTTCCATTCTCTTTTAAGATTAATCCCACTTTGACCAGTCATTCCTTATTCAAATCCTCCACTTATTCTCTCCCTCGTCCAAAGATGACCAGTATACAGAGTATGATGACCTCCTTCTACTTCCTACTTCCTACAACCATAGTGTGTCTATATGCATAGAAGTGTTTTTCACCTACTCTGATGGCTCAGAGAAAGAAACTCACAGCTAGTGTAACTAACGATTCTGTTTCTTTCTTCACAAAGAGGAAATTATCTTCTTAACAAAAGGGATGTCCATTGTTCATATGAGACTGAACTGTGTCACTCTAAACAAAACGAAAAAAGTGCTCAGCTTGATAAAGTGTGCTAGCTTCCTAAGTAATAATGAGGAAAGTAATAGTGAGGAAACCAATTATTCATTGATGGAGAAAATGAATGGGGAGTCAAACCTCCATCTGCCTTTATTCATGGAATCAGACCTGTACTCTTCTCATTTGAACATAAAACAACAACAACAAAAACATTAACTCTTTATACCTATCTAAAACTTATGAAGGATGGAAGATACTAAAGGGTTGGGGAAACAAATTATTGCTCATGTGAGAGGTTTGGGATTTTTCTCAAGGAGAGAACATTGCATTTGGAGGCTTGAGTATAGGAGGATTCAGGGAAAAAAATGAAAGAATTTAAAAAGTAATATTTTTAGAGAGGAATCTATGAGATGCCTGCCATCTTTTCCAACACATAAGACTACAAAGTATTTCCCATGTGGATGCAAGAGAGCCCCCAAACCAGCTAAAACAGCAACATTTGCCCCCTTCCCGCTTCCATCCTTTACCCAAACACCACATTGCTTCCGAGATCCATGTGACCTGTTAGAAAAATAATGGCCCACATTTCCAATACAGCCTAGCATTTTGCCTGGTGAAAACAAACCAAGATGTATTAAGAAAACAACATTGGCTGTACCATGCACATCTTGAGGAGTGGGTGTTGGGAGATGGTGGTGTTGGAAGAGATTAGACAATGGGACTGGCCAACTCAAAATGTAGCAATGCCAGGCTGGCAGCAGAGGCTCCCCAGGTGTGAAACCTCATACCCCATCATGTAGGTTAGCAAATTACAGAACAGGAGAAGCACTGCCAAACTTGCCTTCATCTCTGATTCAAGTCCTGATTGCTCCCACAAGCTCCAAACAGAACAGCAAATCCAGCTGCATGCTGTTCTCTTTTCTCACACTCTATAAAGATCACAAAAGTTATCCATCCTAGAGCATTTCATTTGCCTTCTACCCAAAACATGTTCTCCCCCACTGAATTAGAGATTTGGAAAACAGTACCCCTATTCCTGTCTGGAATGACTCTGCCCTCCTTGCCCAAGCACTTCTCACACATTTCTTCCTTTTTATTCCCAATCATGCTCATGATTTCCTGTTCATACCACTATGAAAATCACTTAACAATCTCTCTGCCTCTCTCTCTCTGGTCTTCCAGTATTCCAATGTGTATTACCCAATGAATGATGAGTAACATTTCTAAAATCTTAATTTCCAGTAATTTTTTAAATATCCAAAATCCTGTAAATATTGTCCATGGGTTACACTATAAAATTGTAACTATGACTGAGCTGGCCTACAATGCTTGCAAGATTTCTCCCCAGCCAGCCTCTCCAACATCTGTTACTGATGCTCTCTGTCATTTACTCCAGTGACCCTGGTTTTCTCTGCATCTCTGGAATACACCAAACTCTACTGTGGCCACACACGCGAACTCTCCAGGAACTCCCCAAGAGCTCCACCCGAACTTCGGGAACTTTGCGAACACTCAACCGGAACTCAACCCGAGAACTCCACCCACGAGAACTCTCTAGGAACTCTGTGAGAGCTCAAAAATAGCGGGCACCCGAGGCAGCAGGAACCACTCCTTCTGGCAAAATTCCAGGCACCATCTTGACCTGGCCGTGGCTCTCAACATCTCCCCCCTTTTGTTTAATTAAACAACAAGTATGTGGCTTAGGGACCATGCCTGTCTTAGGTTGTCCAATACTACATTTGGTCCTTACCTGTCATCAGATGAGCTGACCTCAAGGCGTCAGCCTCCTGTCTTAGGTTGGTACCATTACAATTGGATCTTACCCGTCATTGACTACCGGCCCAGCATTTAGCCACACTTGAGGATAGTGGTTTTTACACAAACACCATGAACAACCTGCTACAAGAAGAAAGGGGAGGATAAAAAACGCCACGACACCAAGCCAATTGATGGCCCCTTTTGGAAAAATTGTACCACCAATGACATCATCAGCAAAGATACCCCGGCACTACTACAATTCACTGCACCAACAGATAGTTCACAATGCATACAAGTGATACATAGTCCAGGCAAGTTCTGCAAGCAGTTCAAAGCAGAGGAATCCATTACTATGTCCTTTTCCTCCCAAAGTAAATCGACTCCTTGATTGAGCATCACTTGTTGAGTTACATTATTCATTGATCCATCAGTTTATACAGTTTGTTGTGATAGTTATCGCAGAAGCTGTAGTTTGGTTTTATCTTTGTCTTCACCAGCACTGGGATAAAGATAGGAATTCTGGCAGTGATGGCTAAAAAAAATTATGTAACATTCCAGCAGGCACTAATAAAAAGCAATTTTCTAAACAATTTAGTATCCTGAATAGAATTAGATATAATGAAAAGGAAAGGTGAAAGTAAACAAACAGATCTGTTAACCTCCTTTTAAAATGTCCTGTTTGTTCACAATTGTAGCATGTTTTTGGCCTGGCACCTAAATCCTGTTGTACTGCAGCTTCCAAGACTTGCCCTTGTTCATTAATGTCTCTACATAATTTAATATATGTGTTTAAATCTCTATGTTTCCATGGACTAATGGCCTCCCTGCACCATCTATTTGCTTGTTCGTAGGCTAGTTGCTTTATTAATGGCATCGTTTGTTCTATATCCCCAAAGATTCTGGTAGCTGTTTGTATAAGCCTATCTACAAATTCAATGTAAGTTTCATTAGTTCCTTGTATTACCCTAGATAATTGACCTTGTAAATCTCCATGAACTTTTAAAGTCTTCCATGCCCTAACCGCATCTGCAGCAATTTGTGAGTATATGGCAGGATCATATCCAATTTGTTGCTGCTGACCCTCATAAGGTCCCTTTCCTAACAACATATCTAGATTTCTCTGAGGATAACCGGCCGTTGCATTTCGCCTAGCCGTCTCCGTGCAAAATTCCTGATTGGCAACCTTCCATAACAGATATTGTCCTCCATTTAGCACAGCTTTGCATATACTAGCCCAATCTGCTGGCATCATGTTCAAGTTGGTAATGGATTAAATCATACTTACAGTGAAGGGTGCTTGAAGACCATAGGTTGTTACAGCCTCTTTCAGCTGCTTCACTGTTTTGAAATCTAAAACATGGTGAATTTGTGCCCTCCTGCTGCCTCAAATACAGGGCATGCTAATCTTTGAGGTCCTGTCTCAGGATCCCATCTATCAACTATGAGGGTTGAGGGCCACTCAGCATATGTTGTCTCCATAGGCGGAGCTGTTGGTTGGACACCCACGCCCCCCAGTGATAGAAATCTCCCATTGTAATTTCTCCCCTGATAGCCCTTCCTCCTCTAAACTTTTTTCCTTTGTCTGACTAACTCGAGAGACTTCCTCTTTTACTTGATGTAAGATGTCTTCTCCTAGACTAAGCAAACAAGATTGTACCAACGTCCATAACGGTAATGTACCAACTAGCAGAGTTCCTGGACTTTCCTTTTGTATCTTTTTTAAATCTTCACCATGATGGTTCCATTGTGATATATTTAACAACCCCTCTTTAATGAACCATGGGCTACACCTTTGTATCGTCTTAACGTATGCCCTAACTATTCTTGATTTTACTGAGATACCTCCTTCCTCTAGCACTTTATTTAATGCCCTTTCAGTTTGGTTCTTATTAATTTTTAATTCCATATTTCTGTGACAAAGATACCCCTCACTAAGATAATGCAAAAGAAAACCGAGACAAAATGAAACAAAAATGGAACAAAAATTCATTATATCAGCCTTTCTATCCTCCTGAAATGCCCATCTGTCCTTTCTCCCTATCTGTTCCTCAGACGCAAATAGTTTTTCCTCAGATGTGAGCGGGTTTTTCTTCCATCCCACCCATCTCCAGGGACAGGCAACTTAAAACAAAAGCAAAACAAAATGAAAGAAGAATCTTTAAATGGTTACCCATCCTCTCGCACTGCCCTCAGGGGCGAGCAGTTTACCTTATCACTTACCCTCAGGCATTCCCCGCAGGGGCCACCATATGCTGCAGTCTGGCTGGGCACAAATCACGACCCACTTGAAGATTCAAGCAGGAACGAACTTTATTTTTAGAGCCCATGCCACACGCACGCGAACTCTCCAGGAACTCCCCAAGAGCTCCACCCGAACTTCGGGAACTTTGCGAACACTCAACCGGAACTCAAGAGAACTCCACCCATGATAACTCTCTAGGAACTCTGCAAGAGCTCAAAAATAGCGGGCACCAGAGGCAGCAGGAACCACCCCTTCTGGCAAAATTCCAGGCACCATCTTGACCTGGCCGTGGCTCTCAACAACTCCTTCTGCTGTGTCATCCTCTGACCCTCTTCTCCATACTCCACTCCATTTCTCTCCTTCTCAAATGACAAATTCTTGTTGTTCAGGATTTGTGAAAATGTTGTTCTTTCAAAGAGGTCAACCTTATCTAAATGATTTGCCACCAATCATTTCACCTTATTCTTCATCACAACACTATAAACTTTTGGTTTCTTTATGGCTATTATCACATTATATAAATATCCACTTATTTAATTGTTTATTGGCTTATTGTCTCTCTTTCCTCATCTGAAAGTTTCCAAAAAGTCAAAAAGTCAGCAACTACACACACACACACACCCACACACACTCCTGATACCTAGCAGATGCCAATACAAATTGAATGAAAAAATTACATGTGAAATAATGAATGAATTAATGAAGGCTGTGAGATGGTCACAGCTTCTTCACACTAGTGGACTTTACTCACTGAATTAGTCAGCTTTTTCATTGCTGCAACTAAAAGATCCAATCAGAACAATTGTAGAGGAGGAAAAGTTTGAGGACTCACAATTTTGGGGTTTTCAATCCATAGACAGCAGACTCCATTCCTCTGGGCTTGAGGTGAGGCAAAACATCATGGCAGAAGAGTATGACAGAGCGAAGCAGCTCACATGATGATAAGAAAGCAGAGAGAGAAATCTCCAATTGTCAAATACAAATATATACCCCAAGCCTCACCTCCAGTGCCCCACCTTCTCCAGCCACACCTTACCTGCCTCAATTACCATCAGATAAGTAACCCACTAATTGGGTTAAGGCTCTCAAATTCAATCATTTCTCCTCTAAACCTTCTTGATCGTCTCACGCGTGAGCTTTTGGGGGACACGTCACATCCAAATCATAACACTATGATCTCTCAACCTAGAGAAGGCCCATCACACTAAGGAAGAATTACACAGCTCCTCACTGCAGGCATCAGAAGCTCTTTCAAGTCTTATCTGACTTCCTCCCTTCTCTCCCAGGTATAATTTTCAAGTCCTTCCTTCCTGTTTTATCTCTAATTTGCATAAGCTTCCATCATAGTGTTTATATTCTTAAACACACTATTTGTGTATTTCTTCTTAAGAAAACTCATTAAGTCCTTAAGAATTGGAACTATATTTTAGTCCTCAATGTATTTCTAGCACCTAGCCCAATGCCTGACACTAAATTAAATTTTTAATTAGCAAATGAATGACTAAGACATGCATATGATGCTACTTTTCCTTACAGCACATGAAACATTTCTCCATAGAAATTATCAAACAATCTTCTCTGTGCAAGTCATCATGTAATACCTGCTGTGCTAAGAAGCACAAAAGTAAAGATATAGGTTAATGCCTAGTAAGTTACATCCCTTCCAAAATGCAAAACATGTCATATTGCACATTGAGAAGGAGAAACACCACGAAGATAGGTCCCTATTAAGTTCATTAAGTTTACAAAATACTGTGCAAAACTGAACACCAATAATTCATGACCTTACCAGAGTGAAAAGAACAGTTTCAGAGATCACATTGACAGTGTTAAATATAAATACTAACAAGCTAGAAGTCAGAGGAATTCACTTTTTAGAAATTAATATTGCACCTGGATATAAGTAGTGTCACAATTAAACCCAAAGACCTGAACAAAATTTTCACAAAAATTCAACTAGGGTTTTACATCTGCAGCTAACCTATAATGCCCTTGACTCTAGTCAGATTAACCTTATAGCATCATCCATCAATCAAGGATTACTTGTCTTGACAGTGTAAGAAGCTCCAACATACTATTCTTTTACCTACATATAAGCCATATTGAGGTCCACAATGCCACCCTGTATGAAATGAGCTGATCTCATTTCTTTTCCAGGCATGCATGACATCCACCTGACATGTTTTACATCAATTTTAATGTTATACACGTTTAAAAAAACTTTAGAAAAGCTAAGTGCATTATTTTTTTAATATTTAATGGTGTTTAATGAATAGTTTGACTTATGTGTCTGTTTTATAACCTACAGCAGATGCCGTTTTTAAATGCCAAGAAGAAAGTAACTTATGTTGCAATATAAAATTTTAACCCTTTCTCCCATTACTGAGGGAGGATTGCTATTGATATCTTCAGCAAAAAACACAACACACAGATAAAGCAGAACAGAACAGAACAAGCAGCAGTTCCATGTGAACTTGAACAGGACTCCCCTACTGGCTACAACGCATTCAGAAAAATAGCTTTCAAATATCAAAAATAAAATGCAAACTTTGGATTTTTAACTGAAGATGGCGGCGAGGGGAGTGCATTGCCCCCGTGTGCCGCATCACAGTGTGGGAGTATGACAAGTCAGGACGGCTAAAGGCTATCTTGTTAGGAATTTCCAGCAATAGCGGGGTGCTCCGGAACCGGGAGGAAGGATTTCCATCACACGAGGATCGGCTACGGGGGCTCAAACGCGAGAGGTTTGTCCGCACGGAGGGTCACGCTGCTTATTCAGCAAATTGCCCCGCGGCTAGAGTCTGCGGAGCGCTGGGAAACGAGGAGATAGCGACGCAGGGATACAGCGCTGCAGTTTCCGCGGGCTTCTGCCAGCTGTGGAATTACCGTACTAAGTGCTGAATTCTGGGTTTGAGAAGGGGAAGGAAGTGGTCCAATTCAGTTCTCCACACTGGTCAGACCACAGAGGAAGCCAGCGGCCACCATCTTGGAGAGCTGACGTCACCATCCCTGTTTTCGACTGATCGCAGCTCATTCAGCCATAGAACAGGTAATTTCAGGCTGCCATTCGCCTGCGGCTTGCAGACAAATTACTGAGGCTCAGTGCTAAATAACCCGCGGAAACTGCTTCTTGGAGCCTGCTCTTATCAGAGCATACACGGAGCACGGAGCGGCCGAGTTCCGGCTCCCGGTACTGCTCTGGCCCAGGGCTAAGGAGCCCGCGGAAACTGCTTCTCTGTCCGGGTCCTGCTGAGTACTGTGGAGGTAAATACCAACCGAGCCTTCCTGGGCAGTGGCAACAGGACTGAGACGGGGCCTGAGAGGGCCGGTCAGGACTCACCCGTTGCTTTGGTCACCCGGCAAAGGGAACGAAATGCTGCCATTCGCATAGGATACCAATATGGCAGAGATCTGATGTCATCAGAAAGCGGCGGAGGAGAGAACTTCATCAATACCAGCGCCGACAGAAACAGTTGGTCTCCTGGTAGGGAGGGTGAGTCACAGACACCCGAGTCTCTCTTGCTTTGTCGTCGAGCCAGAGGGGAGGAGCGGGGCCGCCGCCTGCGCCCGGAGCAGGCCCAGCGGCTCGCCGGCGTGGTGGTTGCGTGACCCTAATTGGATAGGGGCGGAGCGGAGCCGCCACTCGCACCCGCAAGGTGGGCAGACCCGCGACCCAGTGGTACATGGGCGTGGTAGGAGGGGCAGGGCAGAGCCGCCGTTCGCGCTTGCAAGGTAAACAGACCTGTGACAGCCGGGCGGGTCAGGCCCAGTGGCCTGCCAGTGTGGTACACATGTCACCCCAACTGGAGTAGGGGCAGAGCAGATCCTTCTCCCACGCCCGGATCAGGCCCTGCCGGTGTGGTGGTCACGTGACCCCAATTGGAGTGGGGGCGGAGCGGAACCGCCACCCGTGCCCGCAGGGTGAGCAGACCAGTGATCAAACTGCAGATCAGACCCAGGGGTCCGCAGGCGTGGTAGGAGGGGCAGGGCAGATCCGCTGCCCGCGCCTCCAAGGTAGGCAGACCTACAACAGACCGGCGGATCAGGCCCAGGAGCCTGCCGGCGTGGTACAAACACCACCCTAATTGGAGTAGTGGCAGAGCAGAGTCGCCGCCCGTGCCAGGAACAGGCCCAGCGTCCTGCAGGCGGGGTAGTCACGACACCCCAATTGGAGTAGGGGCAGAGCAGAGCCTCCACCCGTGCCCGAAAGGTGGGCAGATCTGCGACCGACCAGCGGGACAGGCCCAGTGGCCTGCCGGTACGACAGACACGTCACCCCATTTGGAGTAGGGGCAGAGTAGAGCCGCCGCCCGCGCCTGCAGGGTAGGCAAACCTGCAACCGACCGGCGGATCAGGCCCGGTGGCCTGCCGGCGTGGTACACTCGTCACCCCAATTGGAGTAGGGGCAGAACAGAGCCGCCGCCAGCGCCCAGAACAGGCCCAGTGACCTGCCGGCGTGGTAGCCACGACACCCCAATTGGAATAAGGAGAGAGCAGAGCCGCCGCCCGCACCTGCAGGAAAGATACGCAAGCAGTATGAAAAGACAAGGAAAGAAAGGACCACAAGCAATGCAGGTCAACGCAACTTTAGAAGAGGTAACAGCTGCAGCAGATGGAATGTCAGATAAAGAATTCAGGATATACATGCTTCAGATGATCTGGAGTATCAAGGAAGACATTAAACAGCAAAATCAGACAATGAAAGATCACTTCGACAATGAATTACGCAAACAAATCCAGGAAGCAAAGGATCAACTATACAGGGAGATAGAGGTTATAAAAAACAAACAAACAGAAATCCTAGAAATGCAGGAAGCAATAAACCAACTTAAAAACTCAATGGAGAATACTACCAGCAGAGTAGAACACTTAGAAGATAGAACATCAGACAATGAAGACAAAGTATTTCAACTGGAAAAGAACATAGACAGCTCAGCAAGACTGTTAAGAAACCATGAGCAGAACATCCAAGAAATATGGGATAACATTAAGAGACCAAACTTAAGAGTCATTGGGATACAGGAAGGTACAGAGCTCCAAACCAAAGGAATGAGCAATCTATTCAATGAAATAATACGAGAAAACTTCCCAGACTTGAAGAATGAGACAGAATCCCAAATCCTAGAAGCCTACAGGACGCCGAATGTGCAAAATCATAAGAGATCCACACCTAGACACATTATAATGAAGATGCCCAACATACAGAATAAGGAGAGAATTTTAAAAGCTACAAGAGAAAGGAAGCAGATTACATTTAGGGGTAAGCCAATCAGGATAACAGCTGATCTTTCAACACAGACTCTGAAAGCTAGAAGATCCTGGAATAACATATTTCAAACACTGAAAGAAAATGGGTTCCAACCAAGAATTGTGTATCCAGCGAAATTAAGCTTCAGGATGGAAGATGAAATTAAAACCTTCCACGATAAACAAAAGTTAAAAGAATTTGCAGCTAGAAAACCATCTCTTCAAAACATCCTCGGCAAAACATTACAGGAAGAGGAAATGGAAAATAACAATGAAAACCAACAGTGGGAGGTAGGACAGTAAAGGGGGGGGAAATAATCAAAGAGGAAAACAAACCATGTTTAGTAACAGAAATAAACAAATATGGCTGGAAGAACAACCCATATCTCAATAATAACCCTAAATGTTAATGGCTTAAACTCACCAATTAAGAGACACAGGCTAGTAGAATGGATCACAAAACAAGACCCAACAATATGCTGCCTACAGGAGACGCATTTGATAGGAAAAGACATACATAGGCTGAAGGTGAAAGGTTGGGAAAAATCATATCACTCATATGGACTTCGGAAACAAGCAGGAGTGTCCATACTCATATCAAATAAAATAGATTTCAAGCCAAAGTTAATCAAAAGGGATAAAGAGGGACACTACATACTGCTTAAGGGAACCATACACCAACAAGACATAACAATCATAAATATTTATGCCCCAAACAATGGTGCAGCTATGTTCGTCAAACAAACTCTTCTCAAGTTCAAGAGTCTAATAGACCACCATACCATAATCATGGGAGACTTCAACACACCTCTCTCGCCACTGGACAGATCTTCCAAACAAAAGTTGAATAAGGAAACTATAGAACTCAATAACACTATTAATAACCTAGACCTAATTGACATATATAGAGTATACCACCCAACATCAAGCAGTTACACTTTTTTCTCAGCAGCACATGGATCCTTCTCAAAAATAGATCATATATTATGTCACAGGGCAACTCTTAGACAATATAAAGGAGTAGAGATAATACCATGCATCTTATCTGATCATAATGGAATGAAACTGAAAATCAACGATAAAAGAAGGAAGGAAAAAGCATACATCACTTGGAGAATGAACAATAGGTTACTGAATGATCAATGGGTTATAGAAGACATCAAGGAGGAAATTAAAAAATTCTTAGAGATAAATGAAAACACAGACACAACATATCGGAATCTATGGGACACATTGAAAGCAGTTCTAAGAGGAAAATTCATTGCTTGGAGTTCATTCCTTAAAAAAAGAAAAAACCAACAAATAAATGATCTCATACTTCATCTCAAAATCCTAGAAAAAGAAGAGCAAAACAACAGCAAAAGAAGTAGAAGGCAAGAAATAATTAAAATCAGAGCTGAAATTAATGAAATCGAAACAAAAGAAACAATTGAAAAAATTGACAAAACTAAAAGTTGGTTCTTTGAAAAAATAAACAAAATCGACAGACCCTTAGCCATGCTAGCGAAGAGAAGAAGAGAGAGAACTCAAATTACTAGCATACGGGATGAAAAAGGCAATATCACAACAGACACTTCAGAAATACAGAAGATAATCAAAAACTATTTTGAATCCTTATACTCCAATAAATTAGAAGATAGTGAAGGCATAGATAAATTTCTTAAGTCATATGATCTGCCCAGATTGAGTCAGGAGGATATAGACAACCTAAACAGACCAATATCAATTGAGGAAATAGAAGAAACCATCAAAAGACTACCAACTAAGAAAAGCCCAGGACCGGATGGGTATACAGCAGAATTTTACAAAACCTTTAAAGAAGAACTAATACCAATACTTTTCAAGCTACTTCAGGAAATAGAAAAGGAGGGAGAACTTCCAAATTCATTCTATGAGGCCAACATCACCCTGATACCTAAACCAGACAAAGACACTTCAAAGAAAGAAAACTACAGACCAATATCTCTAATGAACCTAGATGCAAAAATCCTCAATAAAATTCTGGCGAATCGGATACAAAAACATATCAAAAAAATTGTGCACCATGATCAAGTAGGATTCATCCCTGGGATGCAAGGCTGGTTCAATATACGGAAATCAATAAATGTTATTCACCACATCAATAGACTTAAAAATAAGAACCATATGATCATCTCGATAGATGCGGAAAAAGCATTCGACAAAGTACAGCATCCCTTTATGTTCAAAACTCTAGAAAAACTAGGGATAACAGGAACATACCTCAATATTGTAAAAGCAATCTATGCTAAGCCTCAGGCTAGCATCATTCTGAATGGAGAAAAACTGAAGGCATTCCCTCTAAAATCTGGAACAAGACAGGGATGCCCTCTCTCTCCACTTCTGTTCAACATAGTTCTCGAAACACTGGCCAGAGCAATTAGACAGACGAAAGAAATTAAAGGCATCAAAATAGGAAAAGAAGAACTTAAATTATCACTATTTGCAGATGATATGATTCTATACCTAGCAGACCCAAAAGGCTCTACAAAGAAACTATTAGAGCTAATAAATGAATTCAGCAAAGTGGCAGGATATAAAATCAACACGCATAAATCAAAGGCATTCCTGTATATCAGCGACAAATCCTCTGAAATGGAAATGAGGACAACCACTCCATTCACAATATCTTCAAAAAAAATAAAATACTTGGGAATCAACCTAACAAAAGAGGTGAAAGACTTATACAATGAAAACTACAGAACCCTAAAGAGAGAAATAGAAGAAGATCTTAGAAGATGGAAAAATATACCCTGTTCATGGATAGGCAGAACTAACATCATCAAAATGGCGATATTACCAAAAGTTCTCTATAGGTTTAATGCAATGCCAATCAAAATCCCAACGGCATTTCTTGTAGAAATAGAGAAAGCAATCATGAAATTCATATGGAAAAATAAAAGACCCAGAATAGCAAAAACAATGCTAAGCAGGAAGTGTGAATCAGGCGGTATAGCGATACCAGACTTCAAACTATACTACAGAGCAATAGTAACAAAAACAGCATGGTACTGGTACCAAAACAGGCGGGTGGACCAATGGTACAGAATAGAGGACACAGAAACCAATCCACAAAACTACAACTATCTTATATTTGATAAAGGGGCTAAAAGCATGCAATGGAGGAAGGATAGCATCTTCAACAAATGGTGCTGGGAAAACTGGAAATCCATATGCAACAAAATGAAACTGAATCCCTTTCTCTCGCCATGCACAAAAGTTAATTCAAAATGGATCAAGGAGCTTGATATCAAATCAGAGACACGCCGTCTGATAGAAGAAAAAGTTGGCTACGATCTACATACTGTGGGGTCGGGCTCCAAATTCCTCAATAGGACACCCATAGCACAAAAGTTAATAACTAGAATCAACAAATGGGACTTACTCAAACTAAAAAGTTTTTTCTCAGCAAAAGAAACAATAAGAGAGGTAAATAGGGAGCCTACACCCTGGGAACAAATCTTTACTCCTCACACTTCAGATAGAGCCCTAATATCCAGAGTATACAAAGAACTCAAAAAATTAGACAATAAGAGAACAAACAACCCAATCAACAAATGGGCCAAGGACCTGAACAGACACTTCTCAGAGGAGGACATACAATCAATCAACAAGTACATGAAAAAATGCTCACCATCTCTAGCAGTCAGAGAAATGCAAATCAAAACCACCCTAAGATACCATCTCACTCCAGTAAGATTGGCAGCCATTATGAAGTCAAACAACAACAAGTGCTGGCGAGGATGTGGGGAAAAGGGTACACTTGTACATTGCTGGTGGGACTGCAAATTGGTGCAGCCAATTTGGAAAGCAGTATGGAGATTTCTTGGAAAGCTGGGAATGGAGCCACCATTTGACCCAGCTATTCCCCTTCTCGGTCTATTCCCTAAAGACCTAAAAAGAGCATGCTACAGGGACACTGCTACATCGATGTTCATAGCAGCACAATTCACAATAGCAAGACTGTGGAACCAACCTAGATGCCCTTCAATAGACGAATGGATAAAAAAAATGTGGCATTTATACACAATGGAGTATTACTCTGCATTAAAAAATGACAAAATCATAGAATTTGCAGGGAAATGGATGGCATTAGAGCAGATTATGCTAAGTGAAGCTAGCCAATCCCTAAAAAACAAATGCCAAATGTCTTCTTTGATATAAGGAGAGTAACTAAGAACAGAGTAGGGTCGAAGAGCATGAGAAGAAGATTAACATTAAACAGGGATGAGAGGTGGGAGGGAAAGGGAGAGAGAAGGGAAATTGCATGGAAATGGAAGGAGACCCTCAGAGTTATACAAAAGTACATACAAGAGGAAGTGAGGGGAAAGGGAAAAATAATACAAGGGGGACAAATGAATGTCAGTAGAGGGGGCAGAGAGAGAAGAGGGGAGGTGAGGGGAGGGGAGGGGGGATAGTAGAGGATAGGAAAGGCAGCAGAACACAACAGACACTAGTATGGCAATATGTAAATCAATGGATGTGTAACTGATGTGATTCTGCAATCTGTATATGGGGTAAAAATGGGAGTTCATAACCCACTTGAATCAAAGTGTGAAATATGATATGTCAAGAACTATGTAATGTTTTGAACAACCAACAATAAAAAATTTAAAAAAAATTAAAAAAAAAATAAAAATAAAAAAATAAATAAATAAAATAAATAAATAAATAAAATACAAACTTTGACTTACATGAAGTACAGTCCGTTTCCACAGAATTCTTTTAAAAAACATACAATAAATAGTTGTTTTGCAGTTAGGGTTTCTACCAAAGGATATGGAACTATGATGATCAAAATCTTCCAGCTCATTTTTTTTTTCAATTAAACTTTTTTAATGCTATTTGTCATATTTTGCTTTCCTTATTTCTACAGCCAACCTGAGCATAGAGCATGGAAAATATTCGTCAGTTTCTCCCATTTCTGGCAACTTGGCAGATGGGGTAGCCTCATTCAACCTTTCCACAAAAGCAAAGCATCGCCATGCAGGCCTTAAAAAGGAAATGTGCTACATTCTAAAGCAAAGTAAAACCAGAAAACTTCAGAAATAAGTGAGTACTGAAGTCACCTTTGGCCCTAAGAGTTCCTGCCAATCCCTAGAGAACCTGGGTTTTGCTTTGACAACAGAAATCCCAGGAACAAGAAGGAGCATATGGTCTAGCCAAGAATTTAACAAGTGACCAATGCAACATTTTGGTGCTCAAAAGAGCCACATGCATAGTACACAAGTGAACCAGAAACAAGACTCTTTCACAAACGGGCTAGCAAGAGAATTACTTGTTTTTCTCTCGTGTTACTCTGGGAAAGAGTTCATGTATAACCTCAAGCTTGTTTTCAGTCCAAGTTCACAGTACCAATGTGGTTTGAAAACCATCCAGCCTAGATTTTAACTTAAAGTAGACAAATGTTAGCATGCTGCTAAGTGACTGGCAGAAGAAATTCTCTCAGGAGAAATCTTAACCCAAGTCATAAAGTGTTTCCCCAGATGCAGTTCCAAGTGAATGAACTCTTTTAAAAAATCAATATTCATGAAATATATGAGAAACAAGATAGTACAAACACAAACTAGCAGAAACAACCAACCTAATTGAATAGGCCTCCAAAGATAGACACTACTAGAAATAGATAGACCAGGCAAATACTGATTCCTCAAAAAAGTTAAAGCAGAAATATTAATTTCAGACAAAGTTCTCTTTAAAGTACTTGAGATACAGATCACTACACAATAACCAATGTTTCAATTAATTAAGAAACAAAACAATAATTCTAAATGCATATGCATGTAACAACATAGTTTTTAAACAGGAAAAGCAACATTTATTAATCCAATAAGGGAAAAAATGACAATCACTGTAACAAATAATTTAACATAAATCTCTTAAATAGTGTTACAGAAGAACAATAAAGTAGATTCAAACAGCACAAATGGATAACATGTTTGATCTAAAGCACATAGAACAGTGCAATAAATCATTGCAGAATATATATTTCCTTCATGTACATATTATATAGTTATGATAATCAACTGTACATCAGGCCATAAAGGTAGCCTCAACAATTATCAAAGGATGAATGACAGGCAGATGACATTGAGTGCTCACAACAAATTTAATGTACAATTTACATCAAATAGCCAAAAAAACTTCAATATTTAAAAGAAAGTATTGAACAATTCATGAGTTGAAAAATATACAATAATGGATATTAGCAAAAGCTTAGTACTGACAGAAACGAAACTATCACACAGAAGTGCCGGTGACATAAATCTGAAAATTTACTTAAAGGGAAATGGATTGGATTGCCTTAAGTATGTATATTTGAAAAAAAACTATAAATAAATAGCATTAAGAATGAAAATAAAGACATAATTATACAAGCTGAAGAATTTAAAAAGATGAATAAAGAGAAATATGACCAATTAATTATTGCAGCAGAAACATTACAGGAGTAAAAGGAAAAAAAAAGATACTTATCAAATTTGTCTTAAAAATATGTAGGAAACCACACGTGCCTGTGATCTCAGCGACTCAGAACAGCCTCAGCAATGTAGCAAGACCCTAAGCAACTCTGCAAGACCCTTTCTCAAAATAAAAAATAAAAAGCACTGGGGATGTGGTTCAGTTGTTAAGCAACCCTGGATTCAATCCCCAGGATCAGGGGGGAAAAAAGTAGAAAAATCAAAAATATTAAGGAATTGGAAATAAAGGAAATGAATCAAAAGTTTAAAAGCTTTTTGATATCAGAGAGCTATTGAAGCAAATTCTCCCTAACATATAAGGATGAAATCATTCTAAAGCTGCACAAATTTTTCCAGAGAATAGGGGAAGGGGAAGGAATGTTCCTTCAATCATATTTTAAGGGACACGCAAAACCTTGCTACTAAAAGCAGACAAAGAAATCAAAAAGAAAGGGAAATTACAAGCCTCTTGTAACCATTAATGTATATTATATAAATCCTACACAAAGTAAGCTCAAATTTAATCAAGCACTGTACAAATAACATATTGTGACAAATAGGTTTATTCCAGGACTGTGAATGGAGTTTAATATTAGACAATCAATTAATGTGATTTATCTCAATAACAGATTAAAGGAGAAAAACTATCTGATAATTATAATAGATGTGGGAAGAAACATCTAATAAAACTAAACATCCATCCATGTTAAAAATATTTTAGCAAATGGAAAATAGAAAGGCACTGCTTCAAACTCATAAATGAATACACACACACACACACACACACACACACACACACACACCCCTTCAGTAAATGTCATACTTAATGGAGAAATGTTGAAAGCATTTCTTTTAAGACCAGAGCCAATACAAAGATACCCACAGTCATTATTTCTGCTAATAAACATTTTTCTGGATGCGTGAAAGATAAATAAAGAATATAACACTTGGAAACAAAGGGGGGAAACCTGTCATTTGAAAATGATATTATACACATAGAAAAACCTAAATAAAGTGCAGAAAATTATTTAAATTTTAAAAACACTATACTGAATTCTAAATACAAAATTCATAGAGAAAAGTCCATCTCATTTATCTATACCAGTAGCAATCATTTACAACAATCCACAAGTATATAAATTGTTCAAGAATAAAATAATGATGTGTAAACAAGCTATTTACACAAAATCACAAGACTTTATGAAACTATTGAAAAATTTTTAACTAAAATGGATAAATATAACATTTTCTTGGAAATTTCTTAGAAGTCCATATCATAGAAATATTTTTTCCCTAAAAGATATATAATTTCAATAAAATCCCAATAAAAGTCGCATTTTTTTGTATTTTTGTTCTTAAACTAGATAACCTAATATTAAAATTCATTTAGGAGTGAAAATATCCAAGAACAATTAAAACATTCTTAAAGATCTTGAGCAAAACAAAGTACCCCATCAGATTTCAAAACTTATGTAATCAAATTTACACTAGAATGCCACGGGTGAAGAGATGAACAATTAAAACCATGAATTAGAATTAAGATACCAGAAACACATCCACATTATAGAATGTGATTTACATCAGAGTCAGTTTTGCACATAAGTGAGAGAAAGGTTTCCACTTATAAAGTGAGGAAAAGAAGAAACCAACAGAAAAATGGGGAGGAAAAACAAACCAATGGTTCACAAAAGAAGAAAGCCAAAAGGCTAAAGAGACATCAGAAAAGATGTCCAACCTTTTTAAAATCAAAGAAATGCCAATTAAGACAACAACAAGATACCATCACATATTCATCAGAATTATAAAGTTATCAAGATGTGGAGCAACTCTCATCCCCAGTGGCAGAAAGATAACTGTGTACCCACTTCAGAATCTGATTGGGTTTTTCCTAGTAAAGTTAAACATCTGCATACCCCTACATACTGCCATTCCCTTCTAGGTATAGACCTGGCCTAATCACATCATAGCACATTGTTTATAACAACAACTGTCTAAACATGATCAACAGGAGAATGCTTTAGCAAATGCGAGCATATTGATACAAGGGAATATCATAGGGCAGTAAAAATAAACTAGAGTGATAATGTGTTCATTTTAATGCCCCTGCTGGCAGCAAGCCTTATACAGTGGTGAACTGGGTTGGAATTTACTTCAACTCTGAAACAACAGATGAATCTATTAAAAGATTGTTTACACAATCTCTTAATATTCTCAGGAGACTTTTCCTCTGGAATTTTATCTAGATCTTTACACCAATATAATGGGACCCTTGCAGGCATCCATCATGAGTTCATCCATATGAAGTAGACAGTATAAAAGTATAAAGGAATAGGTAAGGGATAGAAGAAAATCCATTGTCTGAGCTAAAATTAGATACGTTTGGGTTCATTGGGACAATATAAATAAGATTGTAGTTTTGTCTCAGCTAAAAGGTGTCTTTAACTCTGTGTATTAAATGTAAAAAAATCTGTTTTACTGGAAGCTTTAGACTGAGAGTTTGCTATTTCGTGCCCACTGGTATTGTCTGAGATTACAAATGGAAAGGGTCATAGCTGCTCTTTGACATCTACCACTCTGGAATTAAATACAATGAGCTCCAACTCATTCTTGAGACAAGGCTCACACAGTCCTAAAAATGAGAGTTGGTGATGATGATGGCTCTCAGGTATCTTCAATAAGATCATGTCCAGGACCTTCAAAGACAGTTGTAGAAAGTAACTCTGTAGGATGATGTCATGGGATTTCTCTAATCAAGTCCTGCTCCATACATTTCAGCCCCTTAACCACAAAAATTCAAAAAGAATTCATTGAGCTGTCATAACAGGCTGGCCTTGGGGACACCATCCACTCCTTTTCTGTGGACTCTTTCCCAGCCTCTGCCTTTAATCTTCTGAAATAGCTGAGACCAGGCTGGGTCTTTGAAGCAAGATTTTACTAACCAAAATAACAATAATAATAATAACAACAACAACAACAACAACAACTAAATAAATTTGATGAAGATCTAAACAGGCTTAGGTGGAGTATCATCTCTTCTTTGACCAAAGTCCCCTTTGCTGGGCATGTCCCTGAGCAGCATCTCCCCTCTGCTAAAATACCTCAATACCAATACCCTTGGGCACATAACTAAACCTCAAAGAAAAATGCACTAGAAAAAACAGAAGGTCATGAATGATGTCTAACTACTCAGTGTCTGATTCAGTTAGTGGCACTAATAGGTGTCTTTCTTGGAATAACTTTTTGTTACCATCTCAGCTGAAAGAAAAGTGTCCATTGATTATTGACTAAAACATTTACTTGATGTTAGGAGTTCCAAGGAATTGTTTCTCTCCAAGATCTAAGAATCATCTGTCACATAGCCAATTCTATTTTCCTCTGAGTGGATACCTCTCCCTCCAGACAAGTGACCATAAAATCACCTATCTCTCTCAGATGAGACGCAGCCACATGGTCTTTCTGGACAGCCTCATTAAAGGAGAATCCAGTGACGATAAGGAGTCGGGGGTTTATTCCTCTGATATCACTCATGTGTTTAAGTCAGCTCTTTTGCTGCTGTGACCAAAAGACCCCACCAGCACAATTGTAGAAGAGGAAAAGTTTATTTGGGGACACACAATTTCAGAGGTCTCAGTCCCTGGACAGCAGGCTTCATTCCTCGGAATTCGAGTTGAGGCAAAACATTGAGGAAGAGTATATTGAAAGGAAGTAGCTCACATGGTGATCAGAAAACAGAGAGAGATACCACGTACCACATACAAATATATAACCCAAAGTCATGCCCCCAATGACCTACCTTCACCAGCCACACCCCCACCTGCCTTCAGTTACCACTCAATCCCATCAGGTGATTAATTCACTGATTGGGTGAAGGCTCTTGTAATCCAATCATTTCTTCTCTGAACCTTCTTGAATTGTATCACATGTGAGCTTTTGGGGAACATGTCACATCCAAACGATAACGCTCATCTCTTTTAGCAGAGTTCACCATATAAACTGTATGTGGGGCACTCAAAGTCTTAGTTCTTTAGCCTCAGCTTTAAAAAAAAGTTAAATGTCTGCACCTTCTTAATGAGCAATACAGGGTTGAGAAAGTCTTGCTCATTTTGACCAGCTCTGAACTAGAGATAATGTCACTTCATTAAAAACCCCATCAACTTTATCTCTAAAGTTATTCCAAGAAAAGTACTTGAGGATTTCCTAATTAACATGTGGCAGCAGGTGCTATGAACAAAGCAGGCACGATTATAATAAACTGAAGTCAATAATTCATAAACGATAATGTATTATTAATCAATTATTGGGTCCTGAATAACATTTAATGAGATTAAGCTGATTGCCAGGCTGAACTGTTGGATGCGTATTGATTTAATCAGAGTGCTTAATTAAACTATGTAAGCTGCCCACCAAGTCATTATATCACAGCTTCCTTCAAAGGAGGATAGTTTCTATTCTGCTTCTCTCTTTCTTTGAATTAGGAATTATTATTGATTGAAAAGAAATTAAGATAAGGATCCCTGTTTTTCATGACAACTTAGGAAACTGCCATGCCATCTGATGACATTTCTTTTCAATCAGAAGGAATAAATGCTGTTTACATAAGTGTGCATAGAGTGCAAAGTGGTATGTAGGATTTTTTTTGTTTTCTTTTTTTTCCAAAAAGTTCAGAATCTTAATAAACAAAGAAAGCTAAAATTTTTTGTATCATTAAAGAAAATATAGAGTCACTTACAATCTTTTAAAGACAGAGAAGCTGAACCTCAAAGTTGTAAAAAATCCTTCAAAATGCTAAGATAAAATATGATTCAAAGTAAGGTGTCCCCCATCCCTTTCCCAGCCTCAACTGTCCCCAAAACCTCAAATTAAGCTTTAGTCACTAAAGACAAGAGAAGTATACCCATTTTATTCTGTGAGCTTCCAACAGCATTTCCAGAAGCGAAAGCTGTTTCCCCCGCAGCTGCAAGCGTTCAGAATCACTCATCATTTACAACAATGCATAAATCTGTGTCTTTAGACATTCAGGTCCTTCTTTCACTTGTCACATTGCTAATGATGGGAGTTATTTATATTGAACATTGAACAAAATGTTTTCTGCTCAATGTTCCAGCCTGATGATCCTGCCTGAGGGGAGACAGTGACAGCTCTGTTGGAGCATCCTGGGGTCCAGGGAGCCCTGCTGGTCTTTCTAATTAGGGCTTTGCCCTGTCAGTTTCATGAATAGCCACTTCTAAATTGGATGTGCATCACTACACATTGAGGATGGCCTTGCCCTGTAAAATTCCAGGAAGTCAAAAATCCACAGCTGCCACCTGGATGCAACACTCAATGAGTCACAGAAAGTCAGCTGCAGGGAAGGTACACACAAGACACTGGGGCAGTAAGGACTCCCTCAGCTGTGGCATGTGAGCTCTTGATGTGATCATCTGGTGGCTTGGAAAGGGAACACATGTGCATACCAGCTTGAGGGGAGAAGTTGATCGCTCAATCATCACCAAGGTGGCTATGAACATACATTTTAATTATCACATTTTGGACAGTTAATGTGCCTGAATTCAGCTCAGAACCTGTGTTCCTGAATCTCTCTTGCTACTGGAATCAATGGTGTGAGCTCCCAGCTACAGCCTCCAGAGGCTCCTGTTTACAAAAGCTTGTTTGGCCAAAAAACTTCCTTTCTACAACTGCCTTTGAAAGAAAGGTGATGGAAAACCACCCCAAACAAACTGGAGATTGCCATGTTATCTGAATCCGTTTCTCTCTGCTCAATCCAACCCCTGCTTTCAAGAAGAGAAAAGTGAGAGTGTACACAATCTCAGCATTCCATAAGGCAGGCTTACAATGGATTGCATGTGTTTTGTGCTGAGCTGGGAGGGAGGACAGTCCATGAGCTCAGCGGTGGCTCTCCACCACCACACCCTTTCACCATGATGATCTTTCTCACCTGAGCCCCAGAGCAATGGAGTCAGCTGATCATGGACTGAATTTCTGAAACCATGAGCCCATAAACTTTTCCTTCTCTAAGTTGTTCTTTTCAGTTCTTTTAGTCACACTGACACAAAGCTGACTAAAACAGTTGTAATCTTAATTCAGAAATTCCAAAATATTTCTTCATTAAAATTCATACTGTCTATGAAGGAGAAAAACAATTTCAAGAATCATAAGAGAAAGGGTATTCTTTTCAGCAGGAAAAATGCTATTTCAGAATATAGAATAACAAATATATTTATTTCAAATTACAAGCAAGCTGTCAAATTCCTATTATCCATTGTAGTAAATTTAAAAACTAGACTTTCGTTTTCTTTTGTAATGGCAAGCCATAGCATATAAAGTGCAAAGATCAAGGGGTAAGAACTTCCATTTCATGAATAATATTAGTCTAAATAATCTGAGCAATTCTTCAAATGAAACAAAAAAAATGCTGAGAATATCTTTCCCCAAATCATTTTAATGTATTGCTGAATTGGTCCAAACAGATAAAAAAATCTGTAGATACCCAAAGCAAAGTGAAAACAAAGCAACCTTGGAAGATGAGCATTAAAGCATGTTTTTCCCCTGAGGATTTCAAGAAAACCTTGAAGACCTTGCGCTTCTGCATAGAAGGCTTCAAAGTACACAGAAAGCCAGGAGGAAATCGTAGGTCCTTCCCATGCCAGGCATCTAGTAGGAGAACCCTGCATAGATAGATGTAAGACCCAAAGGTTCTTCTGTCTCAATTCACAGAATAGAGGGTCCAAAACAACTTTTTAAAAATATATTTTTAGTTGTAGATGGACACAATACCTTAATTTTATTTATTTATTTACTTACTTACTTATTTATTTTATGTGGTGCTGAGGTTCAAAGCCAATGCCTCATATGTGCCAAGCAAGCGCTCTGCCCACTGAGCTACAGCCCCAGCCAAAACAACTTTTTAATCTCAAAGTTTCCCTAGAAATTTACAATGACAAGTAAGTTCTCACACAGATTTGAATTCAAGTTCCATATGTGGTCCCAAAAAATTCCAAGGTAGGGATTGTGGTCATCCCAGGATGAGAGAACTCTCAGGTGAGGAGCAGAAACAATACAGATAATTTGACAGCCCAAATTGTCTGCTCCCAGGCTCTGGACCCAGGTCAGCTTCCACAGTCCCATGCTCTAGTAGACCCAAGGTGCTGTAGACACAGGCAAGGGTCTACCCCTGTGGATACAGCCTTCATGCAAGTTCTCTGAAATTCAGCAGACAGATTCACCTCAGGAGGCCCTGCACCTGGTCAGCCTTTGTAGACTCAGGATCCACAGACCCCTGATCCACAGGCTCCAGACCCACATACCTACTGACCTAGGCACCAGCACCTGACCAAGGATTCCAGCAAGAAGCCTGCCCAGACAGCCCACCAAAAATCTCTGGATCAATGAAGTAAGAGTTGGTTTTTCAAAACAGATGAAATTGATAGATCTTTAGCTAAACAAAGTAGGAAAAAAAGAAGACAAAATTATAAGTAGAATGAGGCATTATAACTAATATACTATGAACAATTAATTATGTGTCACCAAATTGCTAATCTAGAACAAACAGATAAATTCATAGCAACATGCAATCTAACAAGACTGCATCATAAAATAGAAAATCTGAATAGACCAATATGTAAAGAGAACAAATCAGTAGTCAAAAAACTTGCAACAAAGAAAAGCTCACAACCTGAGGACTTCAACAGTGAATTCTACCCAAAATGTTAAGAATTGTCTCCAATTCCTCCCATACCCTCCCAAACAATTGAAAAGGAGAGAACAGCCCAAAACTTGTTTTTTAATGGCAACATTACCTGATACCAGAGCCACACAAGAACACTACAAGGAAAGAAAATTTCAAGCCAATGCCCCTGACTAACAGAGATACAAAAGTTCTCAAAAAAAAAAATAGCAAAGTGAATTCCATAGCTCATTAAAAGGATCATGCATGATGATCAAGTGAGATTTAATGTGCTATAATAAATATAATACACAACATTAACATTAAATAGAGCACATCACATCAATAAATGTTATAATGACATTAACAGAATGAGAGATTAAAATCATATGATAATTACAATAGCTGCATAGAAACAATTACAGTCAATATCCTTTCATGATTTTTTTAAAAAAACAGGTATATAAAAAATGTACCTCAACATAAAAAAGGCCATATACAACATTAAAAAGTGCCTTTGCTAGCATCATACTCAACCTGAAAAGCTTGAAGTTTTCTAATATAACAATGGGAGTTCCAGACAGAATAATTGCATAAGAAAAAGAAATAAAAGGCATAATTTTCAGACTTTATGTTGTTATATTTTATATTATATGTTATGATAAATAGAAAACCCTAAAGACTCCACAAAAAAATATTAGAACTAGTAAATTCAGTGAAGTTTCAGAATATAAAATTAACCTACAGCAATATGTAACATTTTCACATATTAACAACAAACTATTCAAAATGGAAATCAAGAAAACAATCCTATTTATGATAATATCAAAAAATATAAATAAAATATGTAGGAATAAACTTAACCAAGGAGACGAAAGATCTGTACATTGAAAACTTTAAAACATGAATGAAAGAAATTGAAGAAGACAAATAAATGGAAAGGTATTCACGTTCTTTAGGAGAATTAATATTGTTAGAAACCTGCATACTATCCAATGCAATCTACAAATTCAATACAAGTCCTGTAAAAATTCCAACAACACTTTAAACAGAGAAAACAGTCTTAAAATTCGTATGGAACTTGCCTGGTGCAGTGATGCACACCTGTAATCCCAGCGGCTCAGAGGCTGAGGCCGGAGGATCATGAGTACAAAACCAGCCTCTGCAAAAGTGAGGCGCTAAGCAACTAAGTGAGGCCCTGTCTCTAAATAAAATACAAAATAGGGGTGGCAATATGGCTCAGTGGTTGAGTGCCCCTGAACTCAATCCTGGTACCCCCCCCCCAAAAAAAAAAGAAATTAATATGGAACCACAAAATATCTGGAATAATCAAAGAAACCTTAAGGCACAACGCTGGAGGGAATCACACCACCTGATTTCAAAATATACAGTAAAAACTATAGTAATCAAAACAAAATTGTACTTAATTACTTTCTTACTCCAAATATAATCACATTCGGGATTAGGGCTGCAACATGTAAAATTGTGGGGAGAAAGTAATTGACTTAAATTCATACATGGGAGAATAACAGGGCAATGAAAAAGGTATGACAGGGATATCAACTTAAATATGTCAACATGGTTTAATATCAAACTATGTTTATCAGAATAACTATGTTATATAGGATGTTTTTTTTGTTCATATAAAATCCAAACAGGAAACTCAACAGTAGATTGGCAAAGATAGGCAAATATGTGATTAAAATATATAAGGAAAAGTGAAAGACCATTTGCTACACAATTCCAGATAGAAGTTACTCTGAGGCAGTAACAGTGGATACCATTGGGAAAAATTCTATATGACACTAAAATATGTATGAGCAATGTTGTGTTTCTTAAGATGGATAGTGTGTGTATGGATGTTCATCTTATTTCTGTTTCTAAATCTATATCTATATGTTATATGAATTCTTTTGTAAGTATTACATAAAAATGAAGTTCTTTATTTTATTAGAGAAGACACAAATTCTTATTTCTGGCTTTATATTTAATAGCTACATAACCACACACAAGTCACTTTTACTCAGAGGCCCAGGAGAGGCAGTTAGGTTGTTGTGTTCAAGAAATACAAAGAAGGTGAGTGTGGCTGACTGGTATTGACACAGGGATCAGACTGGTATTGACACAGGGCAGAGGCAGTATAATTTAGACTTGACTAAAATTATAAGGGTTATTAATGTTAGCATGAACACACGGGTACTCAACACATTAGAGAAGCTTAGCATATATTTCTTGTAGTATAAACAACCAGTCTTACACAAGGGGAATTATATCTTGAAGATAAAGGATTTTGTCTCATTACTTCATAGCCAAAAGAGGAGGTAGAGAAGAGGGGTTAGGGTTGTGGGGTTTGGGAATTGGGCAGCTTGGGTATAAATCCAAGCTCTAACTCCCATTTAGAATATGAATCTAAACATGGATATAAGTATAATTCTCCCCACCCTTACTTCAAAAGGCTGTTGTGTGAAACAATCATTCATACATAAACTCTTTGTAAACAGTTCATTACCTTAAAATATATAAATCGTTACATTTCATGAACAAATTTATAGATTAGAATGTTTTGGGATCGATTCTGATGAACTATATTACATGTTTCTGGTACAATAACCACATAGCGAAAACTCTGGTTCCCTTGTTAATTGAGCAAATTATTCAGGTAATGCAAAATTTGTTTTATTTCCCTCTGAAATAGATTATATTTTATACATATTGGCTTTATAATTATGTTTATACTGGGTTCTCATGATATTTTCAGGTCTCTGAAAATGAACATTTCCAATAGTCAACTCATTATTCCTCTGCAACGGCCTTACTCCCTTTCTTATGTGTTCCTTGTTGATATTAAAGGACAATCAGTCACCAAAACCACTCACTTCTTAGACATGTCTCTTGAATTTATACTTTTTGTCCCCATTTCCCTAGACCGATCTTCTTCAGGAATTTCATCATCCATGAAGATGACCAAACTAATATTGATCCTCACTAACATATCAAACACACACTATGTGCCAGGCACTGTTCTAAGCCCTTTAAAATCTATGGATTAAAGAAGCCAGTATTATTATCCATAGTTTACAGATAGGGACACCAAAGTACAGGGTATTCATCTTTTATGAGGTCATAATGCTAATGAATGGCAGAACCAAGATTTGAGGCCCAGAGAGTCTGAAGGCTTAAGGGCTCCATGTCACTACTAACCTGCTTGGTCCAGACTTGCCTCCACCTTACTGCTACAAAACCTTCCTCCAAAACAAATCTGATTTTGTAATTCCGCTATTTCTAATCACATCGCACTAACTCATCATTGCCTTCTAAACAAACTTTGTAATATGAAGTTTCCAACTTCTTAACATGAAAAAGATGGTGATTTACCATGTAGCCCAACTGAAAAGACATTTCCCCCAACTCCTGTGAATGTAGAAGACTAATCTCAAGATGGAGATCATATGGTCCCATCCATAATGTGGGCATAATAATTATGCCCTTTCTTAATACATAAGACAACTTATGAGGACTAAATGATATTGTGTAAAACTGTATAAGATCAAAGTACTTATATGATAGTATATAAGCCAAGTTGTTTAACTGTTATGTTTTATATCTTTCCAATCCCCTCCAAATCGCCTTGGGAGGAGGAAGTATTGGGGGCCTTTTATTGGAGTGACCAGGCCAAAATGGGAAACAGAGTGGACATATTCAACCTGTCTAAATGTCATAAGAATTTTCAGGATTTTTTATTAAAATAGAATGAGATTGTTGTGAGTCACTGCTTACACGCATACAGATCAATGTGTATGAGAACCAGGAGGAAAACCAAATTTAATGTGACTTAGATGTGTTTTACATAGTCTCCTTTTCATTATTCTCAGAAAAGACTCAGATTTTTCTTCAAATTGGTTTTGGATTCCCAACTGAGGTTTCTCTGAAAGCAAAGCTCTGTTGATATAAGTCTACCATGTGCATGGGGCTTACACAGACTACCCTTGTGGATATAAATCCTCCTTAATTTTACCATGTGGATAAATCCTCTCTGCTCTGTACCTCCAATGCATTTTATTTAGCCTGTTTTAGTATAACTTGCTGTATTGTAGTGACCTATTCACATGACTTTCACACACATGCAAACACACATACACACACACACACACACACACACTCCCTGACGTGTGTGACAAGGATTAAACAATATTTATCTCTGTATTCTAATTATCTGCCATGATTCCTTGCCCTAGTTGCCTGAAGAGATGAAAATCCCAAGTCAAGGGAAAGGTACATTGCAGTTTCTCTAATTCTAAAATATTTTATTAAAGATTTCCAGGGAGAAAAGACATTATATTCTTTTTTTTTCTTTTTAGATAAAGACATTATATTCTTACAGTTAATTTTTTTTAGCTCAAATATTTGTCAGAAGCATCACTTAATAGGAAAAAAATGGCTTAACCAGGAGACTAGAGGCCTGAGATCTACCACTCTAACCAACTAGCTGGCCTACCTAGGCAGGTGAGCCCCCATCTCTGAGCCCCATCCCCTACGGCCATCTGAGACATCAGAACTGGATAGTCTCTCTGGATTTTTAAACTCTAACTTCAGTGATCCCATAGTATTATTTAGCCCCACATGCCTATGGGAAGTTAAACAGGAAAAAAAAGAAAAAAAATTTCCAAGAGTGAGAGGTTTTCACTTCGCTTGCGTTTCTGTTTTGTTTGGACCTCTGTTGTCACTTCTAGCTCTCCCCTCATACCTGATCAGGTGCCTCAAAAAGAGACAAAGGCCAGAGAGGATGGAAAATGATTTGTGAAGAAGCCAAAAGGGGAATTCTGTAACTGTGTATTTTTCCACTCCATTCTAATTTAAAACCACTTACAAGTGACAACTCCCAGCCCGAGGCAGGTGCCTGTGGTAGCTCATTACACCCTCAGGACCTCATGTAAATCTTTTTTCTGAGAATAGCTATTGTCTTCCAAGGAAAAGCTTTTAGCATAATGGCAGGCTGAATAGAACATTGCTTTTATAAGAATATCTTTAAGGAAAAGCAAAAAAAAAAAAAAAAGGTATTCTTTAGCAACTGCAAATGCAACCTCAACTTTCCCCCATCTCAGGTCCCCTGGAAAGAACAGCATGTGAGCCATAGGGAGACTGTGGCAGTGGAGTGGAATTATCTCACCTCCAGAGACATATAAAGGTTATGCTCTGCTCTTCTAGGTTTTAATAAATGCAGGGTGGAGGTGTCTCAGATTGCAAAAATAGCAGATCCACCCCCTCCCATCCACCTTTGTTATTTCTTGGCTTCTCACCAGTCTGTGAGCTAGTATTGACTATTCACTTACAGAATGAGAATTTTCAAGAAGAGAATGATACTTTCCCTCAGAAAATTCCCACAAATTAGTTCCTCCTCTCGTATCACTCTTAAGGACAGTCAAGACATTGCTGTTATGTGGGCTGAACATATAGATGTCCAACACAGAGGGGGAAAAAAAAACCTCTTGAGAAAAAAAATGAAGCATCCATCACAGAGATGCAGGTCTTCAAACTAAAATGGGATTCAGTTTTTGCTGGGTAGAAACGGTCATTTAGAATATGACTTCATAGGGGAAATGTGGAGAAAATGGAAAAGTCAACAAAATGATGGAAGACTTCAACAGGTAGTGTGCTGCGAGTAAGTGTATTTCTAGGGAAATATTCAGTGAAAGCAGTGCCTAGGAGGCAGGGTAATTGGGAAAGTGGGATAGAGCCTGGAGTCTCCTTCAATGACTACTTACTGCCCTCCTGGCCCACAGATGGATATCTGCCTTCAGTGAGGGGCCATCTGCAAAATGAAGATAAAGACAAGAAGTATAGGGAGTTCCAAAGGTCAGGAATTTCCACACAAGGCAGCACATTCTGTGTGAGAAAAGGAAGAAGGCAGAAATGGTTTGGGGAATGGTTGAGTCTGGGGAAAATATAGTACTCGCCTTTCCAGGATTGGGTAAATACCTTTCCAGGATTGGGTAAATAAGGATCTCCACCCTCACCCCCAGGCTTTCTTTACTCTGACTAGATCTTCAGTTGTTTAAATTTAGCATCTTCTCTTGGTTCAAATTCAGGAAAGTAGAAACCACACACACACACACACACACACACACACACACACACACAATTTCTGAGAAGTATTCAAACTAAAGGTTTCCAATTTCTAGCTGGAAGTTGTATATTCAAAGGGTCTGCTAATCAGAGTATCTAAGAACATATAATGTGTTAAAAGATTATACTAGACTGTGTAATTATGCCAGCATACCATTAACTAATGTGGACTAGTCTCAGAAAGCATTGAAAACAATGTCCTGGGTTGATCTTGCCAACCAAATCTTATCTCCAAACTTGCACCTAGAATGTCTTCTGTCACAACTTGATGGAGCCATTGTCCCATTCTGTTAGATTCTGTTTGTTCCTTCTTGTTTGCTCCCTGATAATGCAAATCTCAAACATCCTGGGCTCCTTTGGCATACCAAATTTTGCCAGTTAGGGAGGACCTGGGCTTCCTGATTCCCCAACACCTTGTCCATCACTGTCTCTGACATTGGGTGAACTATAACCCCTTCTAAAGACTCCCTTTCATCATCAATTTCTTCTCAAGCCTGTATCTTCCATAATGGTTTCAGTGATAACTCTCCCAGAATTTCCTGTTCACTGTCCCACTGAAAAGGGCAGAAATCATGTGTCTTTTGCAGATCTGCCAGCATCCTGGTTCTGAGGGATGAAATCTCTAGGTGTAAAGTAGTGAGCCTTCTCTCTTGGGAGCGTTGCAAGAAGGCATTGTCCTCAATTCTCAGGGCAGTGATAAAGTATATAGCCAGCAAGTCCAGTAGCTACTGAACTGAAAATAAATTTATCAAGAAAGCAAGGCTAAACGTTTGCAAGAAAATAACTTAAAAAAAAAGAAAATGCTTCTGAAAAATAAATCAAACCAAATAAATATTTCTGGGAGGCTCTCTGGAGTCCAGACCCCAGAAAGGAATAAAAGTAATCAATAAATTGTCCTCAATTGTCTCCAGGTCTGGGACTTTAGACCAAACCACCAGGGGAGCCAACCTTGAGCAGGAGAGTTCCCCCATGGGTCCCATAGCCATGTTCTTATTTCTTGGGTTTCTAAAATAGGACTCAAGTGGCAATCCTACACAGGGGAAAGAAAGTCTTTCAGTACACAAATCCCTCTTTATGAGGGGTGAGTGGCAGCCACTGAACCAGAAGCTGGACAAATCACAGCCAAACAACCCTACTCCTAGCAGAAGCTGACCTGGTCCCTGGGAGGCAGCAAGCAGGTAAGACAATTTAAGCTCACCTGGAGGGAGGCCTGAGGCAGAGAAATCTTGAGCTGAGGGCTTATTTGCTGTGTTCTCTTACTAAATCAATACTTCACATTCCATGGTTCAAAGGAAGTCAAGTGGTTTTATATCTGAATTACAGGCATGGTGTTTATGTTGTTCTGGGTTCCTTTTCAATTTTTTTTTTTTTAACTCAGCAATGGCAGGTGTACATGTACATATTGCATACCTCCCTAAAATTTTGTTATTAAGGCCTGAGACTTTGTTCCCAGCACCCCGGGGGGCCCAGGCCAGCTGTGCAATTTTCAGCTCTTGAATCTCAGGCTGGGCCCAGAGAACCTTCTCTCCTCATTCCTGACATACTGCCGGAAACACCACCATGAAAACGCTTCTATTAGGTAAGAAAGCAAAATTCACTGTGAGCTGCAAGAGACCAGGATTTTTGTGCTATGCTTAACATGAGCTGTTTTAACAACTACCCTACCCTCTAATTTGAAGGCAGAACAGGGAAGAGAGGAAGTGCTGGCTTACCAGCTGAGGCCAGAATGTTGAATCAGAGCATGAGGATGAACTCGGCACATTTGCTGTGTGCATACCCACTGGAATCAGAAAAACAAGGTCTAAAATCTGGCACCACCATCGATCATGGTAGTTAGCTTTCCTGAACCCCTCTTGCCCTATCTCTAAAATGGGGGTTCCTGAAATTAATCACCATAACTGATACCAATGAGTCACATAGCCCACACAAATAATATTTTCACTAAATTGACAAGAGTTCAGAACTCTTATATGATTTGGAGAAAGGATGGTTGTATAGATACCCAGACTTTGTCACGTTTTAGCTGTATGACTTTTGATCTCTCCCAGGACCAATTCTACAATTTACAGGATTCACTACCCAGTGAAAATGCAAGGTTTCTTGTCAAAACTTCAATTTTTTTTATTTGAAGCTCTTTCTTCAATTTTTATATTTTTTAGAAATTTTAATTGACACATATTTAAGGAGTACTATGTGAGATTTAAATACATGTATATGATATGCAAAGATCAGATCAGGGTAATTGGCAATCTGTCACCTGAAACATTTATCATTTTTTTGTTAGAAACATTCAAAATCCTCTCACTGGCTATTTTAAAATATATAATTAATTATTGTCAACTATAGTTACTTACCATGCTATAAAACATTGAAAGTTATTCCTCCTATTCCAATTGTACCCCTGTACCCACTAATCATTCTCCCTCTCTCCCTCCCCAACCCCAGCCCTACTACCCTTTCCAGCCCCTGGTAACGACTACTCTAATCTCTATTTCTATGAGATCCACTGTTATCCACTATTTCCACATATAAGTGAGATTGTACAATATTTATCTTTCTGAAACTGATTTATTCCACTTCACATAAAGTCCTCCAGTCCCACCCTCGTTACTGCACATACCTAGTCAAAACTCTTTAAAGAATGTCAAGATGGTAATAGAATGTTTAACAAAGTGCATGGCTCCTCTAAGCAGGGGGCTTGTGCAACATAGGGCTAGCAAGGCCATGAAGACAACCTAGCTATTTCTTTCACCACAGTCAAAGCTCTGGATTCCTCAAGCTCTTGCTCAATGATCATTTCTTGCAATTGACAAAAAGCAAAGAAACAGCATTCCTCTGACCATCATAAGCATTCTCCTCTTCCTGCCCCCAATACCTCTGGAGATTAACAATGGCTACAATATTAGCATGTGTTTAAGAGGGAAAAAATTATAATCACACTTGAAAGTGTATGTTTATTACAATGAATCATATAGACAGCAACTAGAAACCAGACTCCTTTGATTCATATAAGAGTGAACTAAGACAACACTTCTCTGTCTCTTTTTTTAACTTAACTGTTTCCTAGGAACCATTTTGTAGGGAACTTCACTGTTTCAAGTCCTCTCCTCAAAGTAAGAATGATCTCTTTGGTTATAACATCAGCAAAAGTACCCATGTCAGCATAAACCAACCTGTAAATACAAAAGCACCCCCATGTCATAATTACACAATGGGGTTCCACTCTCCTCCCCTTAGAAATGGACCTTGCAAAGCACAGACTTATATGCAACCAATTTCTTAAATAAATAAATATTCAGTGGAGATTTTTCCAGAAGAATTACTGTCTCTCAGTCCCTAGTACAGTTCATCTGCCAAGTGGAAGACCCTATGACCATTAGAGAAATTGCTCTTAAATGCATAGAACACATAAGTTTTGAAAAACCCCTTATTATTCATTAAACTATGTTAGGGCCTCATTAATTCAGATGGGATAATCAGTTGTTGATTAGCCAGGTTGTTAAGCATCATTGTCAGGTGTGATGGGGTGTGAGAAATTACATTCTGTAGCCACCAAAGAGTCACCTGAAGGCCATTAGGACTTCATCAGGTAAGGAGTTATCTTCTGGGGATAAATTACCTGGGTTTTATTCTCCTGTCTTCTTTTCCATCTCCCAGACTTCTTTGTATTGCAAAGCATTCTTCATTCTGTTTGGTTTTTCTTGCCTTCCTAAGTCTGGAGCTACATCAGAAGCTGTTTTCAAAAGCGTGTTGATCACAAGTCAGCCACGTAATCACGACTCGAATATTGAAAGGGCACTGTGTATCTGTGTGTGTCTGTTTATCTGTGTCAATGTGTTCATATATTCTGTTTCCTTGTGTGGTGTGTGTGTGTGTGTGTGTGTCTGTGAGTGTGTCTCTGTGTTTGGTTTGGTCTGATGGTTCTTGGCTAGAGCCTCCCTCACACTCTCAGCCTGTCAGACCCAGGTATATGGGTTCTCAAGGGGATTTTTCAGCCAGGGCTCAAAAACTCAGCTTCAGAAAAGTCCCTGGATTAGAAATTGGAAAAGATCCTGGTTCTATTTTCAGAAAGGAAGTGACTGTCATTACTAATCTGCTCTCTATCCTAGCAAGTCATTTCATCTCCTGGACAGTTGGTAATTCATTTTCACTCTCTTTAACAACAGAGTGACGTTACTATTTACCCTTTATGTCATACCAAAAACACTGGGAGTGTATTTTTATAAAGACAGAAAAGTCCCTGTCCGTTTATGGAGTGGTCCCAGAACTGCAGAGGACACTGCTAGCCCGATTGTCCAAGAAGAGAGTTCTTGTTTCACTCACGGAACTGCTCCAGATGGTCAGTGCTGCTGGACTCTGGCATGGCTGTGATGGTCACCAATGGACATGGGTTCCCTCCCAGAGTGTGGCAGAGAACCTCCTGCCGGAAGTAGACTTGCCTAGGGTTGATACTTTTTTCCAAGATGTCGAGGTGAGTCTGAAGCAGAAATAAAACAAGCATGCACATTATTAATATATTGGTAATAACAGTCATAGCAACAGATTATGTTTATTAAATCCTTACAGTTTACAAGTATTTTTATTGACCCAATTGATCCAGTAGATAGTGGGCATGGAGTGATTGAAAAGAGGCTGTTCTTACTATCTAGGAGATTCCTAATGAAGCTGAAGAGGAAGCATCTTTCCTGCATGTGTCTGCATAATGGAAGATCTGTTTTCAAGTTGCACTGAAAGTTTCCGTGAAACTTTATGTTGCTCAGAAAGGACATAAAGCACCCTTCCTGTCCCCATCACATGTGAAGGGTGTGGTGGGTACCATAAAGACAGAGCACACCCAGAGCACTGGGAAGTGTGAGATGAGCACTCCAGTTGCACACAGTGTAACGGGACTAAGCACTGAAGAAGAGTTATGACCATATTGAAGGAAAATTACAAGCAATTAATTCCAGGTGATGGCTAAGCTCACAGAACAACCAAAGAGTAACAACTGATGTATCCCACCATACGTCCCCATTTCAGTACTCATTAAAAACACAGAATGATATAAAAATGGACTAGCCATTGAAATCGGGACACCTGATTAAGATCTGTAAGACCTCTAAAAATATTTTCAGTAACAAAACAGTGGGATTAATCATACATAGACAGGGTGGAGATTTCCCCCAGCCTTCTGCATACCCTGTCTGGTTACACTGACTTCAGTAAACAGAGAAAGTGCTGCCATTCTTCACAGAACAAGAACATCAGAGCACAGAAATTACCCTCCCACCCAAAGATCTGAAGTTCTCACTCCACCAGGTTGGTATTAATAGGGCCAAGGAGAAACCATCCACCCTGATCCTTGACAACTAACAAGCCTGGTGGATAAATGAAGTAAACATGCATGTCAGTCTTAAGAAAACATTTATAAAATATTCATAAGTATATTTTTAAGAGGGGAGTAGTCCCCCAAAAGGTAGTCGAGGTGTTTACACGCGGGAAGAATTTACTGCAGAGGTGGTGGCCGAACCATATGCCCCAAAGATGTCCATGCTCTCATCTTCAGAGTCATGAATATGTTACCTATATGGTAACATATTACCTATCACAGACTTTCAGATGCAGGTCTACTTGAGATAGGGAGAGCATCCTGCATCACCCAGGTGGGGCCAATCTGTTCACAACAGATTAAAAGCAGAGACCCTTTCCTGGATGCAGAGAATCAAGCAGATGGCAGGAAGAAAGGACTCAGACTGCCACTGCTGGTGTTGAGTGCAAGAGATCCTAGGAATACGAGTGCTTCTAGAATTTGGAAAAGACAAGGAAGTGGATCCACCACCAGAGCCACCAGAAGGAATACCACCCCACACCTTGATCTATGTCCAGTGAGACTTGTGTCAGATTTCTAAAGAGTTGTAAGACTTAAATACATGTTTATATTATTTAAGCAACTAAAGTTTTTGACAAATGGTTACAGCAGCAAGAGAGAGCAAATACTCCTGATATACCAGGAACAAGAAAAAGAATGTCTTAAGTAAAAAATCCCAGCATTTGGATAGGTGTAAAACCTATTTACACTCCACTGAATAGTCAAGTTCCAGGGAAAAAGAAAAAGTGCCAAGGAAAGAAAAAAATACCAGAAGATTCTGTGGCCTTTCCTCTATCCTTGGGAAACTTGGAAATTTGACTCGCAATCAGAGCCTCCTTGCAATTGACCAAACTGGTGGTTTAGTTATTATTGCCCCGCCTTCTTCCACACAATTGTACTATTGCAGTAAACTCCCGTCCAGGAAAACAGAAATTACAAATAAATGGTTATTCCAGGAACATCCCATCAACTCTTCAACAGAAATCTCCAATCCATCTTTGATTCAAGACTCTGAACACCCTCCTCAAAATCCTTGCCTTACAATCTAATCCCATTATACCATGCTCCTGAACCAATCCTAATGGAACCCTTACCTTAAAATACCTGCCTCTAACTCAGACTTTAATGTTTCAATAAATAGCCTGATTTTGTCCTTCCTCCTTGAGATACTATAAAGACTCCATCAATTTTCTTTCTTCCTTGGTAAATATATCAGTTTCCTACTACTGCTGTACCAAATTACCATAAATTTTGTGGTTAAGACAACACAGACTTCATTAACCTATAATTCTAGGGGTCAGAAGTCCAACATAGGTCTCACTGGGTTAAACTGAGGAGTAAGGAGGGTTGTGTCCCTTCCAGAGAATCTAGAGGAGAATCCTTTCCCTTGCCTTTTCCAGCTCCCAGAGGTCACCTGCATCTTTCAACTCACAGGGACTCCCCCCACAACCCTCCGTCAGAGCCAGAAACTGCATCCTGCCAACCTCTGCTTCAATGCATCATATCTTCTATGGCTCTTTTTCCTCATTTATAAGGATCCTTATGATGACACTGAGCCCAACCTAATAATTCAGCATCATCTCCCTATCTCAAAGTCCCTAATCACATCTGCATGTCCCATTACCATGTGAAATAACATCTTCACAGGCTCTGGAGATTAGGATTTGAACATACCTAGAGGGTCATTATTCTACCTACCACATCAACATAAGCCATAAACTCTGCCTTAGAAACAGGTTGTTCTGGTGAAAATTCAGAGACCCAGCACTGGACACAATCCTAAATAAATAAATTGTAAGGAGAACATCCATCCTAGGTTCAAGATAAATGAGAATTCAGCTGAGGCCCTTATATCTGCTCTTTGTACATTATTGTGGTTGTTTATCAAGTAAAAAATACCAGGTATTGACAAGATGTACCTGCACTAGCCACCTGCTGATGGCTTTCCTAGGCTAAGATGGTACATACTCAGCATCATCTCATGTACACATAGTTCCATCATGAAAGACGCTGTGCTTGGAAGCCCAAAGTCCTTCCCTGTGTTCTTTCTTATGGATGAATTTGGTTCTGGATACAGCCCACTCTTGTATGGATGATTGGCAGTCTAAACCAACTCTCCTCACTGAGCAGACTAGGGCTTTCCCCCTACAATTCAGATTACTTTTTAAAAGGCATGCATTTCCATGTATGAGCCTGTGTGTCTGTGTGTGTGTGTATAAATAAACCTATTGTAGATATATCTATACGAACAAAATATCATTCTTGGGTCATACTTCCTTCTGCAATAATATACGGCAGAGGAAATGGTATACTTCTTAGGGTTAGAAAGTAGAAAAGATTATAACCCAATAAGCCTATACCTAGGCAAAGTTTACACATGAGCAAATGTAGCACACATTCTCAGATAAGCAAGAGCTGAGAAAACATGTGACCTTATCTTTACTGACAACATTGTTGTGGAAACATAATTCAGCTGCCTCAAAATCAAACTAAAGAACAATACAAAAGACAATAATAAAAGTTCAGTTAAACAAGTTAAGTCTAAATGACCATCTAAACATGGTTACTGAATAAATACAAACAAATATTGTTTTAGTAAGAAACCACATATCAGTAAAATCTGATTTCATCATTTGTTATAAAAAATGAAATTAAAAGGAGGCATATAAGGGGAGAATAGATTAAAACAAAATACTAGACTTTCAACTTACAGGAGCACAAAAATATCTAGTTCTTAAAAATAGGTTAGAGCAAGAGGGCAGGTAAGAGGGCAGGGGCCAAGTCAGAGTGCCTGGGTTACACTCTGGTGGTGCATTCTGGGAAAGCTATGGAAATTCTGTACTTAACTCTCTGTGAATTGGTTTTCTCATCTTTAAAATGTGCATAAAAATGCCATGGCCTACCTCATGCAGTGGTTGTTAAAGTTTAGTTTTATAACGTATCTGAAAAAAGCCTGTCACCTAAGAAACAGTCAATATATGTAAGCTGTTACTGTTGGTGGGGAATTATTAGTTCAAATGCATTATTTTTAATAATTAAAGGGGAAGTGCTAGTAGAATTATAAATGCTGAGGGGAAAACTCAGAGAAAATATGGTCCACATTGCATTTTTAAAAAAAAGAAGAAGAAAGAAAGAAAAAACAGCAATGAGCCATAGAAAAAATCCAGGCACAAAACCAAAATGACAGACATAACAATAAAAACTGTTCTAAGTATAAATAAGTTAATCAGTCTGCTTAAATGACAGAAATCCTCACATTACTTTTTCTAAAATTCTCATGCATGTTGTACATGAGAGATGTTTTTTTTTGAAATACATGGTTTGAATAAGAAACACTTCTAAATTACCTCTTCATTTTGTTTGCCTCTACTCAAACGTTGTAAAGGAGAAATATTGAAACTAAGAGGATAAACAAACATAAATTAAAGCAGGAATGGCAATAGTAATATATAACAAAGTCATATTCAAGATCAAGTGCATTAAATGGGATTTAAAAATCTTATTTTGATAAAGGGCACAATTCACAACAAACATATAAAACTCATAAATCTTAAGAATCAAATAACATGGGATTGAAATATATAACACAAAACTGCAGAAGGAGAAAAATAATTATACTAGGAAGGGAAAATTTTTAGAAAGCATCACAGTCTCGGATAAATCTAGTACAGAAAAGTAAAGACAGAATTTGAACAATCCTCTATGCAAAATAAAGAGTATACAAAATATATGTCAGACTTCATCATTACAGAGAACATTTTTTATTGTATTTTTATCAAACATCCATGAAATTATAACAATAATTAATCATATATAGGGCTTTTAAGGAGTAAATCTCTTTCAAAGGGTAAAAAATAAAACGTACAAACCACATTTTCTTAGCATTAAAAGAAATTAGACGTAGGGAAAAAATGGTTTTTAAAAGAGCAAAAATAAAACAACTATTTAGGGAATAGAAAAACATCTTCTTCAAAGAAGCTTACTAAGGACATTCATAAGTTGGAAAGCATATCAATCTTAAATTATTAATCAGAGCCCTGATATAAGAAATAGATATCTGGGTAGCTCAGGAGAAATGGCATAGAATGAGAATAAAAATGCCACATGAGTGTCAGCTGGGTCTCTCAGCCATCCTAGAAATGAGAAATCCCAGCACCTTAGTTAAGAGGAGATAGATAATGCTGGATTTAGATTTTACTCTCTGTGATTATAAACAAATCATTTTTATTACTTTCATAAGTTTCTGTATGAAAGCTGCTCCATTGTTAACTTTTGAAATTTGGACTTGGTGGCCCTTATTGCACAACCACTAACAAGATTTCAGGCTCCAGAAAGTAGGAAGGAAACTTTGGGGCAGCATTTCCCAAAGTTTAGTCTTCAGAATGTTAGTAAGTGCTGGTGTATGAAAAGGAAGGGGAAGGAAGCAGATAATTCATAGCCAACACACTTGGGAAAGGTGACTTCAATAAAATGACAATATTTTCATGGTTGTACAACTTCTCAGATTCTTTAATATGCCATGTATATGTGAAGAAAAATGAGCACACAGTGCTTCATGGATTTGTAGGACCATTAAATTATTTTTCTCTAAATATCTCAGGAATCAGGAATGTTACAGAATATTCTTTGGAAAATACTATCTTGACAAATTGTTTCAATGAGCTTGTGTGTGCCCCCTACCCCATCAAAGTCATCGCTTGGTACTTGGTACCAAGAGATTGAAAAATAACAAAATCTAGATTCTATAAATCAGATACAGGAAACAGATTTAGCAGCAAAATTTTCCATAGAAATCATTAAGCACCATTAGCTACGGAGAGAAAAAAAAGTCAAACCGCCATGATGGTGCCCACCATCCACAGCACTGTTGCTGTGCCATGCTCCCTAGCAGCCAATGCAGGAGAAGTGCTTTGAACATTCTCTTCCCCTATGAGTTCTCTGTTAACCTTTCCATTATCACATTTTCAATGATTAATAACATTACAACTCAACAAATGCCTAATCTTTTCACTTAAGCTTATTTTCTGTAAACCACAATTTGTCGCCCAGCCCTCTCCCTGCACTCCTCAATGAAATCCATCTCCCATTGGACCTCCCACAAAATGTGTACTAAATATGGAACACCTGCACTCAGAGGGGATTATTTTGGCTCCAGTCATACAGAAGACCACTAGAAGTAAACCCATTATAAAAAAAAAAAAAATCTGTTGGATTTCCTTTTGTAGACAATGGCATCATCTTATTCCAGAGATGATCTCCAGGTGAGTACTCCCACCCCAGGTCCAGGAGAGCTCTGTCTGATTGGATATTGTTGGGACTATTGAGTAGAGAGTAAGGACTTCTGGGTGATTGTGCCAAGTGACTGTCCACATGGGTGGGTTTCTTTATAAAAATGGGAATGAGTTCAAGGTAATTATGGCAACCACCAGAGAGGTTGTCTGCTTAAAAGAAAATCTTATCAGTGAAAGACATCAGGCCAATAACTTTATCCTGCAGCCTCATCCTGGGTCTTTACACTGGAGCCCTCTGTCTCCCTTTCCTTTATCAACTACTCCCTTAAAACTTCCATAAAAGACTTGCCTCGACCTCAGCAGGTGACCCACTTGATGGCTGCTGATAGAGTGGGAAGCACTACACACTTGAAAATCACTCATTTCTCATTGTTACCACCTACAGGACTGTACTCTCTTCCCCTAATTGAGAAAAAAGGTCCACCACTAAGGAGATGACCTATTTTATTTGTGTGCTGCCTACTTCTCAGTTGTAACTTAAAAACATTCATCAGAGAATGAAGGACTTTTTGTCATAAGGGGAAAAAAACCTAACTTTTAGCAAAAGAAAAGTTACAATTTCCAATGAGCATTCTCAAATTGTCCCAGGCTGACAATACTACCCTCTCCAACTTAAAGGGACTTATATTTGGTTTCTTTGTTTTGTTGTTTTTGTCGTTTGGTTGGTTGGTTGGTCTTTTGTAGTGCTGGGGTTCAAACCCAGGACCTCACACATGCCAGGGAAGAGTTCTACCACTGAGTCACAACCTCCAACTCCAGGGACTTATTTTAAGAATGAGAAAGGAAAAGAAAAAAAAAAGAGTCTCTAGATATCTGCTCACAGATTTAGCAATTATAAAGAAAAGGGGATCCTATTATCCTTTTTCCACTAAAAATAAAGTTTTATTACTGATTATTTAGAAAAGAGAGCAAAGAGAAAATAATCATAATCAACTAACCTAAGAAAACCATCAGTAGCCTTTGGGTTGGTTTTTGATCTTTGACTTGGATTTTCATATAACTTTTATTTTAATATAAATTTTGGAATGGGTATCCAATCAGTCCAACACAGGGGATGGCTACTGCATATTACCATTTAAAAAGAATAAATGCTCTAATGGTTACTACCTAGTATTGCTTATTATACGGAGGCACTTTGCTTATACATTCCATGTGAAAGTGAACCTTCAAAGAAATCTCTATACTAACTGTTTTCATGTTTCCATTTTATAGGTTAAAAAAAAAAGCCAAAGCTGAGAGACTATAAGTACCTTGCCCATGGCTAAGAGTAAGGAAACAGCACCTGGACTCAAATCCAGGCCTGTCCTACTCAATGTTATTCCTATCTCATGTTCAAGACCTTAGAATTTGGTTGTCCTTGTAACAAAAGACTTTACAATTCACATACAACTTGGCTCCTTCTGAATGGCCACTCGTGTTTACCTCCCAGCTATTGAGCCCCTTCGTTGGTGCCTGTCTTCTGCTGTGGCCCATATGAGGACAGGGGTCTGTTTTTGATTACTCAGCTGTGCTGATTCAGAGCTCACTCATTGCATCTTTGACCTACTATGTAAAAGTCAACATTTCCTATTTGACATTTCTTAAACTCTTCATTTATTCTGAGACCTTTATAAGATGTTATTCATATGATATTCAATGTCTCTTGTCTTTCTCTGTCTCTGTCCACCCTGCTCTTTCCCTTCCCCTACACCATACTGTTTCTCATTTCTAAAGACAATAATAGTAGCATCTTCCACAGGGGCATTTGTGTCTGATGAAAAACTCTGCTCCACTCTTTCCTTAGAAAACTTAGAATGGAACTACCATTTAACCTAGTTATTCTACTCCTTGGTTTAAAGGACTTAAAAACAGCATACCACAGTGACCCGGCCACATCAATATTTATATTGATATAGCAGCTCAGCTCACAATAGCCTAGGCGTTAAAACAACCTACATGTCCTTCGATGGATGAATGGATAAAGAAATTTGGTATGTATGCACAATGGAATAATACTCAGCCATAAAAAAGAATGAAATAATGGCATTTGCCAGTAAATGGATGGAACTGGAGAATATCATACTAAAACAAATAAGCCAATTCCAAAAAACCAAAGGCCGAATGTTCTCTCTGATATGTGGATGCTAACCAAAAACAAGGGAGGATGAGGAGAGAAAGGATACAAATCCATTTGATTACACAAAGAGGAATGAAGGGAAAAGAGGGAGAGGGAATAAGAAGGATGGTAGAATTAATTGGACATTTTTTATGTGTGTGTGTGGTGCTGGGGATTGAACCCACGGCCTTGTACATGCAAGGCAAGCACTCTACCAATTGAGCCATATCCCCACACCCCCTGGCCTTTTGTTTGAACACATGACCTGGTAACTCCACATCATGTATTACCACGAGAATGTGATCCCAAATAGAATAAATTATATCCTACGTATGTGTAATTTACCAAAATACACTGTACTGTCATGGATAACTAAAAAGAACAAATTAAAAAAAAAAAGAGTCTTAAACTTTCCCAATACAGGGATCTGACCTATGACCACTTTTCTTGTTTCTTGCCAATTATTCAGTTCTAAATTTTCAATAAGGTCCCATTTCCTTACCTCCTAAAATATCCATCAGAAACTATCTTGGAGGGGAAAAAAAAGAAAAGAAAAGTGTCTTGGGGCCCCTTTTTCAACCAATACTTCTGGCTACCTAGAGGTAATCCATAACATACTCTCAATACTCTAACCAGTATTATTAACAATACTTTAACAGTCATTGCAATATTGATGTCCTGATTTGGCTGATTGAAATAAACTCCTTTTGTTTGCTTCAGAATTATAATAATATTATATTTCTTTTAGATTTACTTTACTGCTACCATTTGGACACTTACCCAACAGAACTGCTGGCAAGCATCTGGATCAATTTGAAAGAACCAAATACTAATTCTCTTATGTTAAAAGAATAATAAAATTTTTAAAGTTTCAAAACAGTATTCATGGTGACAAACACCCAACATACAGGTCCTCTGCTCTAAAAATGGCTAAAATTATTAAGCATAATTCACACTAGAAGAGATTTACAAATTGTGAATCCCACATGGAAATATGTTTTTCACTCTTCAGCATAACCCTCAAGTGGCATACAGTTAATTCTGCCCTTGGGGTACTAGTCATATTTAATTTATTACTGATCTGTTGGAACAAAAACTGTTTCTTCTTAGGACATGTCCAAAAAAATAAATGACTAGTGTACATTGCAGAATATACTTATTCTGTTCGTGGTAGTAGGGGGAATTTTTTAAAGAGAAGTCACAGAGTCAATTATTATCTTAAATCTAGAGAAGACAAAGACCATGAGTTACTGGAAAGGTAAAACCTAAAATTGAGAATATATATTTTTCACTTTCAAGTGACAAATTGTCTTTCTAACCTTGTTTCACTCACTTAGGAGAAGTTAGAAATGATTCCTTTTCTTGTCTTTCTCACTAACTCTCCTGAAATGTCCACAGTCAGTATGCTAGGTAACAAGTCAACAAAGACCAATGAACAAAGCCTCTCTCCCCCTCTAAGTGGACAGAGAAGGTCCACTTTGTGTGTGTCTTTTTCTTGTGTTTCCTTGTGTTTTTTCTCCCTCCAAGATGAAATTGGTCCCCCATTCACCCTAATGTTTCCTAAATCATGTCAGTTGTAAACTTTAGATACTGACACAGTCTCCAGAGAGTAAGTGGGCACCCAAGTGTGGTGGAAGCCTGATTGGAAGAGTTACAGATTTTGAACCAACTTGTAGGAACTTAGCAAGAGTCCATCAGAGCATCCTGGGATAAGAGCTGGACCATATTTATCAAGAAATAATCTCCTTCGACTCATCCACATCCACAGCACTCAGCAACACAGACAAAAAACATGGATCAATGACTTCAATGATGTCTGTATCATCACACAGACCTACACAACTAGACTGCATTTTTTAGTAACTACAATATGTGGTAGCAAGGACATTGAGCTAATCCCCAAACAGAAATTCATCTGAACTTATTCAACATTTCTTCTACAGTGAAGTAGAAAGGCCACAGGAATTGACATCAAAGATCAGTGTTCTATGCTCTGCTTGGCAGTTAGCCAGATGTAGGACTCGACTCCCAGACTTTGGTTTTTGCATCTATAAATGTTAAGGGTAAATTAGACAACTTCCCAAACCCCTTTGAATTCTAATGTTTTATACTGCCTGCAAGAATCTCAGCAGGGCCCAAGATATTCTAAAAAGTAGAAAGCACAGTGTCCCAGACCTGCAGTCTCTTCCTCTAATTGGAAAGGCAAACACATACTCAAAAAGAATTCCCTTATGCTAAGGAACAATATTGGCCAAATTGTATTATTATATTGTGTGCACAAATGAATATGTAACAACAAATCCCACCATTATGTATAATTATAATGCACCAATAAAAACTGTGGAGAAAAAAGTAATTTAACATTCAGAAAAAAGAATCCCCATCCCCAGTAGACATTTCATGCACAGCATTTCACAAGTGAGACCATAAAATCAGCTCATGAATCCTGCCTGTTCTCTGTCCCTAAAGGCAACAAACATGTTTTATAACAAACATGGCTTGTTTCAGCAAGGCTTGTGATGCACATTTCTTGGATTCACTTCTTGAGTTCTCTAAGTGTGATACACAAATAATACTAGTTGTGTATCTTTTGCAATCTGGAAAACAGTAAAAATCTTTCTTTAGGCAAGACGACATATGGAGAGAAGGACAGATGCACTTTTGTGAAGTGGGTAGCCAAGTGGTGTAAGATGCGCCTGTTTGATGAGAAAATTTTCCATTTATACCTGAACATTCCTTTTGAAGGGAAAGGTTTTTGTGGTTATTATCTTTTCCAATTCCTTATCACAGTCTTAAAATGAGAATGCTCATCCTTTAAGCTAAATAATACGTACACTCATAGGCACGCATATTATTATAAATATGCTATTAACATTTTGCTTGAACACAGAGGACGAAAATACTTTGAAGAAGATACTGTAGCTCATTAATCCTCAGGATATCCATGAAATAGCTGGGAAAAAGTCATAGTTTGCCAACTTTTTCAAACGACAGAAAACCTCATGTTCTAATCAGTCCGTTCACTCAAAATTGGCTCATAAGGTTTTCTGTAGGGACTTTGAGAACACACAGGAATTCTGCATGAGTCTGGACTCACTTCTGCTACACTCCCCTCCTAAAAAAGACCATGGCCAGTGATTCAGTGTTTTGTTCTCCCACTCTTACCATTCCACCCTGATCCTTCCAGCACCCTTTAGTCTATAACCATAAGAGCCACTCCGGGAGTTCTCCAGCATCATCTCCCTGCCTGATTCTCCATTCCCTTCAAGGAGAATGCTTTAGATTTGCATCTCAGCTTCCTTGTGTGGTTTCAACCCAAGTCAATGGCAATCTGACTACTTTATGCTTAACTCAAGGACTTTTAAAAGTCAGGAGCCCTGAGAAATGCCCCCATCTCCCACACTCAATCTGCAGACCTTCTGGGCTATCCGAATATTACTGGCCATGGCTCAGCCTCATGCCCTCTCCAGGGAAGGAGATGGGGCACATAGAAAGCCACGAGGTCAGTGATGATAAAACCTGGCTCCTCTCAGAAAGCAATAGTTCCCCTCCCCCAACCACCCAGAATGCCAGCCAGGGTCTCCAGAATGTTCTCAGGAAAACTTCAGAAAGCCCTTTCATCCCTGCTGGAGTAACATAAGCAGAAGTTACCATGAGGGCTGAGTAGGTGTAGGGATAGTGGTAGGCCAGGTAGCAGACATCCTCATCATGTGGGAAGGTGACCACAAAGGTGAGGGTATAATAGCACTTCCCGGATCCTGTGGCAGCTGCCCTCTGGCGATAATGATTTCTAAAGAAAGAGGAGAAGAGAGGAAAATGAGGGAGAGATTGGGAGAAGTCACCTAGGGTCCTAGATGCTATAAACTCAGGTATTATATGTGGTAAAATGAACTTCACTCAAAATGTGTTTGTGGGTGAAATTTAGAAAACAGAGAAATGGGCAAGAGACTCACTGCCAGGTCATGAATCAGCTCAGCAATACAGAAGCCTGGCCATCTGCCCCGCAACTGTGGTATATATGCATAAGCCTTTCCTGCTGTGTCTGAAAATGAAGGCTATCAAGTCACTGAGCTAGAAAATAGAGATAAATGTAAATACTTCTGTGCTTTCTGGGATTCTACTGCAAACACACACTTCATTACCCAAATTTGGGTCCCCCAATCTGTCTTTAGACCACATAAGGTGAAGCTCCTTCCTTTTTCCTCCACCTACCAAATCAATTTATTAGCAATCACTACTAAGTATTGAGTTCCAACTCAACTTTTAACATATCTCATCTTCTGTTATTATTGCAATAACCTATTGAGTGGATGAAGAAATGAAACTATAGAGAAAAATAAGGTCTCAAGGCAAGTAAATGATCAATACAAGACTTGAGCCTAGATCTCTCTGGCTGGAAAGACTTTGTTCTTTCCACTATTTAATACTTTCTTGCCAAAGGAATATATTTGTCACCCCAAATGTGGCTCAGCTTCTTAAAGCTTGAGAATGCCCATTTTCCTTTGTCAAAGATGAAGAACCAATTTTGATATTTCAGAGAACAGTATCAAAGTAAATTGCACCCAGAAGTACATTCCCAGTAATATTTTCACCACACGCTGCCAGTTATGCTCTCATCTTGCCTGTTGATATTGAGATGGCTGTGCAGGTTTTCCTGAGAAATGTTATCATCAAGGCTACCTTACAATGCAAAATTCACTGGACACCAAAAGATGTAATCCCACCTTCGAACACATACAACATTGGCTTCCTGAACCACCATGGGTTTTCCGGTTTAGAGGGAGAAATAAAAAGGATGAGGGAAGAAATAGTAGATGATTATTCCTATGTGTTCTTGCAAAATATAAAATATAGGTTACTGTTTTCTGCTTTTTTGCAATCTTCATGCTAGCCCCCATGAAAGCAAAAAAGCAAGCATGTAAGAAAGCAACTAATAGAAAAATCTCTTATTTCTTGTGGTTTTGTGGTTTTCCGGTTTATATAAAACTAGGAATAGGAGTAAGAGAACCTGGTGATCCCACCAAATATAACATAATACATTTCACTTGCTTCAAATTCTGTCAACATGGCAGCCTTGGAGCCTTGGTCATTCTAAGAAAAAGAGGGTACTCCATAACAACTCAAACCCTAAAGACTATCTTCCCAGCTTTTCAGCATCAGGTTAATAGAACCCACTTCCTTTGTGCTTTCAGAAATGGAACTGCAAACGGGTATCTTTTCCCATGGTGTTATCTAAATTTTGATACATCATGGAGTCTACTTTTGCCACATTTTCTCAAAGGTCTGAAGTGTCTCCCAAAGCTAACACGGTGGTAATTAGAAAGTATGTAAAGAAGCAGATGACAGTTAAAACACATATAAGGCACATGTGCTCTCTTTCATTTATTTTCTGACTTCACCTGTAAAGGCTCCATTGCAAAGGCACAAAACTCAGTTGATACCTAATTAAACAGCAGGTACCAGCCAGTTACGGCTCCTTGCAATGGCAGAGCCAATGAAATGAATGAGCCAGGCACAACCAACCAAAGCATGGAAGAATGTTTCACCTGTAAGCACACAAAAGTGAGTACACACACACACACACACACACACACACAAGCACATTCATGGATATTAAGACGGGGGAAACACTTAACCATTGCCTCACTGTCACCATGCCATTTACCTACAAAAAGTGAAAGGTTCTGCATCTTGATTCAAAAATAACAGATGCCCCTAAAGACCAGTAGGGATGGTCTTCTTTGGCATGGGCCTTGCTTCTTTTTAGGTTTCCCCACTGCTCTATTAAGTATGCTGAAGTCACATCACAAGCACATTTACCCTATGCTAACTCAACCCTACCCCTACTCAGCCACAGAAGAAAGGGAGTGAGAGTAGACAAGTCAATGAAATCTCTGTATTTATCCCAATGCACTCTCCCATCCAGAACAAAGCGGGACTCCAAACAAAGAACAGCTACAGTGGAATGGAAAGAAAAATAAAATGGGCTAATTCTCAGCTCATGGGTTTCCTTGGTTCTAGTGATTGCAGGGAGGGAATTCAAATCGTAGTTTTGACTACATGAAATCTGTCTTCTCACACCAGCATCACATGCACACCTAAGGTGTTACCCCCTGTAGCTTGCTGGTGTTAGCTCACCACTGACAAGCCACCCTTCCCCAGGAGGGAGTACACACTGTTGGAATTTAAGAAAACTGGATATCACTTCATTTAGCATGAATCTTGGCTAAAGTACATTCAGTTACAACCTTAGTCTGGGATCTAAACTCTGGCTGAACCTAAAGCAAATGTCAGACTTCCCATTGGAGTCCCCTGGTGGCCACACTGTAAAAGGAACATCCAGAAGTTGAATCTATCTCCAGTAAAACTTTCTTCAGAGACCTTTAACCTTTCCCAAGACCTCCTCTAATGGGAACTGTCTGATAAATCTTCACAGTGAAGCACTTGGCTTGTGACAATTCAATTTGTCCGTGATAGAGTGAGATCCCATCCATGACCTATTTTTGTTTTCTCGATTATGATGTGAACCTATTGGGGGATGTTTGCAAGGCAGGAACGTCTATCCTGCATATTTGTGATATTTTCCATGTTCTTCTGCATGGGAAGCCTTTTCTCACTTCTTCATCAGCTGACTCCTGTCCTTCCTTCAGGACTCAAAGTCTCCTCCAGTGGGAAGCCTTCCCTGACAGTCCCCTCATGGAGCTCTCATCACACTGTTGTCCCCTTCCTCACTGCCCATGCTTCATGGCAGGGATCAGGCTATGTATCCTTATGTCTCGCCTTTGTGCCTCATGCCTGGGCACAGCAGCTGTTGAAGTTTGTAGAATAAATTACTCAGGAAATAACAATTAGAATGCTTAACACATATTTTATCTCTTAATCTTAATGACATTATAATGCACATTCTACAGATGGGAACCTTGAGGCTTACAGATGTTAAATGACAGGTGTAATTCCACACAAGTACAGTAAAACAGGATTCTATTCCAAGTGTGGACATAAATCTGAAACTAAGAGTTTTTCATGTATATCATCTACCTCTTAATAATGGATAAAAGGGTGAATAGTCTTTTGGCTCAATTCAGCAAGTAAAAAATTTGAAGTTTCTGTCTTTATAAATCAGGCCTATTAATTTAGAGTCTAAAATAACAGACAGATGTAAAATAATTCAGATGGGAAATAGTAAAAAGGATTCATATACTATGATTTTTTTTTCTATCATTGGTGCTGGATGCCACAATGTTTCTACTAATTATTAATAATAGTTGTTAACATTCATTGAATACCTATTTTTCTAAGTTTTCTACGTGTTGAGCATGGCTCCATAATTGCCCTTATTATCTCATTCTTATAGACAATGAATCTAAAGTTGAGAGAAGTCAAGATAATTTGCCTAAGATCACTCCATTAATGAGAGGTTGGAAATTCAATTCCAAGAAACTTCTCTGGTCAATCTACTCTTCCCAGGTGTTAAAGGAGCCTGGCAAAATCAGGACGGCTCTCAGATTCTGCATTCACTAGATCTTAGATAGGCCATCATGGGTCAAAGGTGATCTGGGCTAGACAGACTCAAGTGCTCCACAGTTACACGCCCCCCCCCCTTTTGTCCCTTCCCCAAATCATGTATCTTTGGAAGGATCTGTACTTTTGTAATCATAAAGCCTTCAATGAATCCAGGAGCAGAGTACACAAATGCATAGTTATGAACTTAAATCTATTTCCATTTGTACTTTAAAAATGCTGGGAAGTCATTTTTTTTTCTGCATGTGCATGAATATTAGCAAATGCCAAGCAGAGAGTGAATTAGATGATCTTACAATGATGATGGCCCTGTTTAACAAGAGTGCATCATTTCACTTAACAGGATCTAATAAGGCAGAGCAACCAAGTCTCCAGGCTTCTCCATGTCTGCAGCGTCTCTAATATTCTATATAGCACCAAATCTCTCTCCTGAGATCCCTCGGAAGGATTCATGATGGCAGAGCTCTTGTATGACATTCATCTTCATGAGTGAGCTGTTCCATCTCCTCTCACGAGCGGAGATAAATGTCAGAAGAGATCAGCCGCTCTGTATTACAGGGCCACTCAGAGCGTGTAGCTTCCCTCCCGCTGCCCTTCAGCACCAAAATTACTGTAGACCACAGCTGGGAGAGAATCGGAAAAAGGTGTGAGGCTGTGTACAGGAGAGGGAGAAGCAGGCTATATGAAAGTAAATAAAGCAGAAACTAAAACTGTCCTTACTTATTTTTATGAGCAGTATGGAAAAATGAGTCTGGCCATTTATGTCCTTCCATCCTGAGGGCCCTTTTTTAAAATTTTCTAGCTGAGTAGTCTGGGGGCCGGGGGG